>NC_063356.1:32190299-32238016 GCF_021869965.1 Rhincodon typus
CCTTGTTATCTCAGATTCTCCAGCATCTGCAGTTCCTACTATCATTGGGCTGAATGGTCTATTTCTGTTCCTATGTCCTAAAGGAATGAGTAACCATGCAATGCTGAAGTGACACTCACAGAAGCTTAGGGGACAGCATGTGTATATTCATTAGAAGCTCACGAAAAAGAAAATTTAACATAAAGATTTCAAGAGGTCCATTTGGTACAGTTGGCTTGATGGGTTTAACCTTCTTTTTGGCTGAGGTAATGCTGGGGCATTCCACTTTGTCTTGCACTGTAGCAAAATCACAGCATTTTTTAAATCCATATTCACTTGATGTGATGGGAAACTTGCCTAATGGGATTATAAACTTCATTCCGCCATGTTCCTTAGCGAACCATCAGCCCAATTATTAAATTACTATTAAACCACAAAATTGAGAAATGAGAATTCAGATTTTAAGATCAGGAACCTTGAGATTCATATGAATTAAGTCAAATATATTCTATCATTAATAAAAAAATTATTTAGATAGCAATGATTCTACACACTGTGTTATCATTTAAAAGAAGGGGTGGACAGATTCCAGACGAAGGAGGGTATGGAGGAACATAAAAGTTCAGATTAGAGCATGAGATTGAAATGATTGGTTGGATTCTCAAATCAAAACAAATGGCCCAGGCTGAAGAAGACCTAATTTTAGTTTCCCTTTGATTCTTTTATATAATGTTTCCAATGTTATGCAATGCTTCAGATGTCAAGTGAAGATTATTCATGTTGGTATTTATTCAGCGGCTCAGGCAGTAAAGTGGACTATTACATGAAAACAAAGAAATCTAATTTAACACAAATGTCTAAGTCCATTACCAAAGCAACACGATAGATTAATATGAAAAATGCCATCAATTTGATTTATAAACATGATCAGAGACATTTAGATAAACATAACCATCTTATGCAAATGATAGTATAGAATTACAGGAGGTCAAACAAAACTTTTCAGCCATGGATCTTGTTAGAACGACAAGAACATTCTTCACATTGCGAAAGGATTTAATTTTTTGTAAATTGGCTTCAACAGCTTTGTTAAAGTTTGACATTCTTGCTTGGGACTGAATTATGTTGCTTATAAATTTGGAATTATTTTTTGTTATTTCCACCTTTTCCTCAATGGTTGTTTTTACAATAAATGTACTATTAACCCTGCCTCATTGCACATTATTAAAACAACAATAGCTTCGAGCAAACTGTCAGAAAAGTATTCTCTAATCTCTTCTGCCAGACCACCATTATCAATTTGATTAGTTCAGTAGATACAAACACTAAAGTCCCCACAACTATTACTTTATTTTTGTTACAGGTTTTAATTATTCTTGTTTAATGCTCAGGTCAGTGGTAAAATTACTGCTGGTACCCAAACATAGATGCCTGTGGTACCCCACTTGTCACTGCCTCCCACTCCAAAAAAACCTACTTACTCCTATATTCTGTTTAGTGTCTGCTAACAAATTGTCAATCCATGCTAGTATGTTAGCCCAATTTCATATGTTTTAATCTTATACACTAACCTTTTATTTGGGGTTTTATCAGGTTTTCTGCAAGCCAAAATACACCACATTCACTGATTATCTCCCATCTGTTCTATTAGTTAAATCCTCACAAACCTCCACTAGGCTGGTCAAAAATTATTTCCCTTTATAAATCCACGTTGACTTTATTAATCCTGTGGTATCCTCCATGTGTCCTGTTAACACATCCTTTATCTTGAGCTCCAGCATTTTATCGACAACTCTTGTTAGGCTAACCAGTCTGTAATACCTTGTTTTCTTCATCCTTCCATTCCAATAAAGTGTATAAACTAATTGTGCAGATAGATGTAAACTGGTATGATATAATTGTGAGTATGGAGACATGGCTGCAGGGTAACCAGGGATGGAAACAGAATTTCCTAAGGTTTTCAGTATTTAGGAAGGACAGGCAAAAACGAAAGGTGTTGGAGTGGCATTGCTGGTTGAAGAGAAAATTAATACAATAGTGAGAAAGGATATTAGCTTTAACAATGTGAAGTCTGTATGGGTAGAGTTGAGAAATACCAAGGGGCAAAAAACATTTGTGGGTGTCATATAGAGACCCCCAAACTGCAGTGGTGATGTTGGGAATGGTATTAAACAGGAAATTAGAGATGTATGTGATAAGGGACTATCAGTGATCATGGGTGATTAGAATCTACACATAGATTGGGCAAATCAAATTAGCGACAATGCTGTAGAGGACGAATTCCTGGAGTGTAAATGGGATTGTTTTCTTGACCAAAATGTAGAGAAACCAACTACTGAGCAGACCATCTTAGACTGAGTACTGTGTAATGAGAAGGGAATCATTGCCAATCTATCTGTGCGAGACTCCTTGGGGATCATTGACCATAACATGATAGAATTTTTTTATCAAGATGCAGAGTGAGGTAGTTGATTCGGAGATGAGGTGCTGAATCTTAATAAAGGAAACTATGAAGATATGAGGCATGAGTTGGCCTTGATAGATTGTGGAGAGTTACTTAAAGGGATGATAGTGGATAGGCGATGAAAAATGTTTAAGGAACGCAAGGGGAACTGCAACAACTGTTTAATCCTGTCTGGCACCAAAGCAAAATGAGTAAGAGGGCCAATCCATGGTTTACAAAGAAAATTAGAGATAGCATCTGAACCATGGAAGAAGTATACAGATTGGCCAAGAAAAATAATATGCCTGAGCATTGAGAGCAGTTCAGAATTCAGCAAAGAAGGACCAAGGGATTGATTAAGAAGGGGAAAATAGAGTACAAAAGTAAGCTTGCAGGGAACATAAAGACTGACACTAAGAGTTTCTATAGATACGTGAAGAGAAAGAAATTGGTGAAGACACATGTAGGTCTTCTACAGACAGAAACAGGGGAATGTGTAATAGGGGACAAAGAAATGCTTGATACATACCAAATACATACTTTGGTTCTGTTTTCACAAAAGAAGACACAAATCAGATAGCAGAAATGTTGGAGAATGCAAGATTTAGTGAGAGGGAAGGATTGAGGGAGATCAGTATTAGCAGAGAAATGGTGCTGGGAAAGTTGATGAGATTGAAGGCAAATAAGTGCCCAGTGACTGATAATCTACATCCCAGAGTACTTAAGGAAGTACCTCTAGAAATAATGGATGCATTGGTGGTCATCTTCCAGGATTCGATAGATTCTGGAACAGTCCCTGCAGATTGGAGGGTAGCTAATGTCACTCCAATATTCAAAAAGGGAGTTTGAGAGAAAACAGGGAATTATAGACCAGTAAGCTGAGCATCAGTAGTGGAAAATTCTTGAATCCATTATCAAGGACTTTTTAGCAGAGCATTTGGGAAGCAGTGGCAGGATCAGACAGAGTCAGCAAAGATTTACGAAGGGGAAATCATGCTTGAAAAATCTGTTAGAATTCTATGAAGATGTAACTAGAAGAGTTGACAAGGGGATCCAGTTGAGGTGATAGATTTGGACTTTCAGAAAGCATTTGACAAAGTCCCACATAAGAGATTAATGTGCAAGATTGAAGCACATGGGATTGGGGGAAGTGTATTGAGATGGATAGAAAACTGGTTGGCAGGGAGGAAACAAAGAGTAGGAATTAATGGGTCCTTTTCAAATTGGCGGGCATTAACTAGTGGGGTGCCACAGAAATTGGTGCTGGGACCCCAGCTATTCATAATATATATTCATGATTTGGATGAGGGAACAAAATGTAACATCTCAAATTTTGCAGATGATACTAATTTGGGTGGGAGAGTGAACTGTGACGAGGATGTAGAGGTCCTTCAGCATGATCTGGACAGGTTGAGTGAGTGGGCAAATCAATGGCAGATGCAGTATAATTTGGATAAATGTGAGGTTATTAACTTTGGAAGGAAAAATCAAGATGGCAGATTACTACCTGAATGGCCATAAATTGGGAGAGGGGAGTGTACAGCAGGACCTGGGTGTCCTTGTGCACCAATCGCTGAAGGTAAGCATGCAGGTGCAGCAGGCGGTAAAGAAGGCAAATGGTATGTTGGCCCTTATTGTGAGAGGTTTCGAGTGCAGGAGCAGGAATGTGTTGTTGCAGTTATACAGGGCCTTGGGGAGGCCACACCTAGAATATTGTGTGCATTTTTGGTCTCCTTTTCTGAGGAAGGTTCCTCTTGCTCTCAAGAGAGTGCATTGAAGGTTTACCAGGCTGAGTCTGCGGATGGCAGGTCTGATGTATGAGGGCAGATTGATTAGGTTAGGATTGTTTTCGCTGGATGAATGAGGGGGGATCTCATAGGGATTTATAAAATTCTAACAGAACTAGACAGGATAGATGCAGGGAGGATGTTCCCGATGGTGGGTATGACCTGAACCAGGGGTCACAATCTGAGGACTCGGGGTAGACCATTTAGGACTGAGATGAGGAGACATTTCTTCACCCAAAGAGTGGCGAGCCTGTGGTATTCATTACCACAGGAAGTAGCTGACACCAAAACATTGAATGTATTGAAGAGGCGGTGAGATATAGCACTTGTGGTGAATGGGATCAAAGGTTATGGGGAGAAAGCAGGATTAGGCTATTGAGTTGGACAATCAGCCATGATCGTAATGAATGGTGGAGCAGGTTCAAAGGGCTGAATGGCCTCTCCTGCTCTTATCTTCTATGTTTCCATGTTTCTCCTCATTATGATTCTAAGTCTTGATAATGTGAAACCCGACATGTCCAAATTCTCATCATTAGCTTGACATATTTTATTTTTCTTGCCCCTGCCTCCAAATACCATTTGTCCATTAGAGAGAAAGTGGGATTCTTCACAATCAAACAAGCAACCTGCTCCCATGTCCCTAAGGAGTCTAATCCTAGCAGTTATATTGCAACTCACTTTGGAAAATGTGCTGAATCTCAAGCCGCACTACTCCAAGGGTCACCACAGAAGTTAATAATTTAATCAAACAGTGCAAAGTTCCTAATTTACCTGTCCATTAGAATCAAGTTAACAGAAAACACCACCATGTTCTTGTATTTAACATGAACTATATTTTATCACAAGTGCCTAAATTTGAATCACAAGTGAACAAGAACTATCAAACAATGTCTCCACTAGTAATAAGTCTAACCTCCTTTTAAAACCTTTACGTACAGACAGACATGGATAATTTTTTTAAAAAATGACTTAATGGCTGGAGGAGTAAAATATCGGGAAACACAGTTCAATAGCACTACTCCTCAGGTTTCATTGACTTACCAGGAATCCCATTCCAGGCTGTTTTCAATTCTTTACAGGAGCCATGTGGTGATTAATATACCAAATACAAAATCTCTTAAATTTTGGTTAAATTCAACAGCATAACAGGGAGAAAATAACTGGCTTTCTTCAGGCTTCAGATATTTTTACAGCAGAGGGAGATACATACACCACCTGTTCTCCCAACAGTCCAAAGGCTTTGCCTTGTATTATTCAGACATACACACAGTTGCTCAGGAACCAATTGGAGAGTTATCGTTCAGCTAATGCTCTTTAGCATCCACAATTGCACAAACAACCAGCTACTTGTTGCCTGTAAAATCTCACTCTGCACTCTTTACACTCTGCACACAGTTCCCAGTGCTCTGCCATCTGGAGGCATCTTCCCCACTGCTCGAACAAAGCAGCAATGTAAACACCACACACATTGAGTTTCAGTAACTTGCTTTTAAAAATGCAGCAATCCTTCCCCAGTCCGTGGTTTTAAAACAATCCTTTTCCAATGTTAGTCCATAATAAAAAATACAGGAAATAAAATGATATGGCCTTTACATTTTCAACTTTCATCTTCCAGAACAGCGAAATGTTTTCCTCTTCCGTTGGTATCATGCTCAGAATTGATCTCAGCAGTTAGAAACCAGAATTTTCTTGCTAGGGAGTTGAATTTACTCATGATATGCAAAGATATCCAGGTGAGTAAAAATAGGCATGAATGATCATTATCACATTTCACTGCACACTATGTTGGAGTATCCATTACAAAGCATGACTGCTCTATCTGAATTTCTATTAATTGCAATTGCAGAGTAATTTGTTTAACTATTTTCTACTTGTACTTGAGCCTTGGCAATGACCCCTAAGTGCTGGTATTTAATTTTTCAAAATCCCAATAGGAATGATCATTTTTCACATTTTTAATGAAGTATTTAATTTCATGAAATGATCTGGTTGTAGGCACTTACCTTTTCATTACCCTAATGAGAACATTATTATGAGCATTGCTTGCATTTACAATTTTCAAAACTAATATTTCATATTCATGAAGGTAAAAATGGAATCATGAATTTTGAACTAAATGAACTCTTTATTCATTTTCTAATATTCCAACAATTAGTACATTTCAGATATATTAAGATGGTTGCAAAGTAAATCAGGATACCAAGATTGTAGAAATTATTATATGAATCCAAATCATTTCAGAACTCAATCAACAATAAATAGACAATTATACCAGTTAATAGAACATATGTTTCATATAAATTGTAACTAAGTTATACAGATTTGCTGACTTTGTCAGCAATTTATCTATAGCCAAATGGAATGTTGCAGGCCTTAGACACTGAAAGAAGGCAGTTATGTGTAATCCTCGCCATTATGCTCATTCACTAAAAAAAATTTCTTATGTGAGGAGAATCATATAATCCACAAGATCATTTGACTATTGTTGAATTATTATTGATAGAGCTTATTAAAAGTTTAAAAACATGTAGGTTCCAAAATTAAAACAAAAGGTAATTTTAAACCTTAGTTGACTTAAAAACTGAGGACAAAACTACTCACAAATGATAGTGCAAGTCAATCATTCAATATGTGGCTGAAAAGAGTTTGTAAATTTATAATAATGGAGCTAATCTCTTGTTGCTCACTTCCCAACTGTGAACCCAGTTAAAATTGACTCAATGGAAATTTGAGAACTTCTGAAATTCTGAATGCTGAGGCCATCGTAAAAAAGACACACGAAGGAGTAGCTTGCAAAATATTTACTTATCTATAGTTTATGATCACTCTTTGTCAGAATATCTATAAGTCTTCTCTGACCAAGGGAAGTCAATTGTAAAATGGTCCACCCTCCAGTAGTTATCAAATGAACTCCAGACTGCATTATCGACAAATACAAAAGCAATGGTCCTTCTTCTGTTTTGTTTTAAAACACTCCAGATTAAACATACGCATTGGAAATTATGTCTGATTAAAATGTGGGATTATGTTTAAATAATGACCAAAATCGGTGAGTAGTGAGAATAGACTCTTTATTCAGCATCCACAGTAGCTCAAAGCAGTGATGGAATCCAAAGTACAGCTTTACAGAAGCCTCTCTATACACAGGTTTTACATACATTAACATTTTAGCATTATGGTGTTACATTGTTGTATCTATTTTACACAAAAGTTTGCGTGATACCAGTCCTGAGGGAGCAGGAGATGGTTTAAGCACTTGCTAAATGCTGGCTGTTACTCCTGATGGGATTAGAATATCTGTCCAGTCTGAGTTTACATAACCAGGAGGTATTAGTCCTTTTGTCTTTAAAGTTAGTATTGTTAGTAAAAATACTAGATCCATATGATTTAAATAAGTGAGAAATTATACGTGTGCTAAATAAAAGTATAGAGAATATTAAACTGATCTCCCGCAGCTGGGTCATGAGATTTAATTTATTATTGCAGTTTTGACGGTTCTTACACATTCATTCATGCAGTTTCACTGAAGTGCTGTTTTGACAGTAAGTTTCTCAAAGTGGGTAGCAGCCCTATTTAATATGTGCCTAAAAAGCACATACTAGTACAGGAAACTGTTTGAAGTCTGCCATGTATTGTGATCCTGTAAGATGGTTGCTAAGGGCTAATTAATATTATAATTTTTCCACAGTTTTGAGTGGATTATGGTATTAACACTTATTCTGGGGTAGCCTTTGATGCAGAAATAGGTCTAAACACTGCTTGCAGCATGAACTGATAAGAATTGAAAGGTATAAAGAAACAGTAATGGGTTAGAAGGGTTGTTTAATCTAGTTTATAAAATGTACTACAAAAACATGGTTTTATGAAAGAGTAAGTGGAAATGCGATATAGTAGACATAGTACACTTGTGACTGAGTTGGTAAAGAGAATCATAACACAATATCTCACAGGGCCAAATCTTCTTTGATATTTATTAAATGTGTGAAAACAAAATAAAAAGATGATTCCTTCAATTGCCATTTGCTTTTGAAGCATTCAGTCAATTTCATTTATTTTGTTAATTTCACTCATGACAAAAGGTACTTGGCCCATGACAACCTAAGGCCAGCAAGTAGAGTGAAACATTTTGAACTAATTTACTTGAACAGCAATAAAGGTGCCAATAGCATTAAAGGTAAAAACAGCTGTGAAAAACTGAAAAAATAGTTTGTATAAAAATAATTCTTTTAAAGCTCCTTTAGTGACTATCAATGGTGACAATCAAGATTTCAATAAAACCATAGGCGAATGTCACCTCCAAAGAAATATGCAAATACTTCAATAAATGTGTTTTCCAAGTTTCTCTATTGATACTTAATCTTTCAAACAGATTATAACTTTTGGCTTGCATAATTTTCTCTTACTTTATATGTCTTACATTTAATTGCATCTGAGAAACATGGTTAAAATTCAAATGCATCATAACATTAAATGCCCCATGCAGGAGCGGGACTCTCACTTCCGCGTGAAGTGGGCCCCTGGTGGCACCGTGGCATGGCCTGGGAAGCCTGGAGCGGGAGACCTTCAGTGGAGGCATGGCGTGGGCTGGGAAGCCTGGAGCGGGTCACTCATGGTGGCATGGTGTTGGTTGGGAAGCCTGGAGTGGGTCACTCACGGTGGCGTGGCATGGGCTGGGAAGCCTGGAGCGGGTCACCTTCAGTGGTGGCATGGCGTGGGCTGGGAAGCCTGGAGCGGGTCACTTACGGTGGCATGGTGTGGGCTGGGAAGCCTGGAGCGGGTCACCTTCAGTGGTGGCATGGCGTGGGCTGGGAAGCCCAGAGCAAGACTCTAGCAGCAGCATGTTGGAGCAACGGAGAAGGAAAAGTTGGACTGTCTTTAAGTTTTTTTTTATTTTATTGTAAGTGAATGTGAATGACGCTTATGTATGGCGACAGTACACACTTTTCACTATATTTTATAATGAATACATGTAACAATAAAGGATATTCTATTCTACTCTATTCTATGCTGGAAATGAACACCAGAAAATTTGACTCAAATACTGACTACTGTTCTTAATGCATAGAACGTTTAGCTCTTCAGTGCCAGAACAAAAAATTGCACCTTAAAACGCACTAGCCTAGGGTTTTTGATCAGGATCTGAAACCATATTTCTAACTCTGTTTGAATTAAAAATAACTCACTTCCCATTAGGTGCACCCTGTAATGGAAATTCCTGGACAGGGGATTCCTGTCATCCTCACGTATCCTCAAGTATCAACCCATCAACCTCCGGATTCAACACATCATTCTCTGCCACTTCCGCCACCTGCAATCTGACCCCACTCCCTCCCCGCCCTTATCTGTCTTCCAGAGGGACCGCTCTCTCCATGACTCCCTTGTCCGCTCCACACTCCCCACTAGCCCCACCATCCCTGGCACTTTTCCCTGCAACCGCATGAAGTGCCACACCCACCCCTACACCTCCCTCCTCACCTCCATCCCAGGCCCCAAGAAAACCTTCCACCTTAAACAGATGTTCACCTTCACATGCGCTAATGTGTATACTGTATCCGCTGTTCCAGACATGGCCTCCTCTACATCGGGGAAACCAAGCGGAGACTTGGAGACCGCTTTGTGGAGCACCTACGCTTGGTTCGTGACAACCGACAACACCTCCCAGTCGCGAACCACTTCAACTCCCCCTCCCATTCCTTGAACGACATGTCCATCCTGGGTCTCCTCCAGTGCCACAATGATGCCATCCGAAGGTTGGAGGAACAGCACCTCATATTCTGCCTGGGAACCCTGCAGCCCAATGGTCTCAATGTGGACTTTACAAGCTTTAAAATCTCCCCACCTCCGACCTCATCCCAAAACCAGCCCATCTCGTCCCCGCCTCCCTGAACTGTCCGTCTTTTCTCCCACCTCACTGACCAACCCCCACCCCCACTTCCTACCTACTAGCCTCATCCCCACCTCCTTGACCTGTCCGTCTTCTCCCCACCTACCCACCCCTCCCTCCTCACTGACCAACCCCCATCCCAACTCCCTACCTACACTCACCTTTACTGGCTCCATCCCCACCTCCTTGACTTGTCCGTCTTCCCTCCCACCTTCCCGCCCCTCCCTCCTTAATGACCAACCCCCATCCCAACTCCCTACCTAAACTCACCTTTACTGGCTCCTTCCCCACCTCCTTGACCTGTCCGTCTTCTCCCCACCTATTTGCTCCTCTATCCACCTTCCATCATCCCCTCCCCCTCTCTCTATTTATTTCAGAACCCCCTTCCCCTCCCCCATTTCTGAAGAAGGGTCTAGGCCTGAAACGTCAGCCTTTCTGCTCCTCTGATGCTGCCTGGCCTGCTGTGTTCATCCAGCTCTACACATTGTTAACTCCTGGCACGAATGTGTCCAGGGATGCACACCACTTGTTGCAGCAATCCGTGTACTATGTTATATGATTTAAATGTCAAGCAGCACAGCCAACTAGTTTGACTTCTCCTGTGAAAGGGTAAATAGATTAAGTGTGGGGTTAGGAGGCCAGGTGGGTGAGCTGCTAAGCATACCAAGTGGGTGTGGGCATATGATACCAGGTAAGCTAATGAGTGCTTTGGTTATGAGAGTGTCAAGTCCATGGGTGGTGTTGGGTCCAGAAAGTAGGAGGGTATGGAGAAAGTTGGGAGGCTGGAAGGATGTCGGGGGTGGGGGGTACGTGGGGTGGAAAGGCGAACATTGGTTAAGTTGAGAGTGGAGTGTGTTCCGTTGGGGTCGAACAACTTGGAAGGCATTATTGAGTCCGGAGTCTGTCAGAGCAGTGAGAAGCAGTGGAGCTGCAGGGAGGTCAGGCTATTGGAGTAGTGTCAGTTCAGATTGGGGTGTTGACAGATCCAGCTGGGAGAGGGAAGGAGGTTTTGATTCTGGACAGGGGGATGAGCTGATAGGAGATAGTAGGAACTGCAGATGCTGGAGAATCCGAGGCAACAAGGTGCAGAGCTGGATGAACACAGCAGGCCTTTTCTGATGAAGGGTCTGGGCCCGAAACGTCAGCCTTTCTGCTCCTATGATGCTGCTTGGCCTGCTGTGTTCATCCAGCTCTGCACCTTGTTGTCTCGGATGAGCTGATAGGTCGCTTGGATGTGCAAACCAGTGAGAGAGGGTCTCAGACTGAGGTCGGGCTGAGGGTGGGTGTAAGGTTAGGCAGCGTAGGGCTGAGGAGGTGCAATTGGGTTGGATCGAGGAGGTCGGTTTCTGATCGAGGGTGGTTGTCAGTGGTCTGGAAGGTGTCAGCAGTTGGTGGAGACATATGTGGGGGTCTGTGATGAGCTTAGATGTCAGTTTAGTAAGTAAATAGTTAGACAAGGTTGTTAATCCTTTAACCCTGGGTCGATATGCAGTGTAAGTGAGTCGGAACATACTCTATAACTTTCACGGAATCTTTCAGAGGATTCCAGACGCAAGCGAACTGATCACCAGAAAA
Organism: Rhincodon typus; assembly: GCF_021869965.1. Classification (NCBI taxonomy): domain Eukaryota; kingdom Metazoa; phylum Chordata; class Chondrichthyes; order Orectolobiformes; family Rhincodontidae; genus Rhincodon; species Rhincodon typus. Next base: position 32,201,968 of record NC_063356.1, read on the forward strand.
CTCAATTTCCGAAGCAATTCCCACAGAATCTGGGGATTCTGGAGGATCCTGGCATACAATTCCAATCTACACGGCAGAAAAAGCTATCTGGCCAATATCTATCCCAATGCTTCAGCAAAGCACAGAATCGAAAACGCGCGGTTGTGACAAGAGGGCTTGAAATGAAAGAAATAATGTACAGCAAGGAGGTTTACATCTTAGGTTTAATTGTCTATGAAACTGTAAACTATTGTCGGTTTTTCTAAAGATTACTTCTACTACATAAACAGTAAATTCTTAGTCCTGATACAATTTATTGCATAATTGGCCAGCAGTTTGCACTATTGGTTTTAAAATGCATTGGATTGTGTGCAATTGAAAGAAAGGAGTGAGTACATCTTGATTGTACCTTGCACATGCTTCATTCTACAACAATATTGGTTGTTAATTGAGACAGAGATTTTTGACCCATCTCCTTCTACCCATGATGACAGACAATCTCAGTTAATACAACGTTTCCTTGTGTACTGAGAGCATTTTTACATCCACTACTGGCAGTTCCATCTATTATTAACTTCAATTATGTTGGATTGATTTCTTTGCGAGGCTTCCTTCCATCACCCATCAATTCCACACAGTGCAAAATGGCCACTTACTTCCATTTTCATCACAGATAATAACCATTTTGTTCAACGTGACCACTTAGTAAGATTCTAAAACTGATTTGTTGTGACATCCAAACTGAATTAATTCCAGAGATTTTGGCTCCAGGTTATGTGTCGGTCATTTTTCATGTGAAAAACTTCATAAATTTGAAGTTGTGTCCTCTTCTGTTGAGGTTTAGCTTTAATTGAAAACCGAAAGAACTGCGGATGCTGCAAATCAGGGACAAAAACAAAAGTTGCTGGAAAAGCTCAGCAGGTCTGGCAGCATCTGTGAAGAAAAAACCAGTGTTAATGTTTCGGGTCCGGTGACCCTTCCTCAGAACGGAGGTTCTGCCAGACCTGCTGAGCTTTTCCAGCAAGTTTGTTTTTGTTTAGCTTTAATTAGTTTTGCAGATTTCCATTTCCACTACTATTTATTAGCTCTCTTGTTGATCTTTCATTATTGCATAAAAAAGGGTCAATGCTAAGTGTGGTTCCAAAAAAAAAGTGGTTGGTTAATTGGAGATAACTGGAGGAGAAGAAATTCAATCCTCCCCTTGAGGCACTGCAGGGATTTGGGAAGCAGAGATGCATGGTTTGTTGGAGCATAAAATTTTCTTTGCTGTGTTGGCTGAGGAATTGAATAATAAAAAACTGAGACTTCTATTTCTATCATATTGGTAAGAGGACTTAATTATAGTGTGACATGTTTGCCAAGACAATTTCCATATTTGTACATTAGAATTATAAAAGTGACAAAATGTGACAACAGGAAGAAAACTTTGTAGAGGGCAAGTTTATGCACATATAAGATTTTTAATATGTCCTAAATGTACAATAAAGCCACATGTTGGTTACTCCAGTTTCTCTAGTCTTTCCTTATAACCTAAACCTCTGACACTACAGACAGATTTTCAGCCCTACGTGGAGTACAGAAATGGCTTGGTTAAAAATTTGCCATTGGCCTGGGTTTGAGGTCATAAGGACCCATTGTGCATGAGCTGTGATTAGCCAAATGAGGTGAGTAAATTAAGGCAACATGTCAGATGCTGACTGGAATTTTCCTTTTTGCCTCTGTCTCTCTTAAGGTATTAGGAACATGAAAACTGCCTGAAATTGGTAACAAACCAAGAAGCTGGTGTTCCATGTTTTGAGCCTCTCTCTGCCCTACTGGCTATTGTTTCAACTGCAAATCACCCTGTTAACGAATTTCTGCTCCATCATGGTGGCCCAGCAGTTATAGCCCTCTTTTAGTTTAAAAGTTTTCAAAGTTTCTGAGAGTGGCCCACAAGATGAAATGCCCAGCCTTGAGAGGACGCACACTGTCCTCAATTGAATGGCAAGTATACCATCCAACCACTAATTGACCAGTTCAATTAGAATCACTGCTGGGTAACTGTTCCTGATACAATGAGAGTTAGAACCCTCATTTGACCCTGACATTTTGATTTTGACCCAATACCCAAAATCATGTCCGAAGAATCAACCTTGTGATTTGTCACTGAACTGTTTCCTGGCATTGACTTACTAGTTCCCAGAATCAGTCCACTGCTCGAGGCAAAATGCAGCCAGATGAGGCTTTTTTTACATAACCAGTTCTAAGTTGTTAGTTATGCAGTTGAGCATTCCATATACATTATAGATTGCTGGTCTGCAGAATCAGGGGTCATAGTTTAAGGGTAAGGGGTAAGCCTTTAGGACTGAGACGAGGAGAAATTTCTTCACCCAAAGAATGGTAAGCCTGTGGAATTCACTACCACAGAAAGTGATTGAAGCCAAAATATTATGTGCTTTCAAGAAGGAGGTAGATATATCTTTTGAAGCTAAAGAGATTTAGGGATTTGGGAATAGCCGGATTAGGGTATTGAGCTCAATGATCAACCATAATCATATTGAATGGCAGAGCAGGCTCGTGGGTCAAATGGCCGAGTCCAGCTCCTATCTTCTATGCTTCTGTGGTTTGAACTGAATGGTTGCTGGGGCACAGAAAGCTGTGGAAACTATGTCCGGCATTCTTCAGCAGCTGATGCCAAAGTTTTTCTATGTGTAATACTTACTCAAGACAGAGTTTCTATGTCTGACAGTTGGACAGACTTGAATTAACATAAACAGTTGAAGTCTAACACAATGGTTGTGTTTTTCAATGTTAGTTTAGCTTCTTACACTGTCAGCTTAAGTAACACATTAAATCAGCTCGGCATCTTCAACACTCACTGTCTCAGAACTATTCTAAAGAACAGACATCAGTACTGCGGAGGATTTGTTTTGCCTTTAGAAATCAGATTGTTACCCTATCATTTTGTTTAAATTTAAGTAAAGATGAATATAAATGTTATTTACATTTCATTTCCAAATGTAAGCACTCAGATAAAAGCAAAGTACCACGTATGCTGGAGACCTGAAATAAAAAAAAACTGGAAGTGCTGGAGAAACTCAGCATCTGCGGAGAGAGAAACAAAGTTAATATTTCAAGTTAACTTGACAAATCATGAGACTGAATGTTATCATTGTTTCTCTCTCCACAAATGCTGCCAGATCTGCAAAGTTTCTCCAGCACATACCGTTTCTTTTTTTATTTTACATTTCCAAATATATTTGTTTCACCAGGACTTTCCTACAAAAATATTCATTCAAATGATATAAATCCATCTGACTGGACAAGTAACAGTCATATAGCATTGGGACATGTTTTTATCTTTGATCTTATCTGTAAACTGACAAAGCAAAGTGCCTTCTACTTTTGGAATTAGGATGAAAATCAGAAGGTTTCAATACCACAAGGCTGATCCACTTCATGAGATTAATGACCAGAGGGTGGAAATTTATCAGTAATCAATTTCTGCTACCCAGAAAACTATAAGCTGTTAAGTACACCAATGAATTTGTAAAGTCATATCTACCAATACATGCTATATTACGATAAGTGGATTGAAGTCAATAGCATTAGAAGCAAAATATTTGCTGTAGTGGGTACAAACAGAAGATACAAAAGATAAAGGGTGCCATCTTATAGGGACGGGTCTGAGTGATGTAGGCTATGGTGAGATATGTGGCACAGTCAGGGAACCAGTGCAGCGAGGCCCATTTCGACATCGGGAGTAACTCACGCCATTTTTATGCTTTTCACAAGTGGCCTGGCAACATTCTTGCTCGGCAGCAAAAAGATGCCAGTTGACAGGGATTAAATGCTTGTTAAACACCTTGTCAATGCCTCAATTCATTTCAGTAATATTTAGCCTTACACCTTACCGAACAAGCCAAACAAGGTGGATGTGGAGAAAACCTGACAAGGAAACCAGAGCAAGAATCTGGCAGACTCAGCTTGCCATTTGTTTCCAAAGTTGGAAACTGGGCATCAACATCTCAGGGCATATTCTATGGGCACTGGCTACATGGATACCATTTCCATGAACATAAGCATTCAACATGTGCTTGCCTTGAATAACCTTCATTGGCACATCTCTGATTCATGTAGAATATACTTCTACACTTCAAAGCTCCATCTCAGGTTGCACTGACAACTGTCTTTGTAATGCTGCAGCAGGGACAGTGTACTCTTAGGAACACACACCCAGTTCACAGACTGGACCAGGCTATATCTCCAGTTCTCTTTGCTCGCTGTCAAAGCACTCACTCACTTTGGCCCTACCTGGATGCTCACAGCATCCCTGCCTTGCATTGCCTTAGCTTGCCCTTTCGCATTTTGCCTCTCTGCCAGAGACACCAGACTTGTATTACTATGGTCTTGCAGTGCGGACACAAAGCTAAGAAGCTTCTGATTGTTACCAAAAGGGTTCAGCCCAGTCAAGGGGGATAACATTCATTCAGGGGTTCCCATTACAGTAAGTCAAGAACAGCTTTCAATAGCAGTCCAGGCCCTGGTCAGAGTCAGGATCCTCTCCACATAATGGGTGAAGGACCAAATGACAGGCAGAACCACCCGTCTTGACTCCTTTAGGTCTATTGGGAGCTGTTTTCCTTATGGATTGATAGTGAAACAAGCATGATAGAAGTCAACAGTGGGGGGAGGGGCACAGCTATTACTGTTGGTGCCAAAGGGGCAATGTTCAGAGCAAGTGAACAAACGATGCAGAGGATGTGCAGAGTTAGAGGTATCAGGTGTTGGGGTGACAGAGAGTGAGTGGGGAAGATGTTCCAGGCAGTAGTGAGAATTCTAGAGCATGAGCCAAGGTGGGAGATGGGTGCAGTGGCAAAGATAGTGAGTGTGAAATGTCAGAGAGAAGTTAGTAGCACTTCTAGTGGTGGAGTAGAGAAAGGCATCGACCTTCTTCTTTGTAGTGCCTTCCGCCGGATGGCTGAGACAGCTTTGACCTGGGTGGCAAACTGGGACCAGGCTGACATGGTTTTGAAAACTGGATTGAAATAAATTTCTCAGTTCATTTGTTTCTCTCTTGCTATTGTACTTTCAGAAAATGTATTACTTCTGTGTATTGATTTTAAAGGGGTGGTGGTGGTCATGAACATTGCACATGAACCCTGAAATAAGGTGGCCAGCCTAACAGCTAGCAAGGGGGATCTGGTCCTATGAAGTCATCGCTTTCATTGAAGACCATCCCAAACCACACCAACTGTACTATATTTCAGCAGAAAACTGCAAAGAATGACTGACCCACTTGCTTGCTCAAAAAATTGCAGTTTATTATTGTGACCCCTCAAGAAGGCAGTTAAAATCAGGACCTTTGGCTTTAAAGTGTTCTTGAGTAAACTACTATTGAAATAATTAACGCACCGGTAATTGAAGTAATGTTAAGTATCACTATGGGGATGTGTACTTATAGTTTATGCTACACATAAACTATATGGGTTCAAGCAGCTCCTTTCTCGCCATTGGATCTGAATAAGCTAATGTAGTATTTGCACCAAATTCCTTACTCTGTCAAAGGACTTAGTATCTCACTTCGAATCCAGTTCAGCAGGGCCTAGTCTCATTAATTTTCCCCAGACGAGAACTGCCACATCTTTCTTTGATGAAAGAAAAGACATTCGAAGGCCTTTAACAGGAAAAGCAGATCCTTCCCCATGAAGAAATACAAGTTGCATTCTGCTCCAAAAACAAGAACAAGGAAAAGAAAAATAAAACAAATAGCAGTTATCCCTAATTTCCAATAGTTTCGATTTTCACCTTTCCAATTTCAACTGTGAAATAACAGAAACAACTCATGAATTCACTGTATTTGTCTGATTTGCTTGAATGGTAAACAGGGATAGCACACTGTTACACATAGAGTCACAGGGCATGGAAACAGATCCTTCAGATCAATCGGTCCAATGTGGACCATAATTCCAAACTAAACTAGTCCCACCTGCCTGTGCTTGGCCCATATCTCTCCAAACCTTTCTTATTCAAGTACTGATCCAAATGTCTTTTAAATGTTGTGATTGTATCCGCATCCACCAGTTCCCCTGGAAGTTCATTCCACACATGAACTACTCTCTGTGTAAATAAGTTGTTTTTCATATCCTTTTAAAATGTTTCGTCTCTCATGTTATTGAAATCCCCCGCCATAGGTGCCATTCATCTTATCTATCCCCCTCGTGACTAAGTAAGTCTTTACTTCAACTTTATTTCCACTGATTTCAAATGGAAAATGTTGTATTGACTTGCCAACTCATGATGCTCTATGCACTGCTGCTCATGGTGAAGCTTGCTGCCTGTGTCCTGTTTACATCTAAAGAGACACGTATAAAGAATACAGAAAACAATCACTTTCCCAGAATCAGAGAAGACTGTCAGAAAAAGTGGAATTTTAAGTGAAGTATTGGCAATAGGAAGGGCACAATAGGCAGGTTTAAACAGCTGCACAATATGTTGCTTGCTTGCTGAATGGAGGCAGGAGGATTACAGAGAGAATCAGAGCATAACAATCAAGGACATCAAAACATTTGTAACAACTACAGAGAGTTGTTGCTGGCAAGGCATTTTCAAGGGTCATTGTCAAAAGATTGGCAATACTTCTAAATGTATTTATCCAGAGATTCTATGAACCCCTTGTGCTAGTAGATTGACTATTGACATTGGCATGAATTTTACATTTTTTGTGAAGCAAGGTCACTCACCGCTAATTTCAAAGAAAATGTTCCTGAGAGATAAGTTTCTCTGTGCTTAGAACTTTTAACTGTTTCACTGTGCAATTAATTGTGGCATCCATTCCTTAATGGGGAGGAGTAGTGGTATCATCAGCAGTCAATCACATTAAACAGTTCTCTCATACAAGCTGCCAGAAAGTTAAGTTATGACTAGGTGAAGTGGAGGAATTGGCTCCCCTCTTTATAACACCTCCTCGGTCAGTTGCAACAAATATTTTCTTTCTTCTTAGCATGCAGCTATCACACTTTAATGTAAATACAGCTCAATTGAAAAGGAAGGAGCCAAATAACAAGGTTTTCTTGAGAGGAACAAAGATGAATTTCATTACCTGCTGTGGCTAAGAAAAAAACCTATAAAAATGTAACTTCAAACATACACACAAGTATAGGTAATAGTAGAGGAGAAACTGTTTGGTATAGACACAAAAAAAAGGCTTTCCCAGTTCAAAAGTGCTTTTGAGTGCTTGAGGTGTTGGACTCTTGACCTAAGACTCCAGTTGTTTAATTGTTGACTTATATCCACAGCCATAGTGCTATCTATAGGTATCTTAGAGCTTTCTTTTACGTTGTCATTGTATTCCAAGATGGTGAGAGAAATAGGCAGGGACAGAGTCATTCACTGCTTGCATACAATTCACGTTTTTCCTTCTATCTGGCCTGGTGCTCAAAAACAGCTGTTGACATATAGTTAAGTATTCTAGAAATCTGCTCTATTGTCTTTCCAAACTGGCAAATCAGCAGGTGAGCCTTTCATCTCCCAATATGTGAAATAATCAAACAAGTGCAAATGAAAACAGGAGATGCAAATTTCTTGATACCGACTCAGTTACCTAAATTTGATGTTTTTGGAAAAGTGGCAATTTCAGAGCAGTGCATTTGTTTATTCCAAATGAGTTTCATGAAACTTGTGTCAATCTGTGGTCAGGTGGCCTCTCCAGCCATTTTATGTTCATGTTTCTTCCTTTGTAAAAACTATTTGAGACTTTGGAGGGTTTTTAGGTATCAGATAATGGACATTAAAATTCTGTGATTCGTATTTATGGTTATCATAACAATGAAAAGCACTAAAATCAAATCACTTTTTTAACATGCAGTGCAGGTGATGCTGAAACTGAAATACATAAACATATTTTTTTGAAAAATTAAAAATTGAGTTTAGTTCATCAAATGATTAATCATAATGAAATCATTTAATGGCACTCAACAAATATTAACTCATTCTCAAATATAAACCCGCACCAATTAATTGGATTCTTGTCAAAAACTCGGCTACATTTGACAGAAACTTCATAAGAAGTTACACTTAAACAGCAAAATGGGAATAGAAAAGGGGAAGTTCTCACCATATTAACTTATTTCAGTGATTGCTTCAGTCTGGTTTTATCCCTGTATCGTGACATAATAATTATAATAGTGCAGGTTGATTACCGGGGTAATTACTAAGGTAATCAACCTGACTACCATAGCTTTGATACCACAGTGGCATTAAAAAAGTAAGTTTTGACATCAACATTCTTTGTTTTATAGTGACTAAGGAGGAGTTTGGCCCAATTTTAGTCTGTGCAGAGTAACTATATCCCAGTGAGACAAATTGGCTTCAGAAACCATGGAAGAACTTTGAAAATCTGTTCAGACTCCTTCTTCTCATCATGATCCAGTGATTTATACTGAATGTAATCACTTGACAGATTTTTGCACAGTCAACAAATTTACATGGAGTTAAAGATTCACCATCTGGATTCTGATGCGGAAATCCCATCCCATAATTGAAAAGATTCAATTTGTACTGCTATGGGAAATGGAGTAATGCAATATTTATACAGTCAGGAAGCCTGAACTCAGGAATGCCATTCAAACTCAGTGCAGATTTCAAACAGATACCATGTTTGACAAGTGCAAGGGCCTCAACCCATAGTTTGGGAATTATGAATTGGTGGTTGTTATGATTCGACTTCACATTCAATATTCCTTTGAGGAATTCAGTTTGACAGATTAAGATATTTTTAAAAGGTCAATGAAAAGAATTGGAACATTTTTAAACCAGGTTTCTTGGAAATCATATGACTTGTGATTGTTCTTGGTCTTGTTTATTGAACCCACTCCAAAAGAAATGGCTTTATGACTTGGTTCAACCTGCTTAGTTCATGCCTCTTGTTTATGAAGCACCTTTGTGGTGAATTCAGTGTGAAACTTAATTGTTCTTCTGGATGAGTGAAAGCATTCATATTTTCATACTGCAAATTCACATCTTCACCTTCATTGTATTGGTTTATTTTACAGGAAATAATAATTTTATGCTCAAAGAAACCGGGTCATTGGATCGTTTCATCCTAAGACTGATATAGGGAAAGCATACAAATGGCCATATGGAGATGTGGCTAAAATATATTTGTGTTCATGTTGTGATTTGGAAAGCATTAGGACTAAGCAAAGACAGTGCAGGCCTCCTATTTCAGCTGGAACATGAAGTAGATGTAAACACTCTTGAATGGCAGATAAGGTCTGTGTATCTATCAGGATTTGAAATATCGTAAACATCAACTCTTTGAACTCAAAAAAGGCTGCAGCTGTCAGCGTAAGCTTATAAAAAAACTGTTGGATTGTTCTCGTAAGCCAATACACACACACAAAGACCCACAATAGTTCTGTCTGCCAATGCATTATTTTCTTTGCTTTACATTTACCACTTTGAACCATGTAACTATGTTCTAATTTCTTTTCCATTCATGAATGCAAACTGATTGTGGTGAGATTCTATGTGCTGGGCATGTTATGTGGTGCTTCTCATAGACGGGCATCATAGGGGTAGAATAGTTGGGTCAGCTATTCTGAAACTACACCAGGAAATCTGTTGAAGGATTGATCATCTGAGACAGAGCCTGCTTCATTGCACTTTGAGGCAATCAGTGTCATTGTGATACCATTTCTTAGTAGTGTAATACATGAGTACCATTTCATATGGAGCTATATCCAAGTTTCTGTGTGCCATTGATACCTGGCCAGAATCTTCAATAAACTTTTATAGTTGTTTGACAGCCATAGATGAAAACAAAAGTAATATCTGGTCATGCAGTTTCAAAAATCTCTTCGTTGATATCTCACCAAGGGCTGTCATAATGTAGTTATAAATGCTTCACTGAGTTTCAAAATCTATAATTATTTCAGCCAGGGATTCTGATCTGACAGTTTAAAAAGGATTAAAGAATGAGATGCCTTTGTTATTGATTTTATCGCAGCTTGACCACTTGAGGGAATTTATATGCTTTGTATTAATTTTATGAATGAAAGATTTTTTTCATTTTCAAGTTTGTATGAGTGAGTGTGAAAGATGTATTAGACTTTTCTTATCTCCATACAGCTCCAAGGCCTGCCCATCATGCAGACTGGGGTTTACTGGCTGTGGAGGTGGTATGGAGCTATAAGTGGTTGTAGGGATTTGTATGGGGCATGAGTTGAGGTGGAGATGATGGGGATGGGGTGGGACATGGTTTGACATTCAATTGGTGTAGTGGTTATGAGATGCCATGGTGAAGGTTGTAAGAATAAAAGGCTCGAGGGACCTAACAAATTTGAAAACAGCTGAACCAAGACCCCAGACCATTGAGGCAAGTCCTCTAACCAGCAGAAAACAGCTATGACTATACCTACCCCTGTGGTTTTATTTGCTGTGCTTCTGGGGTCGGTGGACCCAATTCCATCATACCTGCCCTCTTCTCCTCGACAGCAAGAATCACGAGTTTCAGGATACATTTTCTAAGAGAGATACGGTGAAGGTTAGAGGTTACATTTGTCCTATGGAGCTAACAGGAGGACTGTGTTAAAAACGTAAGAACATAAGAAATAGGAGCAGGAGTAGGTCATCTGGCCCCTTAAGCCTGCTTCACCTTTCAATAAGATCATGGCTGATCTTTTTGTGGACTCAGCTCCACTTACCTGCCTACTCGCCATAACCCTTAGCTCCTTTACTGATCAAATCTATCCACCTTTGCTTTAAAAACATTCAATGAGGTAGCCTCAATTACTTCACTGGGCAGGGAATTCCAAAGATTCACAACACTTTGGGTGAAGAAATGCCTCCTCAATTCAGTCTAAATCTGGCTCCCCCTTAATTTGAGGCTATGGCCCCTAGTTCTAGTTTCACCTGCCAGAGGAAACAACCTCCTTGCTTCGACCTTATCTATTCCCTTCACAATTTTATGTGTTTCTATAAGATCCCCCTCATTCTTTTAAATTCCAATGAGTGTAGTCCCACTCTACTTAACCTCTCCTCATAAGCCAACCCACTCAACTCTCGAATCAACCTAGGTTTCAGGAGAGGGGAAAGGAGAAAATTGCTGAACTAACAAAAAAAGACAGGCAACATAAGCTTTAAATACGCTACACTAAGATTTTCATTTCTTTTCACTTTGACAAACCGCAAGGCTTACTGTCAGACAAGTGGAAATAGACATTAGTGACAGAACAAATCAAGCAGATGGACATGGGTTTGTATTGCCCTGAGCATAAGAAAAACCATTTGAAACTAACAAATGTATTTAATAAATCAATTATTTTCTGTCTAATACTGTATTAGTAAATAATAGAAATGGGATTTCTGATTCCTGATGCATGAATACAGGAATATATAGGTAACTGTTCTGCAAAAGTCAGGGAAAATCGAAGACTGAAATATCTTGAGGTAAACAATTGCTAGATTAGTGACAAACAAACTCCTAAAATTATAAACTGTACATTTTGAACAAAACCTGGTTCTACAATACAGAAACAGTTTGTATTTGATTCAAATATAGTACTTTGAATGCAGTATGTTGAATGATTGTGAACAGTCAGGCCTGAATGAAGATAACCCCACAAAATAGTGGTGTGACAGAGAATCTGTGACAGTAGATAGCTCTGACTTATTGAATCAAGGCAGTGATTTTCCAAAGCTACAAAGCACCAGAAAAATAAAGTGGTGGCTCAAATAGCAATCAAAAATTGTGATTGAATAATATACGTGGAGTACAACTACACTTTACCAGGGAACTAAAAATAGACAAGCCAACTTAAAATGTGATGTTTCTTTAGCTTAGTCCATCTATTGTTTAATGACTTTGTGCAGCAGTGCTATCTTTTCATAATTGAAATCTTGCTGCAAATGGAAAGAAGGTTCCCATCTTTTGATTCTGACACAATGTATTTTGTTAATTTTAAAAGTGTGAGCATGAAGATTAAAAACAAAACATACGCAGTTGGAGGCTAACCACATCTGTCTTGCAAGATTGTCACAGGATTCTTGGGGACAGCATCCTAGGTCCAATTGTAACAGATGGTTAATAATAATTTATTTCATTTTTAAAAAAAAACTATACAAAGAAAGGTGCGAGATCAGGTTCCTCAGAATTCAGCGAGAAGAGCAGAAACATATGAATTCTCTGGTAACTCACATTATTTAAGTGTTACATTCAGTATACATGTAATTATTGTTATTAATATTTACCATTATGTGCTTATTACCTACAATGAATCTTTATGAACACCCACTTCCTAGCACAACAAACCTTCAACAGTTTCTTTAATGACTTCCTCACTACCATTAGGTCAGAAGTGCAGATGTCCACCGTCGATTGCATGTCTTCCAGTATGATTCAGGGCCAGGGAGAGGTTTGCATTCAATGCTAATACTGGGCCCTATGCCTTCAAGTTGACCCGGGCTCAGACAGCATTGCCCCCTTGGTCACCAGTCATACCGTACGTGAGAGACACAGGATAGGTGAGGAGCTGTCCCTCCAACCAAAATTCCATCTATCTTATGTAAAAGCAAAATACTGTAGATGCTGGAAATCTGAAACAGAAACATAACATGACGGACACTCTCATAATCTGTTCCACCTGTTCTTCCTCCTCCTCTGTCAACAGTATAGTATAAGCCCCTTTCAATTCTAAGGAAGAGTCATACTGACTTGCAATGTTAATTTGGTTTTTTTCTCCACAGATACTGCCAGACCTGTTGGGTTTGCCCAGCACTTTCTGTTTATGTTTCCACCTCTCTCTGACTCTCTTCCAACCACAGGCTGTTCTTCTCCCATGTTTCCTGCTGATAAGCTGCCTGATGATTGGAGGAGCAGCTGGGAAACTGCATTGCTGAAATATTTTCTGGGGATTTGGGTGTTTGGGCAAAAACGTGGTAGATTGAATACAATGTGGAAAAATGTGAGGCTTTCCACTTTGACAGGAGGAACAGATGTGCAGAACATTTCTGGATGGGTAAGAGGTTGAAAAGTGTAGACGTTCAAAGGGATCTGGGTGTCTATCAATAAGTCACTGAAGGCTAACATTCAGATATAGCAAACTATTAGGAAGGTGAATGGAATGTTAGTCTTTACCAAAAGAGGATTAGAGTACAAGAGTAATAAAGCCTTGATTTAATTGTATTGGTGCTTGGTTAGACCACACCTGGAGTATAGTGTACAGTTTTGCTCACATTATCTCATGAAAAGTATTATTGTCATAGAGGGAGTGTGACAAAGGTTCACTGAACTTGGTCCTAGGATGGAAGGATTGTTCTGTGAAGAGAGATTGGCAAACTGAGTCTGTATTCTCTAGAATTTTGAAGAATGAGAGGTGATCTAATTTGAAACCTACAAAATACTTAAACGGATAGCCAGGGTTGATGCAGGTAAGATGTTTCCCCTGCTTGGGGAGTCTAGAACCAGGAGCACAATTTAAAAATATGCCGTTTAGGACGAGAATGATAATGTGAGTAAAAGGCATTGAAGTGTTGATGAGATGATTATATTAAATAGTGAAACAGTTTTGATAGACTGAATGGCCTACTCCTGTACCTATATTCCTACGAAGTGTTTAGAAAGATTTAATAGAAGCTGTTTCCAATAGTTGAAGGATCAATAACCAGGTGGCCTGAGCTTAACTTCATAAATTGATTGGCTAAAGTATCAGAGACAACATAAGAAAAAATCTTTACACAAAGAGTGGTTTGGATTTAGAATGATGTCCCTCCTTGATTTTGTGGTGGATGCAGATTTAAACCAGTATTCCAAAGGAAACTGGAGAAAATAAAAATAGTGAAAGAATGTGTGGGGAAGTAGGACTGACAGATTTCTCTTGGAAAGACTGGTGCAAAGTCGATGGGCTGAATAATCTTCTCTTGTATTGCACTATTATGTTATATAAGATCCAAAGTGTCAAGGATTAAAAGGAGGGACAGGATAAGGAAGAAGAAGCACCAGGACCCATGATTTCTCTCCTTGATCCCAGCTTCATTATAGTTCCCCAGATGATGAAGCAGTTCTATCCTACAGGTGAAAGACCTGGACAATATGCAGCCTGGAAATGGCAGCTATCATTTATACCACTCAAGTTCAGACAATGACCATCTCCAGCATGGAAAAATGAAGACCTTGACCAGAAACTCAATCAGACAAGCCATATAAATGATACTAGAGCTACTAGATCAAGTTGAGGCTGGCTCTTCTGTAACGAGAATCTGTGATTATTCTTCAACATCTAAATCCCCAAAGATTTCCAAAGGCATAAGTGGGGATTGGCATGAAATAACCTCCACTTGCCTGGATGGATGCAACTGCAACTCATGACGTATCCAGTACAAAGCTGTTTAATTGTTCAGTTCCTCATCCACTAGCCAAAATGTATGCCACTATCAATTACCATGATTATACTGTATTCTACAGCAACTCCTTAAGAGTTCTCACTAGTATCTCGCAAACTAATCACTTTCATCAATTACAAAGAAGGAGGTACCTGGAAAAAGCACAATCTGAAAGTTGCTTGTTTGATCACAGATGATCCTGCATTGGACATTTATCACCGTTCTTTCATCATTACCTCAAAGCACACTTATTGGAGTTCATACTCAAACTATAAGCATTTGCCGATATTTCTTGCACAAAACTAAAGTGCACGGTTCTAAATGGATGCCAAAGCTAACAGCTCATATCAAATGGATAGTATCATTTTTACCATTTTTCAATCTACAAGTAAATTTAGCAGTAAATTAATGCTTTAAGGAATGCATTCCTTTTTGGAAAACAAAGATGCACCCGGCTAACTACAGAAGTTAAAGAGTCAATGGACTTACTTCACTTTCAGCAAGGTTTATCACTGAGTTTTTAATGCATGAGGTGCTTTTTCACAAAATTCTTTAAAATGGTATCTCACATTTAGCAAGCATTTCCAATTGAGAAGTTTAGGTGAAAAGAAACAAGGAAAGCAATGCAAAGTCAGAATTATATTGTCTACCTGTACTAAGGCACACAAATTATACTCTGTCAAAACAAAGTAAAATGCTTTGAAATGTTGACTGCTAATAAAATTAGTGTTACATAGCCCTCTACAGCCAAGTTCTGAAACTTCAAGAAATTTTCCATCACAACAAAATAGGAAATACATCAGAAATCTTTCTAATTAGTTACCTTTTGACAAAAGAGTATGATCTGAATTAGCCGACCCTAGCTCTTGTAACTAATTATATCTTCCAGTATAATATCTGAATTATATTTTAAAGGCTTTAGAGCAAAGGATGAGAGAAAAGGGGAAAAAAATTGTTACAGTTGTTAGGTAGGGGTGTGTGGTATTGAAAGGTAAGCTGTTAATACAATATTACATGCAAGGGAGTTATCCTGGTGTGCTGATCTATGTTAATCCCTTAACCAAAATCACAAGAATGCATTATCTGGTTGATTATTACATTGATGGTGTGGGAGTTTGCTGAGTGAATATTGGCTACTGTGTTGCATATATTACAACAGGAAGCATACTCCAAAAGTACTTTCTGGCACACAGAGCACTTTGGGAAATCTTGAGATTGTGCAACTAAATGCAAATCTTGCCATTTTGTATTGGGGAAATTTCATCACAGAAGACCAGCCAGGAAAGATCTGCATTGGCTTATCACCAGATTGACGTAATGCTATTAGGCCTAAAACATAAATAATTATTTCATAGCTGAGTATAGGATGGGCCTGAAGGGCTAAACTTGTTAATGATATTTGAGAGCTGCATGAGTTGAGTGAGTGCTGTGAACATTCTTCTATGTGCCAAAGCTGGCACAATCAACCTATTTTTCTGTAGTTGTTTTTCTGTGCCTGGCTGTTTGTTACACTGTATAAAAGAAGGAGTTTCATTCCATGTTGCTGGGCTTCACCTCAGACCGGGATCATGAACGGCACTAGGAACAATCTGACCCTCCAGACCAACCACTGATTGAGGGGTCCCCGACGTGAGGGCGTGAGGCTTACTGTTTTTTCCTTCTCTTTTTCATTCTTTTTATTTACTTCATAAATGTTCCTTTCTTTATTTGTCTTTTATTATTACTCAATAAATGTTCATATTTAAGCGAATTACTGATGTGAGCCTTCTTTTAACTACATTTAACCGAATCCTAAAAAAAAACTGCTTGCATACACTCTGTGATCCATGACAGTTTTGGTGATGAGGATGGGATTTGGGAAAATATGTCAGAGAAGGAAAAAGCAACGTAATGCTCTGGAGACCTTTTGTATTCCAGGGTGGAATGTGGCATACTCTGGATTCGGGTCTGCAGCTAATATGTTAGCACAATTAGGAACTCCTGAAAGGATGGGGGACAGTTATAACTGAAAACTTTGGAGAAGTGTTAACTCTTTTTGGTCTAGTTCAAGTGCATCTTTGGTTGCTAAACGTCATCCTGAAAATTTGTGTCTTTTTGTTCCCCGGAGCTCAAAATCGGGGGATACTTTGAAGTTTAAGTTTGCATTTTGGGAATGTGTGGTGATTTGAAAGTGTGTTGTGTGCCTGTTTCAGTGTGGGACATGTTTGGTTAATGTAATGTCCTTTTAAGAAGCCATCAGTGGTTGTGTAAAGCAAAAAAAAAACCTATGAAATGTTGATTCAAAAATTTGGCCTGTAAAGCTTGGTAAAAATTTACCTTTTGTACTGTGTTTGGACTCGGTAAATTACCATGTTTGGAATTTCATTTTCTGGCCAGACTGAACTTCCAAATAGCGTTTTAACACAAATGAATCCTTAATTCTAGATGATAAGATTGACTTGTTGTTAATATCCAAGTGATAGGGACATTGGAATGTTGAAAATGCAACTACCTGTGTGCGAGATTTAGGAAAGGCAAATTTAACAAAGGGGTGGGCTTTTCTCCCTTCAAGGAGGAGGAGAGATGGACGATGTAATTACGTGCAGGAGTTTACACTGCACCCCCTTTTGAATCTGTAGCAGAGTAATACTAAATAAACAATTTTGCTTGGCATGGAGTGGATGGAAATTGTCTGATTTTTTTAGAAACTAGAGACACTGAAAGCTGAATCCATTTGCAAAATTTTAACATTGTAACACAGTGATGGATGAAGCACCCTAAACCCATCAAGCCATTCTTCAATAAGAACATTTCTGTGTTGGAGAAATACTGTGGAAATATTAATTGCAGTGAGTGTCAGGAATCTCGAAACCACTAAGCAAATCATGACAAAGACTATATTAAGACTCACATGACCTGGTGGTCTGAAACATTTAACTGGGATAGTTATCTGAAAATTTAAATGGATTCTGAGAAATGATAAAGTGCAGGCACACGGTTTCAGTAGTTTCAATGCATACAAAAATGGTTACTATCTTTAGGGGAGTAAACAGAATATTGAATTTGGACAAATTTACATAGAGATATATCAAATATCTAGAATGAGTTATCAAGTAACTTTAGAAAAAGTGGGTCATCTTAGAAAAAGAACAAATAAAGTATGTTGTGCCTGAATCAAACAGAAATGTTTGACTTCTTTTTTAAAATATTATAAGATTATGTTCCATAGTCTACAAATCACTATACATCTTTGGAATTAGATACAGTGGCAATAGTTAAGTTGCAAATTGGATGAGATGAAATAATTAAGGATGGAGACTAGTGGCAGAAGACAAAAAAAATTAGAATAATGTGTTGAAGCAGCAATTCAGGGTAAAGTGTTACAGTAGCGAAAAGGAGGTTTAAATGAGAGCGCAAAACTGATAGCTTTTTCTTGGTGATATTTGTGTCCTTGTCTTTCCTTTTAAGAGAATTGAATTGGTGATCAGGCCACTGTCTGAGGCATCAGGACCATAGGTGGAGAGATAACTATAACTTCATAGATCATTTGATAAAATCACGCTGGAGTCAAGAATGCGTGACATGGTCTTGGGATACCAATGTAAGTGTGCAAAAGTAAATGGTACCTTGGAGGTATCAAACATGAGATGGTAAAAAACATGTACTGAGGAACGGGTCTCAGGCATGTACACCTACGGGAGGAAAGGATGAGTGTGGCTTGGAAGAGCACAAAAACATAGTTGAAATGATAAGACACTGACACAAAATCCATAGAGAAACTGACATTAAAGCAATGGAAGTAGTATTAGTGAAAGGGATGTAAAAAGAATTACAATCAAATTAAAAGGTATGATTGGTTATTATATCAAATGTTACAGAAATGAAAGAATATGGACTCTGGGAGGAGTAATAGTGGACTGAGTGAAAGGTCCTATTGGATGACATACAGATACCCCAAGTTAAGCATTTGTATGATGCATGTACTTCAGTGTTTAAACCAGTGGGTGAAATTGTTAGGACAGATAGTATATATGAAAGAAGACTGAGCTAAGAATCAGGTAGTATAGGAGTCTGTGGTAAGGGTACCCCTGGAAAAATAAAAGCCTGGAAGCATAAGTTGAAGGTAAAGCCTGATGAATGTTCGTTTGATACCATGTGTATTGTGGCTCAAAAGGGGGTACCTGCATTTGGAGGCAGTTACCACTCAATGATACAATCATTCATAAAATTGGCAAGGAGGGAAACACCTTGAAGAAGTGTCCTCAAAATGGATACAGATGAAGAGAAGTGGAGAAGTTTTGTGTAACATGTATGAGGTTATTTTACTATTACTGGGTGAGGTGATCTGTGAATAGGGAACTGAAGGATAAAAAAAAACATATATTAAGGAACCTGAATATGGAATATACTGAATTTTAGAGCATATTATGTAAATAGATAAACTGAGAAAAATGTAGATGATATTCTGGTTGCCTAAGTCAGGTGACAATGACTTGCTGGTTCCATCTTGCCTTGACAGTACTTCAGGGGTGGAATATATAATTAAGGGTCGGTCCCAAAAGGCTACTGCAATCGTTAATTTGATGATACACCCTATTATTGTATTGTTTGTATTAATGATAGTTATTTTCATTGTAGTTTTGATCTTCTAGTGTAGGTTACAAACTCTTATTATACTTATTTGCGTGGCTGTTGTTGATTTGCATCTGCATCTGCATTTGTAAAATGTGCTGTCAAATATCATCAGGGGCTGAAGGGCTAAACTTGTTGATGATATTCAACAGCTGCATGAGACCTGTGAACCTTCCTGTACATGCCGAAGCCGTGTTTTTCTGTAGTTGTTTTTTCCTGTGTCTGGCTGTTGGTTACACTGTATAAGAGAGAGAGTTTCATTCCAGTTTGCTGGACTTCACATCAGGCCGGGATCACGAACAGTTCCAGGAACAATCTCAGCCTTCAGCCCAGCTGTCGATCGAGGGATCTCCAACGGACAGAAGGGTGTGAGGCTTATTGTTTTTTCTCCTCTCTTTTTCATACATTTTATTTACTTAATAGATGTTCCTTTCTTTTAGTATTACTGTTTTGTTTTCTTTATTATAACTCAATAAATGTTCGTATTTAGGCAAATTGTTGTTGTTCAGCCATCCTTTAACTACATTTAACCGAATCTGAAAAGAACCGCTTCGATACACTCTGTGATCCAAGACAAGCTGCAGTGTAATTGCTGATCAATGGCATCATAAATCCTTGAATGTCATTAATCTCTTTACAATAGCAGACTTAAAATGTTTGATTTATTGTTCCTAAATCCAAAATTGGTCGATAAGTGCATCTTTTGAAAGCTGTGTTTTCACTAGTGGAACTTGCTTTATCATATAAGTGTATGCAATGGCACAGACCCAAGCTTCTGAGGTGAGCCCAACTTCAAACACTTGCCTGAATTACACCAGATCGTCTCAGTTAAGGCAGAAGTGAGATTTTAAGATGGAACTTAGACTTTCCACAATTAGGAGGGGGGAAAATACATTGTCAGAATTTTTACTGCTGCTCACTTTCCAGATTGTGAAACCTGCTTTAAATTTACAAGTGTGGACATAAAAACAGGCTTAGTTGTAATGGCCCACACAGATGGAATAGCCACTGACACCCATACACAAAGGACAACCACAAGCTCTTTGGGTTGTCAGCAAGTGTAGAACTGTATATCAGCATGTTTTTATCTACATGAGACAGAAGGTGTAAGAAGAGAAAAGGAAATAGACAATGAACACGGAGAAACTGAATTTAAATTTAATTCAAAAATGCCATGAGCTATGTTTTCAAATGTGAAAATAACTCCTTTTTACAATTTGGTCACTCATGCTCAATCCTGCCATTGAGGAAAAGTCAGAGACAGCAACCTTCCACTAACAGTGTGACTTCTGTAAAGTTTCACTTTTCACCAATATAGTTAAATTCTGAATGGTTTTGCCAAGTATCTGCAACTATTCGTAAATTTGGGTTATAGGTAGATGACACACAATAACTAGCTATTGTATGTAAAATGATTAAATAACTTCCAAGCATTGGAAGGATAATTATGCTGAATTTGACCTGGCTTGAACCACCAACATGAAGACTGAAACCTACAACCAACTTCTACCAAATGAACTAAAGTGCCTGTTTTTCTGATTGTCACTCTGCTTGGGCATCTGCCCACAATAATACGATTGAAACTGACAGCTTTGCAAATGAGAAGTTTATGGCACAGTCTCCTCTGCGTTGATTCCATGGTGCAATTTTGCAAGGGTCCAACCCTTTTTGCTTCCTTTGGATAAATATAAATGTCTTATAAATAGCTTAAATGTCTTATAGCTGTTATAAATGTGGAAGAAGCTTTCAATTTGTCCTATTGTCCACAAATGGTTTTCAATATTTCCTGCAAACCTTTTATATGCATTTATTTAAAATTAATTTGTTGGGTATTAAAGTTGAAAATAACATGTAATTAGGGTTCTGGTACAGTGATTGTTTTATACATGTGTATGGGAACTTGCCAGTTTCAGTTTCTGGTTCTGTGATTCAAAGGCAGTCATTTAAGAATATACGTTAATTTTTAATAGTGCTACTACAGGGGTTTAAGGTTAAGCACCAGTCACAGCAAGCCACACAGGATACAATTCTTTCCTTATGTTGTGATTCCATAAAGTATTACAAAATATTAGTGGTGTTAGTGAGTCATGGAACAACAAATTACACAAAATACATAGTTGTTGATGGCTTTCTAGAGTGCAGCAAAGTAGTCTCAGTCCCAAAGCTGAATAAATTATTCAAATGGAAGTCGACTGAATAGCAAATGCTATTTCAATGATTTGTATCCTGAGTGAGCCATGGAAGCATATTTAGACAGAGAAACTTGAGGAAGTTACAATATTTAAGTTAGGTAAGCCCTTCAGAAAGACACAGACCAATCTGGACAAAAGAAGCTTATTTTCTATGTTTGTTAATTGTGATAATCTCAACTAATATGGAGGATATTGTAGGCCTTATTTTGAGAAAAAGTCAAAGTGCTTTGTGCAACCCTCTGTTATCTGGAATTTTGCCATTACAGCGAAATACTTGAATCGCCAAAAGGTGATAGAGAAATGAAATCTGTTGGAGAATCCATCATAAACAGGATGACAGTAGGCAAAAGGAATGCAATGTTATAGTAATATTCACTTATTGCTATGAGGGACTGGAATTGATTGCTTCTGGGGCTCAGATGAAATTTGGAAATAATTCACAGGAGCTTTGAATTAAAATTTGCCTTTCAGATGTTGCTTTTCTTCTGGATCACTGCAATAACAGGGTGGAATGCTTTCATTGCAATTTCTTTAAGAAGATTAAATCAGAGGTATCCAAATTTTGCTAAAGTTCTTAACCATATCAATTACGACTTGGAAATAGCTGATATTCATACTTATTGGTTCAAAGGACCTTGATCTTGATATTGTTCAACGGACTTTGATCAGATTGGTCAATGGGCCAAGAAGTGGCCAATGGGGTTTAATTTAGATAAATGTGGTGTTGCATTGTGGTAAGGCAAATCAGGGCAGTACTTATACAGTTAATAGTAGGGCCTTGAGGCATGTTGCTGAACAAAGATACCTAGAAGTGCAGGTGCACAGTTCCTTGAAAGCCGAGTCCAGGTTGATAGGATAGTGAAGAAGGCCTTTGGTATGCTTGCCTTTATTGGTCAGTGATTGAATATAGGATTGGGATGTCTTTTTGTGGCTGTACAGGACATTGGTGAGGTCTCTTCTAGAAAACTGCACTCAATTCTGGTCTCTCTGCAATAGGGAAAGATGTTGTTAAACTTGAAAGAGTTCAGAAAGGATTTATAAGGATGTTGCCAAAATTAGAGAATTTGAGCTATAGGGAGAGACTGAATAGGCTAGGGCTTTTCTCCGTGGACCATCAGAGGCTGAAGAGTAACCTTACAGAAGTTTATAAAATCATGAGGGGGATGGATAAGGTGAATAGCCAAAGCCTTTTTCCCAGGGTAGGGGAGTCCAAAACTAGAGGGCATAGGTTTAAGGTGAGAGGGGAAAGACTTAAAAGGGATCTGAGGGGCAACCTTTTCACACAGAGGGTGGTGGGGCATGTATGGAAAGAGCTGTCAGAGGAAGGGGTGGAGACGGGTGCAGTTACAACATTTCAGAGGTGTCTGGATGGATACATGAATAGGAAGGGTTTATACAGGGGTATGGGCCAAATGCTGGCAAATGAGACTAGATCAGGTTAGGATATCTGATCGGCATGGACAAATTGGACCAAAGAGTCTGTGTCCGTGTGGTATGACTCTATGACTCTATAACTGCTTAGGCTAAAGAACAACTCAGTAACACACCTTGATGGTTCGAGGTTTGATTACTGCACTGTGCTGAAAAACTGTTTTGACCAATTGCAGAAGCATAAATACCAGACATAGCCTGAATGGAAAACCAATCAGAGTCCTCCTTTTCTGTTACTATTGAGTGACGACTGAAAGATGTTTGTGGCTTTGTTAGGTAATAACTGATTCAGTTTCACTGTGATGTAACTCACTATACCCAATGTTCATGAACTACACTTACTACTGCTCCTCACATACAAAGAATGGCAGTTGGGTGAGATGGTGCCAAACCAAATCTCAGCAAAGACTTATCACCTCCAATAAAATAAAAAGCCAAAGAAAAGGGTCTAATCAGGAAGAAATGAAATCAGTTTCAGGAAAGTAGAACAGCTGCAAATACAGGAAACAGTTGAAAAATTGTTTTTAATCCTTTCATGCAGTGTTGGTGTCATTGGCAAGGCCAGCATTTGCTGCTCACCCCTAACTGTCCTCATTCTATGTGACTTACTAGGCCATTTCAGAGGGCAGTTAAATGTCAACTACAATGCTGTGGGTCTGGACTCACGTGGACTAAGGATGACAAATATCCCCGCACTGAAGTACATTAGTGAACCAGAGGTGTTTTTACAGAAACTGGTGATAATCTCATGGATAGATTTATTAGTTGAATTGAAATTCCACTAGCTGCATTTATTACAATTTGAGCCCATGTCCCAGGGTATCAACGTAGGCCTCTGGATTAATAGTCTAATGACCTTACCATAATACCTTTGCTCACTATTGCTGCCACATGCAAATTTAACAAGAGAAATGTTACAAATTATATGGCATCATCAAAACTGTTTTTTTTTCTTTTTGCAAGTTATAGCTCTTGCCAAATTAAAAATCAGGGAACACTTAATTGCATTAAAATGAATAAGTTTATGTCATATGGCTTTGAAGTTTGAACTAATTGGCATTTAAAATGTGCAGCTAAATTATTTCCTAATTCTGACTTGTCATAATTAAATAAACTAACATCAAATTCAAGAAAGATGAGTATCTTAAACATCCTGCCACCTCATGACCTCTGAACAGAACTGTTTTATATTTTTGATTGCTGGTTCCAATTCTGGAAGTGCTATCGTGGGATTAGGATTTTACTGATGTTGACAGAAGCTTCAGCTGCTCTCAGATGTGTGTTGTGATTTCTTGTCATTTTATGAACTATTGAGATTTCTCTTGCTCTCTGAGCACAATCTGTCATGCTATCTCTTGTATCAACATAACAGACATAAGAAACTAAGGGGAACAAAAGATCAAAACAAGAAAGATAGCTAAGCAAGACAAAATTAATCTTGCGATTTTTCATTAGATGACTCTGGTAAGGATTCTTTGGAAACTCTAAACAAGATGGCTTCAGTTTCAGTTCTTAGAGCTGTCCATCAGTTGGCTCTTTCTGTCTGGAGTAAATTGTGCTAATTCTTCTTTGAACCACAAGGTAGAGCATCTCAAAGACCTGAGGCACTCCTGCTGACAGTGGAGACAGAAACTAAGATGGTCAGCTCTGCCTGTTTGGCTTAGAAGCTATGAATGGAATTTCTTTTGTTCATGGAAAAAGGCAAAAACTGAGACTGATGGAAGGGCTGTTTGAAGGACATTCTTTCAGGGAAATGAGGACATTATAAATAAGGAGGAAAGGAAACCAATGAAAAATGTGTATTTTGGAAAAAATGTCCTTTGAATATTTATTTTTAGATACAGTGGCTGCCTGAGGCTTTCTAAAACTGGAGACAAATAACTTTCCTCAATTCAATTTTAACTATAAATTGATCAGAACAAAGTTGGTTTTCATTTATTTCTGTGTTCTTTTCATTAAACCTCACCAAGTGTTATGATCATGAGGAGGAGAGCATACAATTTAGAACATAGAACATAGAACATTACAGCGCAGTACAGGCCCTTCGGCCCTCGATGTTGCGCCGACCTGTGAAACCAATCTGAAGCCCATCTAACCTAAACTATTCCATTATCATCCATATGTTTATCCAATGACCATTTAAATGCCCTTAAAGTGGGTGAGTCTACTATTTTTGCAGGCAGGGCATTCCACGCCCTTACTACTCTCTGAGTAAAGAACCTACCTCTGACATCTGTCCTATATCTAACACCCCTCAACTTAAAGCTATGTCCCCTCATGCTAGCCATCACCATCCGAGGAAAAAGGCTCCCACTGTCCACCCTATCTAATCCTCTGATGATCTTGTATGTCTCTATCAAGTCACCTCTTAACCTTCTCTCTAACGAAAACAGCCTCAAAACCCTCAGCCTTTCCTCATAAGACCTTCCCTCCATACCAGGCAATATTGTTATAATATTGTGATTCATCTCTCAACTCCGTGTTTCTTGTAAGGGACCTATGTCAAATGACTCTGTATATTTCAATTCAGTTTTGAAGGAATGTGTGTCACCATGCAAATTGCACATATTTTAGTGCTAAATGACAACTAAATTGTCAGCCTCACTCAATAAGGCAATAAAGGCGAGTGTGTGAACAGAATTGCCACTTTGGTATGGTATGAGGTACCTTTTTGACGCTGCTAATAAATCCATTGTTCATCAAATTGACTCACTTAATATTGTTTCACTTTAGCATCTTTGATAATTAACAAAATATTATTTTAACATCAGTTTCATTTCAGCATTGTTTGCACAGGCTTCCTCTTCTGTGGATTGCATTCTTCCTGTCATCACTTTTTCATTTCCCCTCATCTTTCTTTTCCCCCACCCTGTTGCCCTGGCTTCTGACATTGACTGCCTCCAGCCTCACCCCTCTCTTTGACTTTGTTTTCCCAACTATCATGGCGTGCTCTTCCCATGGCTTTACTCCCCATCAGTGTCCTTACCTTAGATCCTGCGGTTCGTCTGTCTACTTACTCTGTTACTAAGGTCCTGATCTCCATCTAGTGGCAGAAGTTAGTCAGTGCTGATAGTCTTGGGATTTCAACTGATAACTGCAGTAAACAACTCCTGCTACTAGACACAGACCGATCAATCTGAAAGTGCAATGCAGATATTGCATTGTATAATGTATTGTTTTTATATTTAGTGATGTATGCACTAGTGATGCAAAAGTTACTTCAGTTCAGAATGACATTGCATTTCAGATTTTATATTCCTTTTTCAGGGCAAAAAAAATTGAAGGAACCTTGCTATGGCTTTAACATTAATTTCTATAGGAACGCAATCACTTAAATTTGTTTCACGTAAAGTTGCAATTTCTAATGCAAACACAACTTCAACAAAGGATTTAGATTAGATTTGGATTTATTGTCATATGTTTATAAAAATACAGTGAAAAGTATTTTTCACATTATATGCAAAATGTCACCATGCTCCGGCACCAGATTGAAATAATGGAAATAATGCAAGATTTTACTGCAATAGAATTCATCTTTCTGTCTCCTCTTGTTCCTCCTCCACTGCTTCTCCAGTCACTGCTTGATATTGTTCAGAGTCTCTGAAGTGGGCTCTGGTCCCTCTGCAATGGGTTCTGGTCCCTCTGCAATGGGCTCTGGTCCCTCTGCAATGGGCTCTGGTCTCTCTGCAATGGGCTCTGGGATCTCGGTTACGGGCCAGTGCTGCCGCCACAATCGTGAGTACCACGTCTGAGCTGCAGCCATGGGCCTGGGGATGTGCGGGTTCCATTTCTCCTGTTCCCCATGGGGTGCTCCTCTGGATGCTGCCATCTGCCATCAGTTGTCAGGCTCCTCAGTCATCCCTCTCCCCAACGTTTCTGCTCCTTCCAGTGCCCTGGCCTAGCTGTG
This sequence comes from Rhincodon typus, assembly GCF_021869965.1. Taxonomy (NCBI): domain Eukaryota; kingdom Metazoa; phylum Chordata; class Chondrichthyes; order Orectolobiformes; family Rhincodontidae; genus Rhincodon; species Rhincodon typus. Next base: position 32,228,449 of record NC_063356.1, read on the forward strand.
GAGCTGGAGCTGTGGCTCAGCCTGCGAGTCTGGGCTGGGCTTGTCAACCCGGGGCCTGCTCCTCACTTGCTGGGACACCCGGGGCTGGGTGTACCTGTGGCATTGCTGCGCTAGAGACCTTCTCCTTCACCTGCCTTTCTCCAGGCTTTAAAGCCTGGGGCAGCACAGTGGCTCAGTGATTAGCATTGCTGCCTCACAACACCAGGGACCTGGGTTCAATTCCACCCTCTGGCAACTGTCTGTGTGGAGTTTGCACATTCTTCCCCTGTCTGCATGGGTTTCCTCCCACAGTCCAAAGATGTGCAGGCTAGGTGGATTGTCCGTAATGTCCAGGGATGTGAAGCTTGGGTGGATGGGTCAGTGTGGACTTGTGGGGCCAAGGGGCCTGTTTCCACACTGTAGAGATTCTATGATATGTCTAAAAAGATAAAGAGCAAAAGCAAAAAGAAGAGTTACTGCATATCTAATGGGAATGTTTGATAAGGCCACAATTATTTTCAAAATAAAGAAATTTGCAATATTTCTCATTTGAATTCTGATACTACTAATTAGTTAAAAAGCTGAAATTACTCCATTCCCAACATTAATGCATCTTGGCTTGAAGATCAGTTAATTCACAATGAAGAGTATTACTAATAACTTGAAATAAATTTTTGTTTGGTGCCATTCTGTAATACTGGCTTCCATTCCATTCTCTTGAATGAATGTTGCCAGCTCAAGGGCAATGAAGTGTTTAGTCATGCCAGGCAATGTTCATAAAAATCCATAATTTATGTCTGGTACATTCAGCTAAATAGGTTTTATCCTAAACTTTGGGATGCATCTTTATTCATATGTCTTCACATTCATGTATTCCTGATGAGAAACTATGCGTGCAGCATCTAGATTTTATCTCACATCAATAAAATTCTGCAACATTGTACCTATCCATGAAGCTCCTGTGTACTGGCTTCTTTTAAATCAGTGACTAACTAGTTTAGTAATTTCAAAATACAGAAAAGCACAGATGGAAAACAATTGTTTATTGACAGACTTGTCAATAGAATCAATTTAAGTGTGGGCACATTGTTTATTCCTACCAAATTCCTCTTCCCATCTGCTCACACAGATAGTTTGCAATGTTTTGTACCTTATTTGAACTTAAATTGAACTTCAACTCAACTCAGTAGCATAGCCCATCCATCAATTGGACAGCACATTAACAAAGCATTGTCTGTATTTGTGCCTGTCTCACTACTTTTGTTTGTGTCTGTACTGCAGAACTCAACTTATTGAACCTTCCTCTTGATGTCCTCTTCAAACTCTGACCTAAGCAACATACTGCGAACGCATCCTACCAAAATCTCAATTAACTATTGTCTATGTCCTCATTTCACTTCACTGGCTCCCATCTTCTATCATATTCCAAAGTCTTTGCTGTGATTTTCAAATACTCTCATTCACCGTTCTTCAATCCTAATTCTACAACATTGTCTAACCATAAACCTCCTGATTCTGTGGTTTCTGTGCGTTCCACTTTGCTGGCATTCCACCACTATCTGTCAGGGATTTTAGTCATTTTACCAATTTTCCAGAATATCATGAAAGTTCTTTGTTCTGCCATCAAAAACTAAGGTTTAGAGTCACATGTGGGCCAGATCAGTTAAGGATGATAGATTTCCTTCCCTGAAGGACATTTGTGAACTAGATGGGTGTGTATGACAATCTACTATTTTTGCATTAGGTTTGCATTAAGCTTGCCTTTAATTCCAGTTTTTTTATCACATTCATATTTCAAAAAGTAAGCAAATTTTACTGCAATTGTACAGAGCATTGGTGAGACCATATCTGGAGTTCTGCATCTGGTTTTCATCCCCTTAGTTAAGAAAGGAAAAATAAAGACATAAATAGTTCGGAGGAGGTTTCCTCAACTTATTTCTGGGCTGAAGTGGTTTACTTATGAGAAATGGTTGAATAGGTTGAGCCTGTTTAGAGAGATGATTTGATTAGAACAAACAAGAATCCAAAGAACTTGACAGGATGAGAGGATGTTTCTCATAATGGGAAAGACAAAATCTCTGGCACAGAACTTAAAGATATGGGGTCTCCCATTTAAGATGGAGATTATTTAATTTATCACAGAGAGCCAGAAGTTGAGCAGTGGAGGCAAGGTCATTGATTATTTTAAGGCTGAGTTTGAGAGATTTTTGATTAACAAGGCAATAGGAATAGATGGGAAAGTGGAGGTGAGGCCAAAATCAGACCTGACATGAATTTATTAAATGTTAGAACAAGCTTGCCAGGCTGAATTGCCTACTATTGCTCCTAATTTGTATGTGCATATGGTGATTAGTAAAAAACCAGAAAAACTCTTTTACATAGTGATTGTTTAAAATTTGGAATGTATTTTCCAATGAGGTGGTGGATATAGATTCCAATGTAGCCTTCAACAAAGATTTGGGTAAATAGTTGAAAGATAAAGAAAAGATGTGGGGGAGCAGTGGGAGAATGAGCTATCTGGATTGATCTTCAAAGGAGCCGACACAATCTCTGTGGACCAAATAGCATCTCTTTGTGTTGTACTATTCTGTCATTATCTCATTATTGTTTGTGGACCCATGCTGTGAGCAAATTTTCTGCTGTACGTCCCAACATTACAACAGCAGCTACATGTCAAAGTGCAAAATTGGATGTAAAGTGTTTTGGGGTTTGCTAAGGTCATGAAAGGCAGTATATAAGTTGTTTCTAATTTCCTTCACCTTTTGACAGAGCCCTTGGCTAATTCTCTGAAATGTCCTTGTGTTTGTATTGACCGCTTTTAAATTCTTGTAATAATTCTTGAGCTCATGCCCACATTACAAGGATGGGTGGGCTTGCTGAAGCGTGAGAAAAAATGAACTGAACCCAGTATTTGTTGCCATTGGAAGAAAGTTGGAAGTGAACAGTTTGTTTTCTTGTTAATGATGAGAAAGAAGGAGCTGCTATCATTGGAGGAAGCTCTTTGCCTCTTGGGGAAAGTCTACACCACCCCACTGAAGATAATACATTCCTTCATTCTATCTGCCTGCAGTTTAAGACACATCCCTGCACACTGCATGACTTCCTCACATCCCCACCCAAGACTTTTCTCTACGTTAGCCTGGTGCACACCCTTTATGGCAGTGGGGCAGGGCTGTTGTTGTATATGTGCTGTATCACATCTGATTTTTCTTCTTTTTGTGGTGGGGGAGGGAAGAGGGGCATTGGCAAGTTGTTCACCAGCAAACTCTGCTCAAGGGCTTAAATTGAAAAGACACATTGGTCCAGAAATTGGCAGACATTTGTTTTTGCAGTGAAGATTGGAATTTTGCTTGGAGATAATGCAGAAAGTCTGACACAACTGAATTAAAGGGAATTGCCTGGAAAATTGAAAATTCTAATTAGTATTCATATCTAGAATCCTCCTTTTAAAATCAGTCAATTCAGAACTGATTGACTTACATAACCATCATGGTTTCCCAGAATCTTGTTCTAACTTTTGTGTATCTATTAAAGTGAACACATGACTCACTACTGATGGCCCTCCCAATAAAAACAGTCCCCACCAACCCCACCCTTGATAAACCAGACACCAACCCTAACCCGATCTGACATGACACCCTCCCCATGTCCTCTAGTCTGAACCAGACTGAACCTAACAGATCATCCTCACCCACCAAACTGACACACCCCTACACCCCCAGCCCAATCTGACACCCCTATTCCATGAACTGATATCCCAAGCATCTCTGACATGAATTGATATACCCAGTTCTTGCTCTGTTCTGATCACCTACCCTGAGGACTCATCCACAAAGCTGGCACCCTGCCCACCTAAAACCCTCCCTCTGTACCGCTTGATGCTCCACCTACCTCATCCACTTGCTGCACTCCCACCCTAACCCTACATTTATCTTACATGCTAACACTGTCACATTTGCTCTCCAACAATTGGGTGTCTGGCTGAACATTTCAACTTCAAATTACAGACACTTATCGTTGCATTCTTGTATTGTCTGCAAGGGTGTAGTTTGAGAATTATTCTCCCAGCCCAGCTCCAGTGCTTTCTGAACAGGTTTCTGTTGGTTTGTGACAGAAGGAGTTTGTGAAGGAAGCCTTAGCGCAGAACTAATCTGATGATCACTGGGTACTTTATATTTCAATCAGCGGTGGAAATAAGATTTCCAACCCTGAACAGAATTTTGGGATCAAAATATTTCAGGTTGGGAAAAGGTTCTGGAAGCAGTGAAATAATGTGGGTGGTCTTTGGGCCTTTAACGGATTTCTTCAGTGACAGAAATGTTATTTCCAAGATGTGCATCTAAAAGCTTAACATTCAACGAGGAAACTGGAGAAGCAGAAGTATCAGAATGGAATAAAATAGTAAGGTGATAACGTTCAATAAAGAGAGGTAGTCAGAGGCTTCTGTGAAGCATAGAGGGGCCACATGGCATGTTTCTGTGCTGTAGACTATGTAACTATATAACTATGTAACACTAGTTTTCAATGATTACTTGTCATTTTATTTCAATTGGGAATAATGTAAAACATGAAATGTTAATGAAATTATGTAACTCATATTAACTCTGTCTTTATTGATCAATGACCTTTCAATTAGTTACGTCCTATGGCTGATGAAAGCATAAATGTGTTTTGGAAAGATTATGAATATGGATGTTATGATAACTAATTGTAAATAATGCATGCAAAAGTATTTGGAAATGCTTTCAACAAGTATCTTCGTGACAATTACCATAGAAATGGTTGACATTACAAAATGTTCCAGGGTGCCTTTAAAATAGACTAAGAGGACATCTGTTTCAAGTGCTACCCTTCTTGTATAGGATTGGAGAGCACAAGTAAAATATGATGTTTTCCCTGACATCAAAAAATGTCAGCTTTATGTAGCAAACTTTGTGCGCAAAAATATTGTTTCTAAGACAACGTGATCAGCTCAACACATTGAGGCTATTCGTTTGCTGCTAAAATCCATAACTCACCCTCATTAATTAAGAAAATGGCATATGGTATTCTTAATACAAGCCTTGTATATTAAGCCAAGCCTTTTAATTAACAAGCAAATGCTTATAGAATTGATTTGATGGTATTTATACTCTTGTTGCAGAATTTAAGAAAAAGTCAGAGGGATCCAACTTTCATTTAATTTTTTCTGATATGCTGTAAGAGTTGAGACACACTGTCATCAGTTAGAAATGCACCATAATTAAGAAACATTTCTAAGCTCAAACATTTCCTTCAGATTATTTTGTTTCCTTTCTATGTTAACCATTTAAAACAAATCATATATTATATGGTTTATGCACTCTTATTCTTTCATATATAGTTAACCACTGTGGAGTGATAACAGCTCCTTAAGGGAAGTTCCTTTTTAATCAATTAATTTGACAAAAGTATTTCATTGCAGTGTTCAGCTAATGAGAGATTATCATTTACCATATATTTCAAAAGTCATAAATGTAGAAGTTGTTCCCCCATGTTCTCATACTTTGGAAATGAAAACCAAATTTATTTTCAGGACTAGAGACAAAGATACAATTCAACTTAAGCACACAGATGTAATTCTGTTCACAGTTGAAAGTTATGCCTTGTGCAGTTTTATAACAAAATTAATACTCTATTATAGAGCTAAAGACCAAAACTTAAGACAATTTGAGAAGCGGGGATGCTGGGGGTCAAAGAGTACTAGGACTAAGCAGGAATATGTTGATGAGACCCGACAAAAAAGGGTAAAATGGCTTACTCTTACTCCTCATTTGTGTGTTTGTATGAAATACAAAATTGAGGTGCTACTGTGCCATACATTCCAAAGAAGAGGCATATTTCACTCCTAACATCCCAGCATGCTGTTTTTCTCTCCACAGCTGTGGAATCCAAATGCTGCCAGGAATCCTCTCAGCACTTAATCAATGTGGACACTATGGGTCAGATGGGAAAATTGGGTGAGATCACAGAAATTAGATTCTTGACATCAAGATTCTCCAACTTCACTTTAAATAACAACATGAGAATCTCACAAGTGAGCAGTGAGAGACCTATTTGCATGCATTATTACCTAATGTCCCTCTGTGATATCCAGTTTACCATGCTCCCACTTACAGGATAGAAACTAAATGATGACAATTCCTGATGAAAGTCAGCACAGATAACTGGTGACTCCAGCTCACCACTTGTCAATCTGACCTCCAACTTTTGCACTTTACCCCCTTGCCCAGAAAGGAAACACTCACAGTATTTCTGTCTTGATTTGTCTTTTAGTGCAGCCACAAAGTCAGGAGGGTGGAGATGTTGCTGAATGGCACACCAATCTCAAACCTGCTCTATATGTGTCAGCGGCTTAAATGGTAAATGCACTTCGATCAAATGGACATCTCAAAGTCTAAGGGAAGGAATCCCTTGGTCGGGCCAAATGTATCAAGGATGTTACCAATTCAGTTTGTGCCAAATCCCATAATTTCATCTTGTTTTCCCCATGATAAGATCAGTGTTGCAGCCTAGTCAGTAGGCTTTGCCATTATTGCTGGCTTCCCACAGATGTGTACACACTTTATGTTAAATGTACCATATCATAACAAAGGAACAAGTCTGGTGAACCTTCATTGCATTCACTCCATGGAAATATATCCTTTCTAAGATAAGGCATTAAAAACTGCACACAGTACTCCTTGTGTGCCCTAACCAATATTCTGTAACATTTAAATAAGACATCGCTCCTTCTGTACTGAATCCTCTAGCAATGAAGGCTAACATATCATTAAGGGTCACTGGACCTGAAATGTTATCTCTGCTTTCTCTCCACAGATGCTGCCAGACCTTTTGTGTTTTTCCAGTCATTTCTGTTCTTGTTTCTGATTTTCAGCATCTGCTGTTCTGTGCTCTTTTTGCATCTTTAACTTATATGTTAACCTCAGTGACTTATTGATGAGGACACCAATGTCCTATTGTACATCTACACTTTCTAATTTCTTACTAATTCTGCTCATCTGTTCCTCAGGTATTCCAAATAATCAATCTCTTCCATTCACTAAGTCTATTCAAATCCTCTTGAAACCACTTTATATCTTGCTTATAGCACAAGCTTTGTGTCATCCACAAATCTGAAATATTAGATTTAGTCCCACATCCAAATCATTGGTATATATAGTGAATAACTGGGGCTCAAGTACTGATACTTACAGTACCACATTGCTCACAGCCTGTCAACTTATGAGTGACTTATTTATTCTTACCTTTAGTCTGTCTGGTAATCTGTAATCTATATCAATATATATCACATTTCTCATGAGTTTTAGTTTTGCTAACCAACATCTTGTGGGGGACTTTATCAAAAGCCTTCTGAAAATCCAAGTCTATTACATCTGCAAATTCTCCTTTGTCAATTTTGTTAGCAACATTCCCAAAAAACTCCAATAGGTGGGTGAAACATGATTTTCTATTCATAAACCAATGCTGACTGTGTCTAATTAGACCATTATTATTCAAGTATTTACTACCTACGTAAGGCTAACAGGTCTGTAGTTCCTATTTTCTCTTTTGCTCCTTTATTAAATGATAGGGTGACACTTGCTACATACCAATCTTCAGGAATCATTCCAGAATCTATGGATTTTTGGTCATGTTTACCAATATATTGATTATCCCTGTAGCCAACTTCTTCTATAGCCACTCTGGAATGTAGAATATCAGATCACAGGGATTTATCAAACTTCAGTTCCATTAATTTCTCCAAAACAACCTTTTTAATAATACTAATTTCTTTCAATTCCTCTCTTTCCCTAGTCCCTTAGATTTCTAATTCTTGGAAATTGCTTCTATCTTCTTCAATGCATTGAAGGAATGTGCAGTTCTACAAAATATGTAATATTTATTTAAAGCTTATCCATTGGCTTTATATTGACATGGCATTTAATGGATTTTCCCAATCCACCACAGCCAATTTTCACCATACCTTCATAATTTCCCTTGTTCAATTTTGTGTCCTAATGTCAGCATGAACAATAAGGTAAAATTCTATCAGGTTTTGTTCATTCATCCCTAATGGTTCTTTTACAACAAAATTATTGTTGAGCCCTTTTGTTCTTACATAATACTAGATCTAAGATAATATGTCCTTTGGTCAGTTCCTGAAGACACTGTTTTAGAAAAACATGTCTAATACAGCTCAGAAATTCATTGTACATAGCATTAGTACTCATTAGGTTTATCCTACCAGTATTTGTGCCCCTTGCTATTTCTTAGATATACCCAAATAGTTTCAACATTTTGTTCTTTTGATCTCAGATCCTAACATGACTATCTGAAACACGTGACATTTCTGATCTATTGCTAGCAAAATTTAAAATGAAAGGTCTGACAATTTGCTTATGCCTAACTTCTTGTTAAAAGCTGATAATGTACAATTGAACCAAGAAGCACAAGATTGGTTTAAAATTGGGTCTTGGGTATCATCTAAATATCATGGGTCAGGTCTACCACCTGTCACGTCTCCACAGGTAGCTCGCTGTTCTATTTGTTTGAACTTTGAATTCATTACACTGCTGGCACCGAACCTTCAGGTAAGTATCATGAGAGAAGGAGAATGATTGTCGCCTGGCAGAAGGCTTCAGAAAGACTATGCAAGTGGCAAGAATATATCTTCTCCATAAGAAAGGTTTTGTTTTAAAAAAAATGAATTTTGGTATAGCTGCCAGGCCAATGATGTGTATGAATGCCACGTTGCTACGTGAGCAATATGCTATAGTGAAAGTTATGGAGCTGTTTGTTTGAGATTGCATTATATTATATCTATGTTAGGTTCTGTGCTTTGTCCTATAGAACCATTTCCTGTCTGCTTCAACATATTTCACACAAAACAACACAACCAGAAGTGTAACTAAACACAACCTTGATCTTATTTCCAACATGCACACAAGTGATTTCTCACCATATTTCCTGAAGGCGTTAGTGTAAGTGCTGGGTTATGGTTAAATTCCCACAGAATTATAATGGAATAATTCATGAGACAGCTACATTTGATAGCAGTGAATGCATCAAATAGCACATTCCAGACAAATGGTTGGTTGATTATTATCCTCCCAGTTCCTCATGGTGCAGCTGTTAATCTTGTTAATTATACCAATAGCACTAAATATAGCCTCAGAAATGTTTTTAGTGCTAATTTGCTAGTGGTTGTAGAATATTAGAGTGGGGCAGGCCCTATTTCCATTTTCATTACAGACAGATTGCATTGAAGGTCGAACGCGAGAGTCAATGTTTATTTTAAATGGCTGCCAGGGAAGTTTGGTCCGCTTCTATCTCCTTCCCAAAATCCACAAACCTGAATGCCCTGGTCGACCCATTGTCTCCGCCTGCTCCTGCCCCACCGAACTGATCTCCAACTATCTCGACTCCATTTTCTCCCCCTTGGTCCAGGAACTCCCTACCTATGTCCGTGACACCACCCACGCCCTCCACCTCCTCCAGGACTTCCAATTCCCCGGTCCCCAACACCTCATCTTTACCATGGGCGTCCAGTCCCTCTACACCTGCATTCCCCATGCAGATGGCCTTAAGG
>NC_063356.1:32253016-32292865 GCF_021869965.1 Rhincodon typus
TTTCCAAGTCCCTCATTTGGATAGACTGGCAGGATCAGGGTATAAGGAAAAGATGGACAAAGTGTGGGTTCACTACTGGGCTGCTGGCTAGGTTCTTACAAATGCCCAACAACTTGGCAAATGTAAAGCAGGCAGCTCTATTTTAACAGCTGAAAAGTTTAATTTATAACATTATCAAGATAAAGAGAAGCTTATAAAAAGCAAGCTGGATAATTTTTCTCATTTCTAAGGGGTCTAATTTTTTATGCCAGTTTCTGTTGCATGCAAGTGAGAGTCACAGGAAATTTCCATTTTTCAACACTATTGGAAAAATCAACAAAGAAATCAATGTACATTTCAATTACATTTTGGTGTGAATTGGATTGAGGAAATTTCAGCCTCAAGTTTGCTTCAGTGGGCTTCCTGGGATAGAATGCAACAACTTTACCCGAATAAATGATCAGCAGATGGCGCTATTGGCTTTAAAAAGACAGTATGAGAACTGTCAGAATTGAAAAGTGGCACAATGAATGTTTTGAGCAGCTATTCAACCCTTTTCTTTTGTCCTACTATTTTAAGATGCACACTATGGAAGAATGAAAAAATTGAATTATGCATTCGATTGTTAAGATGACTGGTGTCACTTTGGAGTTATGGCTTCCTTTCAGAAGTTTGGTTTGATGATAGCACATATGGAAAGTAATGAAGAAAACAATTGCAACATCACCTAATCTTCCTCCTTTTGTTCCTGAATCATAACAATTTATCATGAAACAAACAGAACTATTCCTTATCTAGGCAGTAATCTAATAAGATATTTCAACCAGAGGGCGTAGGCTCAAACTTTAATGGAGAGTGAAAAGGCATTTCAGAAATTAGTACATCATATGGAAGGTCGGAATGCATTACCAAAAGAAGCAGTGGACACTGACTACATCAGAAATTTCGGATTGGTTCATCTATTATTTCTGGTCCTTATATTTTGTCTCGTGAGTTAGAAGAGAACTGGGACGGTGAATACAAAGCAGTCACCAATAAATACAGTACGGACTTCAAAAGAGATTGTTTATCTAGCAAATGGTTCGATTGTGGACGTTTCTACCACCAGCAGCAGTTGAGACGAATAGTGATGTTACATTTAAGTGGAACAGTAAACACGAGGGAGAAAGAATTAGGAGTATACATAAATGGGGCGAGATGGTGAAAGGAGGGAGGAGTATAGCTACTGACGTTGATTGATTGGGTTAAATAGCCTGTTTCTGTGCTATGGGTATGATCTAATATGTGTAACACCTGGAGGGAAAGAAAGATACTGACCCAGATCTTCAAGTCTCTGGATTGTTGGAGACCAATTAACAACTGAAGGTTGTTGAGAACTTGTGGAAGTCTTGAGGTGCTGACTTATATAGTAATTGCCTGGGAAGTCTGATCCTCTGACTGACAATTCCCCTGCTCTTTGGGAATCTCATAAAAATCTCAAACCCCAAATTGGAATCTGAGACTTTGGAGACTTTGATATACTTACACAGATATTACACAAGTCATATTAGACCAAGAAATCTGAAAGGAACTCCTGAGTAACTCAACAACTAACCTCTTCAATTACTCACACTGAACCCCCAACTGCCCTTACCACCACCACCCCCTCCTTCACTTGAAATCCCCTGCAAAGGTTCTCTCCACATCTCTGGGGAGGCCAGACTCAGAACACATGGCCAGAAATTAGGGCAGAGTCAAAGTGCAGATAAGTTCGAGGTGAGTAGCAATTCAGTGATGATTACTGCCCTTGTTGGAAGGTCTCAGTCATTGTAGCCGTGTGAGAGATTTAGGGAGCTAGTATACTTTTGACACACTGGGCCTGAAAAGTGCCTTCAATTATTCTGTCTAGTCCTGTACAGTCCTTTTTGAATCGTTGTGATCTGCACAAAAATTAGCCATTCACCCAGAAATTGCAGAATGTGCCAACAAATGGATCTGCCCAAAATGCCGAGAACTCCATTGAGTGTTGGGATTAGGATTTGGGTATTTGACTTTCAACACTGGTGGCTTTTTTTAAAAAAAGAATGTTTTGAACGAGTAACGCTTGTAAATATTTGCAGGATGAGGTACTGCAACAAAGTCCACTGACAGTGAGTAAAGTCATTTGTTGTCAAAGTAACCATCATTTTATCATCAAAGTACAAGGATAGTGAAAGTGGTGATTTCTGAGGTTATCTGATTGGCAACAAATTTGTTTTGTGCAAGAGCAATGAAGATGAAAAATAATGAGCCCACAAACAATGAAACTCGGTGGAAGGCGACAGGTGGATTCATGACAGGGGACCAGTGGTGGCACAAAAGTGGGTAGGTAGGAAGGAGTTAAAAAGTGACCTTATGGTCTATTTCTCACATTTGGATCCTGACTAAAAAGTCCAAGTCAATTTTCTTGAATGAAAGATAACAAGGTTTGGAGCTGGATGAACACAGCAGGCCAGGCAGCATCAGAGGAGCAGGAAAGCTGATGTTTCGGGTCTGGACCCTTCTTCAAGAATACTATCTCTGAATTTTCTTGAATGATTTTTTTTTCAATTTGTGTATTTGGCAAGTAATGTTTTTAAATCTTAAACCAGAACACATAGGTCTTTTGCATCTATAGGCTGGATAACAATAAATGGAACCATGAATTTGAACTCACTCTGCCTCTTGGGAGTCTTCATTGGATGCACTTATTTGCTGGGATTCCCATTAGAACTGCGTATGTTTTATCAAAATTTTTGCAGGTCATAAACTTCCCTATAATTTATTAAAGATCATTTGTGGAACGCTGATTATATCCAAATGAAAAATGTGACGGATTAAAATATCCTAGAGGTTAAAAAAAACACTTTGTCTTGACAGTGAAAGCCATAGAAAAATGTTATGTGGCAGTAGTTTGTTTAATGCCTGGTTGTTTCATTTCCTATATATTAGAATGGGGAACTATAAACAATGCAAGAGATTGAGGTGTTTCAGGGAAAGTCTAAAACAGAGACAATGCATTGATTATGGATGCAAATACAGTCCCTGAATTTGTCATAGGAATAGATTTATGAAACCTGGTTGTATTTGGTGACTATAAATAACAAGATCTTCCATTTTCCAATGCTCAAATGAAAACAGAAAATTGTCACTATTTATTGAAGCCTTTCTACAACAGGATTCTGCAGAAAATAAAGCTGTAGAGAAATTTGGTTTCAAAAACAGTCAGGGCAATTCAATGACCAGTCTTTTGGAGAGTGATGTTGGGGGGGAGGGAAAATGCTGGGGTCAAGTCTTAGGTAACATGCCTTTCCACTGCGAAGTTATGCTGCCAGCAGGGGGTAAACGTGGAACCCTGCCGACAAGTGCGGAGACCATGAAGTGAACCCTGTATTGACAGCCTCCTTTTTTGGGCACTGTTTGGCACACGAAGGAGCGTTCCCACTGCAATGTCACCTCCTGGCCTCAGTGGCTGCCTTCACCACAGCCTCTGGTCAATGAGCCCTGGCAGGACCCACTTGCTTGGCTTTCAGAACATCACTGCCATCAATGTTTCCTCCAAGTACAGCCCAGCAGTGGCTGTCACTAGCAGTGGCACCACTGAGGCTGTTGGCCCTCCGATCCATTTAAACTGCAGGCCCGGTTCTGGCAGCCCACCAAAGTGGGGTTGGCACCCCAATATTCATCTCCACAGACAGGACCCCTGCCGCCTCTGCAAGGTTCCCAACCCAAAACTCAGATACCCTCAACCAGGCTGCCAGCTCCTCGAATTGAACAATGATGGAAACTTTCAGTCAATGAGAACACAACAGCAGATGGCAGTAATATACAGTGATTCAAGAAGGCATGCCTCTCAGAGGCACTGTCAGCACAATGCGGAAGTCTTTTAATATTATGCCATATTTCAGCAAGGAGTTCCTGGAATTTTGGGTACCAAATATAGATCCTGGTAAATATTGAAAGACGTAGATCTCCATTCTATTTTCCTGATAGTTTTAATCAAGTCATATTTTAAAGCTTTTATTGGGTTGCATCGGTCATTGAGCACAGTCAATAAATATGTACAAGTGCAGTAATGGGTGAAGAAAACAAATTATATGCGTGTCCCTTTAAGTAAGAGCACATAAACATCACATATGTTTTACTTGCTTGGTTTTGCAATGCCAAAGGTGGAGTTGTTTTGAAACCAAATGTCAATTTATTGAAATCAAATATAAATAGTCAGTATTTGAATATACCACACCTATTATGCAAAGGCTTCTGTGAATTAGAGTAAAATAACATCACTTTGGAGAATTCAAAAACAGACAAACAAAAATTAAAAATAAAGTGATGCCCCATCGTTTAAACTGCACAGTCAGGGTTACATAGATAAGCTGAGTTCAGAGCTATACTTTTTACTGTTTATCTTGTGTAATATCATTGGTCTTCTCTGAATTGACTCACTGTTTAGATTTCTCGGAATAGTGACAATAGAGTTTTTTTTATTTTTACTTCACCAAGTTGTGAAACTCTGAGTTAATTTTGAACATTATTGGAAATGAAGTATCACTTTTCACTGAATATTAAACTTCACACAAAATAATGCTTTTTGGACCAGAATACATTCTCTTCCATTGTCTCATGAAATTATCTAACTCTTTGAGCAGGTCTTCGTGCACTGTCTTGCAACTTAGTTCCAGAATTTGAATATGAAAATGCACTTCACATTTGATGACTTTTTTTTGGACATCAATAAATGTTTTGACAAAACCCCCTCAGTGTTGGGCTTGCTGTTGGTGGGTGTGGTGGGACCTCAAATTCATGAGCTTGAATAATTAGTTCTGAGTAACTCCAGGCTCAGGTTTACACATAATGAGTGAGTGAGATTTGACAACTACAACAGAGAGTAGGAAGGATTTGAGCCCTTGCAATAAGTGAACACATTGGTTGGATCAGGGATTGGAAATGATACGATCAGGGGATTGGGAGTGAGCGTGGAATGAATGTTACATGGTCCGATTGCTAGTCCATTATGTATCATTATTTACACAGGCATCCCATTCAATGTAAAAGGGAAAACATTTGCATTCCACAAAAATGAGAAGTCCCAAAACAACAGTGCAATGAATAAATTGTGAAGTAGAATAATTGTTAAGTTAGAAAAGATGGAATATAGCAAACCCTTTAAAATAGTAAAGAGACTGATGTTCAGTTAACCTGTTTCTTTTCTTCATGGTTTTGGTAGGGACTAAAGGAGAACACCAGAAGAATGCGTAGCTGTTCTCTGAAAAGTGTCAATTGATTTTCAGCATTGATGGCAATTGTCAGAATAAACCTTCTCGCTTCAATGTCAATAATCAAAATTACATCGTTAATCCAAAAGGATTAAATAGAGTACTGCAACTCTCTTCACCTTAATATGTTATCTTGTTCAAATTGAGCATTAAATTCAGGTAGTAGAATCAACTTTTTATTAGCAAGAAAATGTCAAAGTGATTGGAAACTCCTGCATTTCATCACTTAAAGGGAGTGGCCAAAATATATCTAACTCTGAACTTTGGCTTTCAGATATTACAATGACCTCCGTCATTATGCAGTGATTTGAACGATTGTGTTGCTATTTTTTTAACATAGAAATTATTTGCCTTCAACGTAACTATTTTTCTTACCAGTGACAACTGTTCCTGTTTTTCCATTGTTTCAACGCACTCTTGAGTCACAGACCAGCATTCCCTGACTGAGTATGAAAGCAGGTTACTTTGACCCACAACACTGCAGTTCCTGCATTTTGCTGTTAGGTAATCCCCAATTTAGTTCACTCTCTTGTAACAAACTGCCCTGGATTGGCCTTTCTTGTGATACACAACAGAATCAGGATTTCATTGTTCATGAAATTTGCACAGCACATCCCAAGGAGCAAATCATCCAACAATTGCATACCTTATTTTTGTGATTAAAAATAAAAGTTGTGAGAAATTCCAGGCTAAAGTCGGGCCTTCAGGAAAATGGGTTGTAGGAATGCTGCAAGGCAGAAATCAAGAGATTGAGTTTGTTGCAGTTCTTCAAATACAAATATGAAAACATTCTTCTGTTTTTCTACATTTCCATTCTCCTACCATTTTGACAAGATGCATTCTGTTTTGTTCCCTCCAAATAAATGGACATAGATTAACAACCTGAGACAATTTGTTTTTATTCACACATGGGGACTTGTTGTTGAGGTCAGCATTAATTGCCGAGCCTGAACTGCCTTGAGGAGGTTGTAGTGAGCTTGTAACTTGAATCACTGCAGTTTCATGTTTTGAGTTTAGGGAGGGAGTCCCAAGATTTTGACACAGTCGTAGTGAAAGATCAGTGATATAGTTCCAAGTTTGGTTGAGTTTGGAAAGTGCTTCCTAAGGCTCCTTAGTGAGATGATGCTGTGCATCTTGGAGATAGTACATACTGCTGCAATTGTGCATTGGTAGTGGAGAGAGCGATTGATAACCCTGGTTGCAACAACTATTCAAATTAGCAGGCAGCTCAAATTTAATATGCTTCCTGCAGCTCATTAGAGGTCAGAAGCAATTGAACAGGATCTGCAGCTAACTATTGCCTGCAAGTATAGTCAGTCTTTTATTTAAATATTAATACATATCACCACCAAGATCCAGGAGCTGATTCCTCCTGCAATGTAAGCCAGTGACTGGATAAAAGCATTTTCCATCAGAATACATGAACATCAGCTAGCAGCAAAGTGTCACGACGAACTCTCCTTAATATCGGTACAGTCAGACAATGACGGACATCAGTTTAACTGGGACAAGGTAACCATAGTAGCCCAAGCCAAACATAGACATGCACGGGAATTCCTAGAGGCATGGTTCTCCACCTGTAATGCAATCAACAAACATATAGAATTGGACGCCATATACAAACCCGTACAGATCAAAACTGGAAATGACACTACTCACCATAACAGACCAGACAGTATAAATTCCAAGCAGAGTAGAATAACATCACTTCATCGGAGGCTCTACTGATGATGTCACCTAGCGCAGTGACGAAATGTCTGATCGAGAGCAAGCCAACTCAGCGAGCAAGTCAATAACCTCAGCATTTGCAAATATTTTCAGCCAGATGCATCAAGTGGATGATCCAACTCAGTCTCCTCCAGATACAATCAGAATCAGAGATGCCTGTTTTCAGACAATTTGAATCACTCCACATGATATCAAGAAATGGCTGAAGGCATTGGATATTGCAAAGGTTATGGGTCCTGATAGCTTTTCAGCAATTATACTAAAGAACTGTGCTCCAGAACTGGACTCTCCCCAAGCTAAGCTATTCCAGTATAACTATAACACTAGCATTTATTCATCAATGTTGAATTGTCCAGGTATATCCTTTCAGGACAAATTGAACCCAGGTTAGTTACCGGCCCATCAGTCTTCTCTCAATCATCAGCAAAGTGATGGAAGCTGCCATCAACAGTGTTATCAAGTAGCACTTACTTAACAATAACCTATTCACTGACATTTGGTCTACACTCCCACCAGGCTGACTTACCTCCTGATCTCGTTACAACCTTAGTCTAATCAGGGACAAATCTTGAACACTAGAAGTGAGGTGAGGGTGACTGTCTTTGATGTCAAAACAGCATTTGACTAAGTGTGGCATCAATTAGACATATCAAAGTTCACCTCCTGACTCGTTAAAGCCTGTCCATCATTTACAAGGCAAAAACAAGACTTTCAAGGAATAGTCTGTGCTCATTGGATGGTAGCAGCTTTAATAACACTCAAGGAGCTCAATGGCCTCCAGGGTAAAAGCGGCCCACTTGATTGACACCCCGCCCGTTGTCCTCAATATTCATTCTCTTCATCACTGACACGTGGTAGCAGCATTATATACCATCTACAAAATCCACTGCAATGAATTACCAATCCTCCTTAGACAGCACCTTCTAAATCTCTATCAATAGAAGGTCAAGGGCAGCAGATACATGGGAACACCACCACTTACAAGCTTTCCACCAAGCCACACACCATTCTGACTTGGAAATAGTTTGGCGTTCCTTCAAAATTGTTTGGTCCAAATCTTGAAGCTCCCTCCTTAATGACATTGTGGATGTACCGACACCAAGGACACTGCAGAGGTTCAAGAAGTCAGCTCACAATCACCATTTGAAGTACAACTAGGAATAAGCAATAAATGCTGGTCCAGCCAGCCATACTCACATGCCATGAGTGAATAAACAACAAATCATTTCCATTCACATATTTTACTCCACCCTCACAGACTTAGCACTGTTGCAGGTCTTGCAGCTTGCACATGCTGCCGGCTATTCAACCTTGACAGCCTAACATATTGGAGGACACTCACGAACACATTTCCCTCTTTCTAGGAGGAGAAAATGACACATGAGAACAGACAGCGGCGAACAACTGGAGCAATGTGTCGGCAAGATTCAATCCTGATGGAACCAATGACTGATCATGGAAAGGAGCTCAGAGAAAATGATATTGCAATGAAAATGCAGTATTTTTGTCATGTCAGGACAAACAGTCTGATAGGGATTTATTTACTGGTGCCA
This sequence comes from Rhincodon typus, assembly GCF_021869965.1. Classification (NCBI taxonomy): domain Eukaryota; kingdom Metazoa; phylum Chordata; class Chondrichthyes; order Orectolobiformes; family Rhincodontidae; genus Rhincodon; species Rhincodon typus. Next base: position 32,261,550 of record NC_063356.1, read on the forward strand.
AAAGGAAAATATCACAAACTTGCTTTCACCATTTAAAAAGCTGATTTTCTTTCAGTGCATTTCAGTTTTGTATAGATCATTACATCCCATGAGTTCTCTGTGAACTACTGGACAGAATGCTTCTGTTTGTTTCATTTACCAGAATGAGGAAGAAGGGTTTAAATAATCTTGAAGTGAAATCATACCCACCTTCCTGTGGCTATTGCTGCGTAACAGAATTACGCAAGCAATTTCCAGAATGCACAATGTAAGCAAAAGGTTACACTCGATAATGGTTGCATTCAAAGTTACACAGCTGAACCTTACAAGTTTTGTTTACTAATGTCCATGTTGCTTCAAGGTATTTGGAGGGTTTGTTGCTTTGAGGCCCTATGAGTCTTCTTGTCATATCTTACCAAACTCACCCCATTAACCACCCACCCCACCCCCATGGTTGCCTGTCTTGTCCCATTCCAGTCCCAGCTTACCACATGCCATTCCCAGAACAACTTGTCACTCACTGGATATCGGTCAAAAGACCAGCATCCTTTGAGTCTGTACAAACCTTAAAAGGCCATTGTTCATGGATAGGTACCAGTAGGATGTCCAGCAGCTCATTGCTTCCTCCAGATGCCACTTCTTTTGCCTCTGAGGATGAGCTTATCAAAGCTACAGGGATAGCATTGGCAAGACTGCATTCTGAACCCATCACCAACACAGATACTGACGTATCAGTGGGAATATTAGACCATGACCTGGGGAGCATCTCACTGTGACAGCTCTGAAGTTGGCCAAAAAGAAATACCCGAGCCACTGGCACTCGGAGGACTGTCAGAGGGCAGGCACTTGCTCAGCCCCAGGCAGGAGTGGACCCTGCGGTGTCCAATTAGAGACGTCACCCACAAAGACAGTGAGGAACAGGAATGGCAGACAGGTATTTGAGATACAATCACCCTTATTGCTATGCAGCTGCAGCAGTGCAGCTAGTTATGCAACAGACTCGCTGCCTCCGTGGTCAGGTCAGCAGCTCCCAGAGACAGCCAAGCCCAGCACCCCCAGGGTCTGCTGGAAATGTCCACACATTGGCACTCCATCATCCCAGCCATAGGTCCTAAGGACTTAAACTCATGGCAATGGGGTGCCAGGGCAACTGCATACCTGGTGAGCATGCCAGCTACCCTTTCCTCATAAACCGATGAAGCAGTGCTAGGAGGCACCCAGTCAGCGGAAAAAGCCACATCCTGCCCCCTCAGATGTCTCCAGTCAGGACTGTCCAGAGATGGCCAGGCCCTCCAAATCCATCCTGTTTGCATCCCTCTGACCCTTTGAAGGTCATGCCGAGGGATCCATTTACATTTGTTTATATTCATTCATGGGATATGGGAGTTGCTAGCTGGCCAGCATTGCTCATACTCTAGTTGCCCTTGCGAAGGTGGTGGGGAACTGCCTTCTGAAACCACTGCAATTCATTTATTGCAGGCACGCACCCACATAGTCGTTAGGGAAGGAATTCCAGGATTTTGACTCAGTGATGCTGAAGGGATGGCAATATATTTCCCAGTCAGGATGGCAAGTGGCTCAGAGGGGAGCTGGCAGTTGGTGGTGCTCCCATGTATTTACTTCCTTTGCCCTTCTACATGGCAGTGGTCATGGTTTCAGAAGGTGCTATCTGAGGAGCCTTGGTGAATTTTGGCAGTCCGTCTTGTAGATAGTACACTGCTGCTGCTGAGCTTTGCCGATGAAAGGAGTGAACGTTTGCAGATATGCTGCCAATAAAGTGGGCTTCCTTGTTCTGGATCACATCAACCATTTTGAGCGTTGTCAGAGCTGCACTAATTTGGTGAGGACACTTTCAGCATGTCTTTCTCATCCAAACCCAGCACTACACCCCAGCCCCTGCCCCAACTCAGTGTTGCTCGATCGAACCTCCAGGGCCAACAGGCTCCACCGCTGAGCAGGTTTCCTCTAGACCAGCTGCAGAACCAAGGAGTACACTGAGACGTAATGGGAGTGAGTTGAGGAAGAAAGGTTATTGAGGGCAGTTTTGTCTCATGGGTGACATTGCACTGTACATTATTTGGAACTTGTCTATAAATTGTGCTGTTTTGATCTGACATCCGTGTGGGCCCAAATGTAACTGTTCCAACCCAAGGCATAACCTCATGTCCATCCAGGATATACCATGGATCGACGTCTGTGTTGAGAGCCTTTTGCAGCATCTGGAAACTAGAGAAGTAAGGCATTTAGAGGGCAATGGGTCCCATTGACACCTTTGTCCTTGTACTGCAACATCCCTACTCTCTCACTGGCTTCTGTCTACAAAAGTATTGGTGTCAATCAGTTGGTCAACAATGCCTGAGGTGCATGGCAAACAGAGGTGATTTGCATTAAGATGGCCAGGGATTAGGGATCCTGTAGCTCTGAGTTCTGTATGGTACACAGATTCCTATGTGACGTTGTTTCCCTTTAAAAGTCCTCACATCAATGGGCCTTGCATCCTCCTCTCTCATAGGTTGAAACTCTAAGCCTACCCATTCTGGGTGTGGTCACAGCCATTTTGTATCCCTTTGCACTCTTCCAATTTCCGGCATGATAGTGAGCCCTCCTCAGCTAGTGGCTTCCAGCTCCTGCCTCTATGTATAGTGAGGCTCCAAAGATCCAAATCCCATTCCTGATAGCATTTCCTATAAACTCCAGGGGCTTCACACCTCCACAAGTGAGGAGATCTTGTCAAGTGTGGTCATACACTTTTCGTCCATGACACCAGAGTTGATCCTAATTGTGGACAAAACCCTTGTATGTAATGTTGTCTTCCTACACATCTGTTATTTCCCCTCCCCTCTTCCTGCACCCACCATCCTAAATAATAGAGTTATAGGTCTCCTCGAGCAGCAGTGGCACCCCATTATTTCCAACCTGGCCCAATCAAGGAGTCCTGGCTGTCAGAGATACAGACACTCTGGTGCCTGACTCTGTGTGAGGCAGAACTACAGTAAATGACAGTTCATGTGTAAATAAAAGGTGACTTGGTAATGGAATACCAGCTTCTGTGAGTTACTTCACCCACCATAACCCCTTAGTTTCTGTGAATGGACTCAATGGACTGACTATGTCCTACTTCCTTGGGTGACCTAACCAGACTTACCAGAGAAGAAGTGCCCAGACCCCTGACCGAGAGCTTAATATCTCCATGACCGTGTTTGCCCTTCACCTGGACTGACTGCTATGGAGCCTCAGGACAGATTGTGACCCATTTGCTTTGGGAGAACATGTGCAGAGGCACAGAGCATCTGACAGACAACACTCTGAGCACAGCACCAGGAAGCAGGTTGGGAAATTGGCATACCGGTCTGTGCTGGTATTTTTGGGTTTTGGCTGCCTCAATTCTTGACCTGGACTGAACTTATAAAATTCTTTCCTGGGTGAATTTTCCAGATATTGTAAGACATGTCTTTTTCACTAATGTTTCTTAGGGAAGACAATCCTTCCGTCTTTTAGAATCTCTTGACAATCACTTGGGTCAAGTATGATTGTCCTCCAGAAGAGCATCTATTTGTGGGTCTTCAGATGGCTGACGAGGCAGTGTGGGCTCTGGTGGGTAGTAATTCTTGTTGGAGGTGATGGTAGGTGGGCCTTTCTGATGTTCTGTCTCTCCATGTGCAAGAGTCGCTTCTGTTCAGCAACGCAGCGGAGATTGTTTTCATGGTGTATAGCTCCCTGCCGTTCTTCCAGTGATTCCAGTTTGTGTCCACGTCCTCTCACTTGTTGATGATGGTATAGAATTTCTTGAAGTTGGTCCGGATATAGTCTTTGAAGCATTTCTTTTAGCCACCAGGGGCTTGCTGACATTCCTTTAGCTGGGAGTACATGATCTGTTTTGGGAGGTGTGAGTTGGACATTCAGATGATGTTGCTGGTCCATTGGAGTTGCTGTTGAATCATGGTGGTGATGCTGGCTATGTTGGCCTCCTCCAAGATGCTCGTGTTAGTGTGCTTATCTTCCCAGGTGATCTGCAGGACTTTTTGTAGAGATCTCTGTTGGTGTTGTTCCAGTGTTTTAAGGTGCCTACTGTAAGTAGTCCACATTTCAGTTCCATATAGAAGTGTGGGAAAGACAATAGCTTTGTAAACGAGAAGTTTAGTCTGGGCCTTTAGGTCATGGTCTTCAGACACCCTTCTTCTGAGTTGGGTATTGGCCCCACTGGCACAGCTCAGACAGCGTTGTATTTCTGCATCCATGTTGGCTTTGGAGGAGAGAAGGCAGCCAAGGTACGGGAAGTGACCCACATTTTCAAGGGAATGGTTGTTGACCCTCATTGTAGGAGGGATTGAGGGATTTTTGGTGGTGGTTGATAGAGCATTTGGGTCATTTTTATGCTAAGGGTAATCCCTTTAATGTTAACGGCAAAGCCATCCAAGATGCACTGCAGATCTTCTGCAAAGTGTATAGCACTAACATTGTTGTCAGCATATTTAAGCTCCAATATGGAGGTGGTGGAGACCGTGCTCTTGGCCTTGAACCTACTAAGGTTGAAGAGTCTGCTGTCCATACGGTAAATAATTTGAATTCCCTTGGGCAGGTTTTGGCCAGTGAGAAGATGGTGAACCGGGTAGGTGCAATGATGCAGCCATGCTTGGCCCCCATCTCCTCAGTGAAAAGCTCAGACTCCAATCCGTAGTTGCTAAGCACTGTCGCAGACATGTCATCATGCAGCATCCTCAGGATCCTGATGACCCATCAAGGCAGCTGCACATATATTCATTTAGAATATATGTAATTCCAAACCCACTAAAATATGCCCCCTAAAAATAGCCCGCAATCCACTCAGTTGTATTTAACAAGATGATTCACTCCTACCTTCTTAAGGGCAACCAGGGTTTAGGATTAATTAAATAAATACAGATCAGGCCATAACCCAGGGGTAAATTTATAAACAGATAGATCTGAGCATTCTGGTAGAAATGGGGGCATTAGAAATTAGATATATTAGGGTTGTACGAAGGGCTGAAGAAATGTATTGCTGACTTTTAAAATGGAGACTGAGCGGTAGAAGATATTTTTGAATACTTTGTGGATTGCTAAATATCTGGATGATGAGGATGTAATTTGAAGTAATTCACTATAAGGAGATAGTGCTCGAAGATCCTGATAAAGTTCTTTGAACAGGTGGCATATATGGTCACCGGGGGAAATGAAATGGATGTACTGTTAATGGACTTTCAAAAGCCTTTGACAATACACCATAGGGGAAATACACAGAAAATGAAGGGATATATTTGTTGTGGACAGAGGATAAGTAATTGGAATATAAGGTCGGAACGGAGGAACAGAAATAAAAGCAAAGGGTAATTTCTCAGGGTGGGAGTAGTTAGTGGTATCCCATGATTTTCTGTTCTGAGATAACTGTATATTAATGCTTCGCACAGTGATACCCAAAATGCCGACATGGTAGTGAAATAGAAGGCACAGTAAACAACCCTCTCGAGTAATGGAAACTGCATAAAGATATTGATAAGACCTTGGATTGGACAGACGCAGAGATAGGATTCATCATTAGTGACGCATCTTTACAAAATATTGCAGCAATACTTCAACTTTGAATGAGGCAAAGCTTGGTGATGTGAAAGAGCTGAGGGAATCTGTGTTTCAGAAGATATTAAATCCTGACATATAATCTCCACATTCCCAAATTCTGAGTGGCTCTTGTAAACAACAACCCTATTGCCCACCTCGTTCTCTCTGGTGAGTTTACCCAACACCAAACTATTGATATTTTATCAGAGATAGTAGGAACTGCAGATGCTGGAGAATCCGAGACAACAAGGTGCAGGGCTGGATGAACACAGCAGGCCAAGCAGCATCATAGGAGCACCTCTATTGATATTTTATGACTTCAACATGTAAAAAGTAGACATCTAAGTAAGGTCCCAGAGAGACCACAAAGGCCTTTAGGGAAGAGTGAAAAAACCACTAGAAATGTATAAAGAAAGTTATGTATTTTCAGTCTATTCCTTAGCTGGAACTACAATTGAAGAGTGGGATGTGATGATAAATGAATTAAACCCAGGTTTTGGCTACAACTCCAACATTCTGCTGATATTAAAGCTGCAAAGGTATTGAATGTCACACAAAAAAAAAGCGGGCTGAACCATAACAGTGTGAAACAAGACTCATTGTTTCTCACAATTATTAAGCACTTTTATACAATTAAAATGGATTTGGTTGGCATATCGGCCTTAAGATGTAGGTTAGAGCTGATCCAGGTTTACACAACCTTCTGCTTACTGAAATAGGTCACCAAATGCCATGTAACAAATGAAGGAACAAAAGGAAAAGCCATCAGGAAACTATATTCTGCTGAAAGAATCCTTACTGCAAGTCAAATAAAAAAGGTCAGTTTGGTGAGACTGGGAATTCTTTTTCTCATTTTGAAATTAGGGGAGGATAATGTCAACAGTGTGGATGCACATTACATTTACTTGTTGTTCATCTTTATTGTTTCCTTACAGTTAAAAGGACAACTCCAAATTAAAACATTGTAACTTCCCATTATTTAAGATTTTCTGTCAATTTCTAAAATTTTCCATTTTTACCCATGTGTGGGTTTTCACGGTTGTAGGCAATGATTTAAAATTCTGGGCAGAATCTTGCTGGGGACTGAGCGGTGTTGGCTGTGGCGAGATTTGTGGCAGAATTGTATGGGAAATCTAACTTGACACTAGGAGCCACTTGCTCCATCTTTTATGCATCTGTTAAGAGACGAGGTGAGATTCTCACCACACAGTGGCAAGTTGTTAACTTAGAGGCATTATTGTATTTTAAATGCTTTGTTAATGTCATAACTCACTTCATTAATATTCAGCTTCATGTTTTATGAAATGGGCTGGACAAGCGCGACATCAATAAATTTCCACATGAAAGTCAGACTAGATACCTGGCGACTTCAGTTTGTCACTTTCTCTGAACAACCACAGTGTTATTAAGGGACCAAGCAGCATTTGAGGCCATGAGCAATTTGTAAATCAGAGATGGAGGTGAAGCTGGGGGGCTCGGGTCGTGGTTTTTGGAGGTTTGTCAGCTGCTACTAGTGCTTACATGAGAGACAGCATTGAATTGCACAAAAATCAAAATGGCTGCTGATGATCATTTTGAACAGTTGCTCCACAAAGTACAATAAATTGTGCTGGAGTTTAGTGTTGGTGTCCTTCCTGTTCAACATGATAGCACCTTTCGAGCCTTCACAGCTCCTGTAGTTTCAATGGATAGTACTGGAATTCACTTAATTACTTAATAACCTTGTGTAATTGATTCGTAAGGTGCATCACATTAGTCTTCAAGGCTCTTGTGGTGTGGTGTGGTGATAGTGTTTCTGAGCCTCTGGCCTAGGTTCAAGCTCCACCTGCTCTTGGGCTGAGCAGGTTCATTAGAAAATACCTATATCACATCAATCTTGTACATTTTAGCACTGTGGTAGTGTCCTTATCTCTGAGCCAGAGTCTTGGTTCAAGTCCCACCTGCATAGTGGTCACACAGCACATCCAAACAGACTGATTGAAACAACAATCTCATTGGTCTGTCTCCTTCTGGCTGCACAAATTGGAGCGAGCAGTCATATGCCTTCCGACAACCATCTGGTAAGATTCTGGGTCCAATTTAACTTGACAAATTAGCCTTCCTTACAAAGAATGTAATGTTATAAATACATAATCATGAAAATGGGATAATTTCACAATATACAATTAAGTAAAAAGCAAAAAAGTCAAACTGTCATAAGAAAGCACATTCATTCTTCTGGCAATACAACACTACAATGAAATATCAACCTTAATTTATGTTCTGAAGTCATGCAATCAAGCTTGAAATTATAACTAGTTAACTCAGAAGTGAGAACGTTAGCAGTGAACCGAGCTGACATGCACTTTAACAGAGCGGCTGGTTGATATTGTGATCCAAGCAATGTTTCCTGAATTGTGTGTGCACAATACAAATTAATAGAATTAATATTAAGATGTCACTGTCATTCAGAGAGCCAATGAAAATGGCTGATGGGGAAAATGGAGAATGCTCCTCTCCGGTTCCTGGTGTGAAGTAAAGTGTATTTTACAGCTAACTGTTGGTTGAAATGGGAGCAACCTGTCGCTGCCACTGAATAAAAGGCACAAATATTTTCATTCAGAGTCCTGGCTTTGGATTTCTGTGTAGGAGGTGTAAACACCAAATTGGGGACTACTTGATCTAGCAAATTCATATTTTCATCCTGAGCATAGAAACATAGAAGATCGAAGCAGGAGGAGGCCATTCAGCCTTTCGAGCCTGCTCTACCATTCACTACGATCATGGCGGATTGTCCAACTCAATAACCTAATCCTGCTTTCTCCCCATAGCCTTTGATCCCATTTGACCCAATATATCTATTCGCCTCCTGAATACATTCAATGTTTTGGCATCAAACACTTCCTGTGGTAATGAAGTCCACAGGCTCACCACTCTTTGGGTGATGAAATGTCTCCTCATCTCCCTCCTAAATGGTCTACCTTGAATCCTAAGACTGTGACCTCTGGTTCCCACCGTCGGGAACATCCTCCCTGCATCTACCCTGTCTAGCCCTGTTAGAATTTTATAAGTCTCCATGAGATCCCTCCTCATTCGTCTGAACGCCAGTGAAACCAATCCTAACCGAGTCAATCTCTCCTCATACGTCGTTCCGCCATCCCCGGAATCAGCCTGGTAAACCTTCACTGCACTCTCTCAAGAGCAAGGGCATCCTTCCTCAGAAAAGGATGCATGCAATATTCTAGGTGTGGCCTCACTCAAGCCCTGTATAACTGCAACAACACGTCCCTGCTCCTGTACTCGAAACCTCTCACAGTGAAGGCCAACATACCATTTGCCTTCTTTACCGCCTGCTGCACCTGCATGCTTACCTTCAGCAACTGGTGCACAAGGACACCCAGGTCCTGCTGTACACTCCCCTCTCCCAATTTACAGCCATTCAGGTAGTAATCTGCCTTCCTGATTTTTTCCTTCCAAAGTGAATAACCTCACATTTATCCAAATTATACTGCATCTGCCATTGATTTGCCCACTCACTCAACCTGTCCAGATCATGCTGAAGGACCTCTACATCCTCGTCACAGTTCAGTCTCCCACCGAACGTGGTATCATCTACAAACTTTGAGATATTACAATTTGTTCCCTTGGGTCCCAGCACCAGTCTCTGTGGCACCCCACTAGTTAATACCTGCCCAGTTTGAAAAGGACCCATTAAGTCCTACTCCTTGTTTACTCTCTGCCAACCAGTTTTGTATCCATCTCAATGCACTTCCCCAAATCCCATGTGCTTTAATCTTGTGCAATAATTTCTTATGCGGGACTTTGTCAAACGCTTTCTGAAAGACGAAATATAGCACATTGTCTGGCTCCCCCATGTCAACTCCTCTCATTGCATCGTCATAGAATTCCAACAGATTTGTCAAGCATGATTTTCCCTTCATGAATTCATGCTGCCTCAGTCTGATCCTGCCACTGTTTTCTAAATGCTCTGCTATAAAGTCCTTGATAATGAATTTGAGAATTATCCCCACTACTGACATTAGGCTTACTGGTCTATAATTCCCTGTTTTCTTTCTACTTCTCTTTTTGAATATTGGAGTGACATTAGCTACCCTCCAATCTGCAGGGACTGTTCCAGAATCTATAAAATCCTGGAAGATGACCACAAATACATCTATTATTTCTAGAGCCACTTCTTTAAGAACTCTGAATGTAGATTAACAGGCGCTGGGGATTTATCCGCCTTCAATTCTATCAATTTTCCCAGCACCATTTTTCTACTAATATTAATCTCTGTCAATTCTTCCCTCTCACTAAACCTTGCATTCTCCAACATTTCTGGTATCTGATTTCTGTCCTCTTTTGTGAAAACAGAACCAAAGTATGTATTTGGTTGCTCAGCCATTTCTTTGTCCCCTATTATACATTCTCCTGTATCTGTCTGTAGGAGACCTACATTTGTCGTCACAATTTCTTTCACTTCACGTATCTATAGAAACTCTTAGTGTCAGCCTTTATGTTCCCTGCAAGCTTACTTTCGTATTGCATTTTCCCCTTCTTAATCAATCCCTTGGTCCTTTTTTGCTGAATTCTAAACTGCTCCCAATCCTTAGGCATATTTTTCTTGGCCAATCTGTATGCTTCTTCCTTGGTTCAGATACTATCTCCGATTTCCTTTGTAAATCATGGAATGGCCCTCCTACCCATTTTACTTTTGTGCCAGACAAGAATAAACGGTTACTGCAGTTCCCTCATGTTTTCCTTGAATGTTTGCGTTTCCTTATCCACTGTCATCCCTGTAAGTAACTCTCCCCAATATATCAAGGCCAACATAATTTCTGAATCAACTACTTCATTCTCCATCTTGATAAAAAATTCAATCATGTTTTGGTCGCTCATCCCCAAGGGGTCTCACAAGCTTGATTGGCAATGATTCCCTTCTCATTACACAGTACCCAGTCTAAAATGGTCTGCTCTGTAGTTGGTTCCTCCACATTTTGGTCAAGAAAACAATCCCATTTACATTCCAGGAATTCCTCCTCTACAGCATTGTGGCTAATTTGATTTGTCCAATCTATGTGCAGATTATAATCATCCATGAATACTGATATTCCCTGATCACATGCATCTCTAATTTCCTGTTTAATGCCATTCCCAAGATCACCACTGCATTTTAGGCATCTATATATGACACCCACGAATGTTTTTTTGCCCCTTGGTATTTCTCAACTCTACCCATACAGACTCCACATTGTCTGACCTAATATCCTTTCTCACCATTGTGTTAATTTGCTCTTTAACCAGCAATGCCAATTCACCACCTTTTCCTTTTTGCCTGTCTTTCCTAAATATTGAATCCCCTGGGACACTCAGTTCCCATCCCTGGTCACCCTGTGGCCATGTCTCCGTAATCCCAATTATATCGTACCTATTTACATCCATCTGCGTGATTAGTTCATTCACTTTATTGCAAATGCTCCACACATAAAGGCATAAAGCCTTTAAGCTTGTCTTTTTAACATTATTTGTCTCGCTCTCATTTTTCCCAATAGCCCTGTTTGAATTTTGTCCTTGGTTTCTCTGCCTCTCACTTTTCTTATTCCCTTTTCCGCGTTGTGTTTTTGTCCTTGTTCCCTCCTTCTCTGACCGGTTACATAGGTTCCCATTCCCCTGGCACATTAGTTTAAACCCTCCCCAACCGCTCTAGCAAACACTCCCTTTAGGACATCAGTCCCAGCCCTGCTCAGGTGTGAGACATCCAATTTGTACAGGTCCCACCTTCCCCAGAACTGGTCCCAATGCCCCAGGAATCTGAAACCCTACCCTGACACCATCTTTTCAGCCACGTATTTCTACTCTGACTAGCCCATAGTAATCTGGAGATCAGGTAGACATAGGGTAGAGTTAGGCCTACTGCTCTCTGGAGCAATCTCTAGGGTGAAACAGAGAGGTATGAAGATATCTCTGATGCCTATCATGTTCCCAATGTACCTCGCTGCCACCGTCCTCCCATGCCACTTTCATTCATCATATTTACAATATGGCCCCATGCCAACTTTGTGTACTCTTTCCCACTACCTTTATCTTCAATGCACCTTTATTATTTATGGAAATACCACAGGTGCCATGAACCAATGATTGTGAGATCCCACACTGGCTCCCTGTTGCTCCTTGAAACATGTCACGAGCACAAAACGTTACAGGCTGCTGTGTCCTTGATGGCTACAGGATGGGATAGTGAGCCAGTCCTTGTTAGGAAAACTCATTCAGCTGCTGAGATGATGGAGTGGGACATTCCTTACTCTTTGGTGGCATCGCCATTCACACACCTGCAGATAACTGTGGAAAAGCCTATAAATGCTGGATCCCACCAACTGCCTGTGCCACTTCGTGGATCTTGTTCTGCTCATGGTCAGCTCCTGACTGATCTCTCAACAGCACCCTCACTGACCTGCATATAGTTCTAGCACTGTGTGCACTTGACTTGAGGATTGACTGTAGCCCAATTACTGAACATCATGAGTATGGCTCTCCAATCCGTTGAGTAGAAGATATCAAACTTAAGTACATGTATGAAGAGATTTAAGAACAGCTTCTTTCTTGATGTTATCAGACTTTGGAATGGACCTCTTTAATGTTAATGTTGTTCTCTCTCTGCACCTTCTTGGCAGCTGTAATATTGTATCCTGCACTCTCTTCTGATACCCTGATGCACTTGTATAGTATGATCTGCCTATAAAGCACGTAAAACAACATATTTCACTGCACCTTGATACATATGACAGTAATAAATCAAATCAAATCAATCCCACATAAGACTAAGTAGCTGACTGACTATGGTCAACCCCCTAGACTGTAATCAGATTGCTGTAGTGGTGCCCCCTGACTGACTGCTATCTACCCTCACCCCTCTAAAGACTTGTCCGCTTTGACAACCACACATCTCTATTTTCCTCATGTACATGCAGTGTGTTTGCTGTGTAAGCTACTGGTCTCACTGCAGCGTTGATGCTAATGTAGCACATACAGTGACGTGTCCACCCCCTCTCTCTCACTGATGCATTTGCTCTTCAATGCTCCTCACTGTCACAAGCTCCCTGTATTTCCTTGTGCAATAAAAAAGCAAGCTAAGATCTGGAAGATGCCTGGCTCCATGTCAGTCCTAAAAATCCTGCAGTGATAAATGCTAGAGGTAAGCAGGCCCTGGTTGTCCTTCAGCTCCAAAGGAGATACCTGAAGCGGTGGCTGAGTTGATCTTCGAGAAAGCAAAATGATATAGTGAGGCTTGCGCTTTACTGATGTCAAGCTGAGTGAATGAAGGCTCCAGGAATAACATGCCCACTGACCATTGAGAGGCCTTGTGCAGAACCAGTGGCTCCAGATAAAGAGAAGTGAGATAGTCAGGCATTCCATGAGCTGCAACAGATGCTGATGAAACAAGTCAGCAGCTATCCACTCTGTTTTACCTGTTTTCAGGTCACTGAGTTTGTTGTTTGAGGTGAGGAAGGTTAGAAGTATAATATTTACAGAGCGGATAGAATATCAACAGAACTCCCTCCCTAACTGCACTCTGGGAGTCCCTACACCCCAAGGACTGCAGTGGTTCAAGAAGGCAGCTCGCTACCACCTTTCTGGGACAATATGGGATGGGCAGTGAAAGCTGGTCCTGTCAGTGACACCCATATCCAATGAACAAATAAAGACAAGAGTATGGAAATAAGCTTGTCACCACTCACCAATTTTTCTTTACTCTTGTCCTATTTAGTCATCTCATTTGCCAATATTCTCAAAACAGCAACACTGCTGAGTAAGAAGGCATCTTCATCCTCCAATGCCAGCTCAACTAGTTGTGAACAGCATGTGAGCACTCGGTTTTCTTTATCACCCTAGGTTCTACAGAGAAAAGTTACCTAGAAAATCACTCTCTCCTGTTGAAAAGGATTCCAGGCAGTTCCCAAGTGTTGTTCCAGCAGAACCAGCAAAGAGAAAGACCAGCAAAGATCTTTACTCCCTCTCTGAAGCTGCTCTACCTTGGAGGTGCAACAAGAAGTAATTCCCAACTATTTGACTACACAGGCCATCATAACTGCTGAATCCACTTTAAATGAAAAATTCTCAAACAAGTTGCAGGCCTGCAACTATCTTAGAGACTGATCTTGTTTTCATTCCTTATATTGACTTCTAATTCTTTAAATACTCCTCCAGATGTAACAACTCCAATGTTCTCTGGTTGTTCAAAGCTATGCTCCATTCCTTATTCCACAACAATTCCTTGTCAATCTACACTATCTCCCACAGTTGCAATACCTCAAGTCTTAACGTTTTCATCCTTCTGTTTAAATTCCTTCAGAGATAAGGAGAGGTGAGCCTATCTAGGTCAGTGATCCAACAATTTCCTTCAAAGGCCAATTTTTACCTTAATCTTTTTTACATTGCCAGTAGGACTCTAAGATACCCAGTTGTTTGGTTTCCTATTTTAATGTTATAATACTAATTGAGCCAGTGATAAGCAGGATTGCGAAATCATTGCTTTCGCCAGTAAGGCCCCAGGTAATGCCACAATTCTTTTAGACTTAAAATAATGGATTCAAGGTCCTTCAGCCTCAAGAGAATGAAAACATTTCCAACTCCTGCTTGTCTTCTCTTTGAGTGTAGAACCTCTTCAATCAGACTGCACAATCAATAGAAATGCTGTCAAATTATAATATAAAGAATTCTAAATATTGCACACATCATTGTATTGTGTATACTCAAATAAAGAATGGCCATAATCAAAAACACTCTGCGGTTTAAAGGGAATGATTTCCTGAGCATCTGTTGCTAAATAAGAAATGAAGTAACAGCCTTTTTCTCAAATGCACTGAATATGTTGCAAGATTTTAGTTGCCTTATATAAAATTAAAGATAAAGTATAAACCTGCCACTGCATGATAAGGGGAGAGTTGTAAACCACCTAGGAGCTTGTGTTGCACATTACTCTATTTCCAGTTAACCATTACAATTCCATGAGTCTCAACAATGGCCGATTTTACTCCTTCTCATCTGTGGAAGAATCAAAACATGACACCTGGATATCAACAGCGTAGGCTGAGTTTTTTTTTTGATTGTTGAACTCTGTCACTTACAGTTGAGTTGCTATAGATTGAATACAGGTATCAGTCAAGGCATTCAAAAGTGAATTGGATTATTCTCTGAAAAGCAAGAGGGGAGAATATGGGGAGGAGGTAGGGAAGGGTACTGTATGTGTTAAAAACTAAAAGAACTGCGGATGCTGTAAATCAGCAACAAAAACAAAAACAAAGTTGCTGGAAAAGCTCAGCAGGTATGGCAGCCAGACCTTACTCCTATGGTGCAATGTTATGTATCATTATTGTCATTCTATGTTTGTTGTTGTTTTAATTCCATTTGGAAACTCAATGAAACAGCTAATATTTATTCATGACCTTCAAAGGAATGAGACATCCGTATATGCAAGGCAGCAGTATTAAAACAAACTCTAATACAAGAGAGATCTAGGGCATATGACCTAAAGTTTGATCAAAGACCGCAGATTTAAAGAAGTATCTCATAGGAGGAAAGGGAGCAGAATTATTTATTTGGGGAATACCAGACCTTGGCAGCTGAAGACAAGGCTCTCATAACAGCATTCCTGTTGCCGCTATTTCCTTTCTGCCATCACAGGCAATGTTAACCATGGAAATTCCACTGTGCCTGCCAATGGCTGTGTTTAATTTGGAGGAGGCAAAGAAGTTCCTGAGCTGAGGGCAGAGGCAAGCTTGCTGGAATGTCTCGTATTTAAAATCCACAGAATGTGATTTAGTGATGACAATGCCAATGAATGTCAAAAGTCCGTGGTTAGATTGTATCTTATTGGAGATGGCTATTGCCTCATGTTTGTGTGGTGCAAATGTTACTTTCCACTTTTCAGCCCAATGTTAAAGCCACTCAAGAACAATGACTTGGGTGTGCCAGTAGCAGCCAGCCCTTGATGCTTATGATTCAGCACTGTGTCTGCTAACAACTTGTGCAGTTTACTGGAGCATGATCTACAGTCAGCATTCAGCTGGAGGGGTAGTCCTGCCATTGCAGTCAAAACAATCACCACAATGAAGTGTCCTGTCATTATCTCAGCTCAAGCCACTATTGTTGACATTTCCAAATTAGTGAATCGAAGCGTCAAACAGATTACTGAGCTTTGTTCATCATGGACCAACAAACTTGCCACTTTCCAGTGTAATCAAAAAATGAGGAACTAGCCGAGTACTTGTACAGCTGGCTGGATTCTCAAGAGCGTGGGGCATCATTTATAGGAATGACATTGGCGGAAGTGTGCCTAACAAAACCCTTATGCAATACATGAATAGAAAATGATTTACTTTGAGCAAGATACTGTTGACAATGAATTGCCAGAACCATGTACTGACTGTAGCTGAAAGAGATTCTTTCAGCAGCCATCATGGTTTCATCTTGTGACAGCTGATGTCATCACAATCTTTTTAAGGAGCAGATCAAATGTTCAGACGGTTGCCAGGAAACCAGAAATACCGCTTATTGTCCTGCCTTTCACTTATCACTCGAGAATCCTCACATCATCATGACAGGAAATACCATGGCACTCATACTTGCAGAAGTATTTATTTGGGGAATTCTAGACCTTGGCAGCTGAAGACAAGGCTCTCATAACAGCATTCCTGTTGCCACTATTCCCTTTCTGCAGTCACAGGCAATGTTAACCATGGAAATTCCACTGTGCCTGCCAATGGCTGTATTTAATTTGGAGGAGGAAAAGGAATTCCTGAGCTAAGGGCAGAGGCAAGCTTGCTGGAATGTCTCGCATCTAAAATCCACAGAATATGGTTTAGTGATGATAATGCCAATGAATGTCAAGGGGCCGTGGATAGATTGTCTCTTTTTGGAGATGGCTATTGCCTGGTGTTTGTGGGGTGCGAATATTACTTGCCACTTTTCAGCCCAATGTTAAATCAATACTTTCAATGCCTGCACAAATCAAGGAGGGGATAAACAGGGGCTGAAAGGTGACGGTCATGTTACCTACAAACCCAAGAAGTTGTGAAAGATCATCTTTCATCTTTTGTGGTCTACTTATTTTCAACTTTGGGAGAAGGAACATACAACAAGGAACTAGAAGGTGAGTCTGGAGGAACACAGCTGTGTTACCTCTGACTCCAGCATCTGCAGTTCTTACTATCTCTGACTAGAAGGGTAGACTGATGCATATTCACATCATACTATACAAAGGAAGATTTGGTTAGCCCCAATGTGAAGGGTCCTGCACTATAGTCTATTCACCCCATGCTAACCCACAAGTCAAATCCTGTCTTCTTGCCACCTGAGGGAGTTGGATCAATATCAAGGAGTTTCCATGTGTAAATAAAGGGTGACCTGGTGATGGGAGTGGAGTTATTTCAACTACCTGATTTACCTTTCCTCCTATCATTGCTTTACAGTTGTCAACTCTGTTTGCTCCGCCATGGTGTGCTCAGTGATCTCCTATCTACCTTATTTAATTCCCCCAAAGATCAAGGACAATTTAAATGCAGACAGAGACATCTCATGGCACTGCAAACATTGTGGTTCTGGCAGTCTGGTTTAAGTGCAAACACAGAACAAGGGTTAAAAGTTGTACAGTGAATATAGTGAAACTTATTAAACTGAGTCTGGAAAATAGCCTTCTTTCATAGATCATAATATTGAAATCTTATGATTTGTTTTTAAAATAAGAACATGGACAGCCACTAATGGTTTATGATTTGTTTTTACACATTCATGTGGCAGATGCATATTTTAGGACAGTTAATCAAGGTTAAAGATACTGCTGACTCACTTCTTGAATCAATAAGCCTCTTTACATAGCAAGGATCTTTTTAATGCTATTTTTCTGTTAATGTAGGCAGTTAAAATATGCCGAGATTCTTACCCAGTCACGAGGCTTTGCTGTCTGTAGTGACAAGGACACCTTCCCAAAACCAGCGGAGTCTTCGCATTCGGCAGCAGCAGGACCAAATTGCAATTTCAACAGAGATCTAAGTCCGGAAGCTTTGCTACTTTCCTAGTAGACCAATCCAGAACAGAAGAACATCAGTCTCAGAAAAAAGTGGAAATAAAACAAACATTTTTCTTTTCTTGTTTTTTTGGACACCTAGAAGGAAAGCTTAGGTTGCCCTTAACTTGCTGGAAACCTACTTGCAGTTCAAATCCAGACCAGCATTTCACAAGATAAATACAGGTAAAGAAGGGCCAAATTAGCTCATCCATCCAGACGTTAAAGGCTATAACTCACCAATGCAGCATTTACCTCTATGTTGGATACAAACAAAACCGTTCTCCTCTATTGTTACCCTAGGCAGTTTTAATTAGTTTAGTTTTGTTGGGATACCTCGTGTGAATCCATATCCATTTTTTCTGCTGTCATGATGAAGTTTAATGAAACGGTGTGGATCTCCTGTACCATTTCATATCTCACATTCTCCTTTAGTCAACTTCTTTCAAGACCAAATGTTGCATCTCTACTTAATGATATAACAATCTTGAGAATTGGGAAACTGGAATTATGGCTTCTACCTGGGGAAGGGGAGGAAGAAGTTGGGTATATAAGGAGACCTAAAATTGTTTTTGGAGACGAAAAGAGATAGCTAACAATGCAGAAAAAAAAAGTGGAGGGTATATTTGGTGGAGACAATGTTATTGAAGTTGCTTATTTGTATAATTGTTACCAATTCTAATTGAACATAAGGCTTTGAATTTCAACTGGAAGCATTTAAAGGCATTGTTATCCTGTACTTAAGTGCATTAGCTCAGGAAATTCACATTAAGCTTTTTTTCCATCAATGCAGTAACAGTTTGATCTATATATCATAGGGTAAATTTTCCCAAGCTTGTGATAATGGTTATAGTGGTGTTGGTGCCAGATCAAAAAAATTTAGGCAGATAAAATAAATTATAATTAGATCAAACAGATTTTCTAGTGACAGCCAAAAGTAAACAGTGAGTGTCAGATGTGAAGAGTTCATTTCTCCCTTTGGAGACAATCAATATTCTTGTTGCACTGGATTGTTTTGAGTTTTTTGAAGCCATGAAACACAGGTTGAACTATTTAGAAACAATTAAATATGATAAATATTATAAAAAAAGGAAAAAACAAAACCTTTTGGCAGTCTTCTTACCAACATCTGAAAACTTTCCCTCAATTCCCATAGATACTAGTTACTGATTTAGCTTTGAAATAAATATTTTATTTTTTCCGTCCTCTTACTGAGACATTTGTGTTTTATCCATATTCAGCATATTTCACATTCCCTGTATTTTTAAAAAAATAAGAACCATCTGTCTTAAATAATTTTTACAAATTCTGCACTCAAATGTTATATATTAACTATTATGAGTGGACTTTCCAAAGAAAAAATGACTGGTTCATTTACTTTTTGCTTCAAGGCAAATGTTTAGTATTTGATCCATTTTATGTATATGGAAGCTGACTAGAGCTAGAAACATAAGGGTCATAAGATACTACATTGTACATCTATTTTAAGAAATGTTATATTTTTGGAAATGTTGGATCAATTGTTTACAGCAATTCATTACCTTTCCTTTCAAAGACACCCTCATCATGTGAAACCTACTGTTGTAGCCAATCTTCATCATAGCCCAATTAGCCCAAAAAAATTTATAGTTGAAACGTGTCAGTATGTAGCATAGAACTACCATCAACTCAACACATACCAATTGCATAATTTCTTGGCAGTAACCCTTTTGTCACAATGCCGCAAGTTTGTATTTTCTACATCGATCTAAATACGTCATAACACATCACCCTACAAGGAATTCAATTTGCATTAGATTGATAATTGGTCAGAAATATTTATAGTATTGCTTCCTATTGTATGTGTGAATCCAAATTGGGCAGAAGCATTATTGTTCAATAGTACTATAGAAAAATTACAGCATAAAAAGAAGCCATCCAGACCATTGAGTCACAATGGTAGAATAAACAAGTTCCCAATTCAATTCCACTTCCCAGCACTTGGTCCATAGACTTACACGTATCAACATCTCAGGTGCAGATCCAGGATCCTTGTAAATGAGTTAAAGGTTTCTGCTTCAAACATCAAACTGGGTAGTGAATTTCAGGCACCCCACCCTCTGGCTGAAAATTATTTTCTGCATGTCCCCTTTAAAGCTTCTGCCAATCATGTTAAATCTGTATCCCCTGGTAATTGATCTCTCTGCTAAGGGAAACATATCTTCCCTGTCGACTCTATTTGAACTTCTCCTTGACTGGGTTATCTTTTAGCCTCATCTACACTAGGCAAAGCAAACCTAGATTATCCAATCATGCCTCATACCTGCAATTTTCAAGCACTGGTTCTCTCCAAAGTAATTATGTCCTTCCTGTAATACGGTGACCAGCATAAGACACAAAACTCCAGCTGTGGCCTAACCAATGTCTTTAAAAAGTTCTTGTGGTACATCTTGTCCTGGTATTCAATATTGCGTCCAATAAAGAAGACTATCCCATATGCCTTCTTTACTGTTTCTGTGTTCCTATCATGAGAATAGAGGATGCAAACCATCTAAACCAGAAAATTTCTGTGTAGCTGCATGTTATATGGTTTCTGGATAGATGTCTAAGCGTGCAATTTGCAA
Organism: Rhincodon typus; assembly: GCF_021869965.1. Taxonomy (NCBI): domain Eukaryota; kingdom Metazoa; phylum Chordata; class Chondrichthyes; order Orectolobiformes; family Rhincodontidae; genus Rhincodon; species Rhincodon typus. The sequence goes on from NC_063356.1 coordinate 32,281,746, forward strand.
GTTTTCTTTTGTCGCTCCAAAGTCTTAGACAGACAATTATTGCTTAAGACAAATAAACCTAGGAGAGTTGTCCAATATGAAAAAATATGCCTGTGACTTGTTTTGGCATATCAATATTTAATGATTTGCAAAATGCTTTCCTTTGTAAAATAGCTGAGAACAATTTGAGAAATGAAAAATATATACCTGTTTTAAAACAATGACAAACCATTGCCAATTAACTCACAGAATGAGAGAACATTTCTGTCCCTTTTTAGCAGTGCAGGTAAATTTACACTAGTTTAAGATTTACCAGGCTTGATTCTTCAGCAGTAATGACAGCAAAACTCTGTGCATTCATAATCATTGCTCCTCTGAAACTGATAGCAACTTCTGGAGTCTGTAAACTCACAACTAATTGTGGAAATACTGGCATTATTGTTGTTTGTTCTACTCTTCTTCCCTTAGGGTGTACTTTTGAAGTCCCTCCAGATTGTAATCATGTTGAATTCACTGAAGTGATAAGAACGTGCTGTTTTACACATTTAGTCTCACCACAGACACATACAAAGGTCATGGCACTGAAGGGAACCGTTTGGCCTGTTGCATCTATGCTGAGAAAATGAATTGGTCAGCTGTAAATACAAAGCTGAAGTGTACTGGTGACTATGTTAACCCCTAAAATATTCATGAGGAATCATTAATTAATTTTCCTGTGTAGCTCATTGAGTCCGCATTCCCTCAGTAACAAGCAAAGGCCTGCTCAGCTGGAACTCGTCACCTGAGCCCTTTATAAAGCAGACCCAGGGATGGGTCTGCAGAACTATCTACCCTGGTTGGGACTAGCCTAAGTGCACTGTGAGTATTGGCTCTAGAGTCATACAGCATGGAAACAGACCCTTCAGTCCAACTAGTCCATGCTGAATATAATCTCAAACTGAATTATTCCCACCTGCCTGCTCCAGGCCCATATCCCTTCAAAACCTTCCTTTTAATGTACCTAGCCTTTTAAACTCTGTAATTGTACCCACATCCACCACTTCTTCAGGAAGTTCAAGCCACCCATGAACCACCTTGTGTAAAACAAAAATTGCCCCTCACATCCTTTTAAATCTCTCTCCTTTCACCTTAAAAGTGTGCCCCATAGCCTTGAAATCCCCTATTCAAGGGAAAAGACAGCTACCATTAACTCTATCTATACCTCATTATTTTATAAACTTCTATCAAATCACCTCTCAACCTCCTAATTATCCAGTAAAAAAGTCCCAGCTTGTCCAGCCTTTCATTATAACTCCAACCTTCTATGCCTGGTAAATCTCTTCTGAGAATTCTCCAGCTTAATAATATTCTTCCTATAACTGGGCGACCAGAATTGGACACAGTATTCCAGAAGAGGCCTTATCAATGTCCTGTACAATCTCAATATGACTTCTTAACTCCTGTACTGAAAGGAGTGAGCAATGAGCACAAGCATGCCAAATGCCTTTTGAACCACTCTGTCTACATGTGACGTAAGTGTCAATGAATTATATACCTGTACCCCTAGGTCCCTCTGTTCTACAACGTTACCCAAGGCCCTACCATTAATTGTATAAGCCCTACCCTTGTTTGTTGTACCAAATCACAATACCTTGCATTTATCCAGGTTGAACTCCATCTGCCATTTCTCAGCCTATTGACCCATTAATCAAGATCCCTTTGTAATCTTTAGAAAACCTTCTTCACAGTATACTATGCCACCAATTTTGGTGTCAGCCACAAACTTACTAACCATGCCTTCTATATTCTCATCTAAATCATTTATATAAATGACAAACAAAAGAGGACCCAGAACTGACCCCTACGGAACACCACTGTGACAGGCCTCCAGTCCAAAAAACAACCCTCCGCCATTACTCTCTGTATCCAATTGGCAAGCTCACCCTGAATCCCATGTGATCTAACTTTACTAAATAGTTTGCCATGTTGTTTAACAATAAACAATGTTCCTTTCCAGTTCCTGAATCATTACAATTACCATTCAAACAAAACAGTAGGAATCACCAATTTGAGAATTGATCACATAATTATAGAAATGCACTAGCACAAGTGCTAACAATCTGAACTAAATGGAAAACAAACCACTCTACAAAAATTTGGGCACTCTTAACTGAGTGATATTTAGGCTTTTGATGGTGTGCTAAATTCATAATTACTGCTGATCAACCTTACTAGCCCTGAAAAATTAATTTTATAGTTGTGGAATGTCATGTTCCTCAATTATGATAAAATGAGTGACAATTCTGAAAAACAGTAATGTGTTTGCTTATAATTCACAGCTTCTATGTTAATGCTATGCATATATTTCAATATTTATTTCACTCTGTAAAATATTAATTAAAACTTTAATATTCAATGTATTTGATTATTTGGTTTGCTGACTGTGAGAATATTCCAATGTAATTGACTTCTTACCCTGCTTTATGGCATCACTTTTGCTGGATGCTTGCAATTCCCTTGACTTTGTGCCATGTAAAAATGATGGCAGGAAGGTGAAATCAGTGCCATACAGTTCGCTGGAACATTGTTAGTAGTTTTGTTCAAGGCCAGTACTCCTTTGCTACTGACCACAAGATCCTGGCAGATAAATGTATAGACTAAACAATTAGTGTGGCCACCACCTCAACATGAACTCCTATTATAGATAGAAAGCTAAACAACCAGATGGCTTTTGTTTTCAAGCCCGATACCAAAAGTAAGTTAATGTATGTTTGGCATACTAAGTTTCATTTCCATCTATCTTTAGCACCATTATATATTCATATTAACAATTGTAGCTGTCAGTTGTACAGGCCAAGTAATGTAGGCAAAGCGCAGTATTATTGAAACAAATGCAAAATAGGTGATTTCTGGAAACCTGAAATAAAAACAAAAATTGTCAGAAATGCTCAACAAGGCTAGCAATATCTGTGAGGATTGAGAAGGAGAGTAAGAGACAAAGGAAGATCATATTAAACTTAAAATATTAACTTTTAGTAGAATCTTGTGCTCCCAGAAGTGGCAGGTTTGGAGATGAGAAGGGCACTTAATTAGACAGGGTGGTGGCTCACTTCTATCAGAATTGAATTCTGGATGGGAAATCTCACAGTCAACCTTCTTGCCAAGCCAGCAAGTGAAGCTTTTGAGTGTCCGGTTAAAGACAGCAGTCAGCACCTAATTGTGGAACTGAACACGGGGGATGAGTGTATGTGCCGAGAGCCATTATCTGCCCTTACGAATGACCCCTTTACTCCCTCTCACTTCCTCTGACTCCAGGCTTTAGAACCCTCCTTTAATAACTCACTTACATTAGTTTGGCTTCCTCCACAATCCTGACACTATGAGGATGTCTTTCTGCCAGCAATTACTGCCTCCTTTCTGGCATTGCTGTGAGTACAAGAATATCTGGGCTCTGATTGACCAGCAGGGCGTCCCCTCCCAGAATCTTGATTCTGGGTGAAGTCTGATTGGTGTGTGGTTCAGCAGCTGTTTCCTGCGAGAGGCAATGAGTCTCTTTTCTGCTTTACAACAGAAGTTGAGGCCCTTGCTAGCTCAACACGATTCCGTCCTGTGTTTCTCTCTCTTTCTCCTCGTATGATGCCAGTCCTGTTAAGTATTTCCACTTTTCTTTTAGTTCAGTGTTATCAAACCTCAGCTGAAATACGTATTTTTAGAATTAACATGAGAAGGAAGACAGAAAAGAATCCCATTCACTAAGACTCATCCTTAGTAAGTAAATAGAATCACAACCATTTGTAGCATTTAAAGGGACATGAATAAATGCCAATAATTGAGTGTAAGATTGTGCCCTTATCTGTTGCTTGTCAGTCACAAGAAGAAAAGAACTTTGCTGTTTGTCTAACAGATTTTCTGTTTATAACAATTCCATCTTCATATGTTTCATTTTGCTCAGCAGAGGAAAAAAAATCTGCAGATAACAGAGGCTTTCAACTAGGTCAGCTGTGCTCATGTTGAGTGCTTTGTCACAGTGAACTCTGCTAAACATATGCTACAGAACTGAATTGGCCAAATGGGCCAGGTCCAAAATTCCACATTCATCAGCACAGATTTTACACAGAGTACTTTCCTCTGAAACTTCAGACATAATTCTTTGTTTGGAAATCCAATAATCCATTTGTTTGGCATTTATACACGAGATCATTTTCAAAGAATCTGTAATCAGCTTTGTAGACTCTGATTCATACTGAGGTCTGGATTAACAGTTGTCAGGCACCTTTCCCCTGTCAGCCTAGACAGTGAATGTCAGCAGGTTCCTTAACTATCAAGGCATATGTTCCGACAGAGAAAACTAGCTGATGTTTCATAAAAGCTGACACATTCCACCTAATGGCAAACAGCTCATCAGCCCTCTTTGCAAGCTAAGGCCTCTGATTTCAACCATCACTTTAACACTCAACTTGCATTGAAGGAGAAAATAACATCAAAACTCAAAATCCATTGTCAAAGGCAGAAAATTGGTTCTTCTTTTCTGAAAAATTGAAAGGCATATTCCCCCTGGATATATTACATATTTACATCAGAGTTAAGACCAAATACGTTGTTCTATTTTTCAGTACTAATTTGATATTTTAGTAACATTGGTATGTCAATTTTTTTTATCAATTTTGCATAGCTGTAATAAAGGCTTCTTCAAAGATTAGTGGTTAAAGTCAAAATTAATTCCAATATGCAGAAAGCATATCCAGGCAATTATTTGCACGTCAAACGTCAGATGCAGAAACATAATGTACAAAAATTAATACCACAATAATTAACTAAAAGCAATAAAGCTTATCTGGGGAGACCAGGTATAGAGGAAGGTTTTATTATGTCACTTGTATGTATATAAGGTGCACTGAATGTTATATTGAGCGTATAAATTATTTGACTGAAGTGAATGGTTTTACTTATCCCACAAGGGAACTGCACACAAATGTTTATTTTTATCTATCAGCCAATGGCAAATGTGGTCATCCTTTAATGATCGTTGAAATTTTCAAACAGTTTGGAACTTGGTAATAATGCATCAGTAATGTCAAGTTGCATAGGCTGGCAGCAGATGTGTTGAATTTAGCAGGTAGGCAAGTAACAGATTGTCATGATCTACATTGTCACTGCATTTTGTACATCTCAACATTTGCCCTAAAGCTATAGTAACATTGTTAATAGTTAGGAATGTATTATCTCATTGTTTATCCACACTATATTATCTGATGTAAGAGACCAGGACAGCCTGAAAGCATATGTAGGAAGTAAATATATACAAAATAGGCTGGAATAGACAATTTGGTCCTTTGAACAGGTCCTGAATGATCTCATACCTTTCTACACAAGCCCATAAATTATGAGTCTCTCAGTACTAAGAAGTCTATCAACATCTCTATTGGATATTTCCAACCATGGAGCTCTCTGGGATAGAGAATCGTAAGTCTGAAACAAACAAAATTTCTCCTTATCCTTAAATGAAATCCAGTTTTATACAAACCAACTTATTCACTGGGCTGAATCTTACCATATTTTGGCAAAGTGTCATTTTTGTCGAGTTTAATGCAAGGTTTCTTTCCATGACCTTATGGGGTTTTCTCTCACATGATTGCCCCAAACTCTTCTCATTCAATAGCTATGGTGGCCCTCTGATTCCTGATTCTCCCATTCACCATAGCCAGAGGTACTTGTCACTGCTCCAATATCCCATATATACTGTCACCCCTGACTATATTAAAAACCTGTTTCTCATCTGGTTCAACACTGGCATTCTGGAATTGCCTTGCACAGTTCCATACATTCTTCTCAGATGTGACAGATATACTCAAATTGGTGACGAGCTTTATCGACAAGGATCTCAAGGTGGATGGAATGCTGCAGAGGAGAGACGCCCGCTTCCCAGAGAATTGCCAGGGATGGCTAGGCCAGAAGATCAAGCCAGCTGACCCTTAGAAGACAAAGGGTGGTAGTGGATGGAAAATATTCAACACGGTGCTCAGTTACGAGTGGTGTACCACAAGGATCTGTTCTGGGTCCTCTTCTATTTGTGATTTTTGTAAATGATTTGGATATAGGAGTGGAAGGGTGGATTAGTAAGTTCACGGACGATACAAAGGTGGGTCGAGTTGTGGATAGTGTGGAGGGCTGTTCTACGTTACAACGGGACATTGATAGGATGCAGAGCTGGGCTGAGAAGTGGCAGATGGAGTTTAACCCTGAAAAGTGTGAGGTGATTCATTTTGGAAGGTCAAACTTGAAAGCAGAATACAGGGTTAACAGAAAGATTCTTGGCAGTGTGGAGGAACAGAGGGATCCTGGAGTTCATGTCCACAGTTCCCTGAAAGTTGCCACCCAGATAGAGTGGATAGAGTTAAGAAGGCGTATGGTGTGTTAGCTTTCATTAATAGAGGGATTGAGTTCAAGAGCCGTGAAGTTATGCTCCAGCTATACAAGAGCCTGATTTGGCCACACCTGGAGTATTGTGTCCAGTTCTGATTGCCTCATTACAGGAAAGATGTGGAAGCGTTGGAAAAGGTGCAGAGGAGATTTACCAGGATGTTGCCTGGAATGGAGGGAAGGTCTGATGAGGAAACGTTGAGAGAGCTAGGGCTTTTCTCTTTAGAACGACGAAGGATGAGAGGTGACTTGATAAAGGTGTACAAAATGATCAGAGGTATAGATAAAGTGGACAGCCAGAGACTTTTTCCTCGGGTGGAGGTAGCTATTACGAGGGGGCATAGTTTTAAAGTGAGCGGAGGTAGATATTAGAGAGACGTAAGAGGTAGGTTCTTTACTCAGAGAGCGGTAGGGGCATGGAAGGCATTGCCGGAGAGGGTAGTGGAGTCGTCCTCATTAGGGGCATTTAAGCGGCTATTAGATAGGCATATGGATGATAGTATAAGGTAGAGGTGGAGGTTAGATAGACCTTATGATTAGGGTAAAAGTTTGGCACAACACTGTGGGCTGAAGGCCCTGTACTGTGCTGTACTGTTCTATGTTCTATGTTCTATGTTCAGCCTGCTCTGAGATTGTCACCCAGGTCAATGCAGTCTCCATGATCCAGAGAAATGCCCAGTAATGTGGGAAGAACATGAATGGCCTTCTCCGGTCCACCAGGGTAGTACCCACTGCTATGTTTGCCTACCTTCATATCATATTATCACTCCTTTTCTTTAATTCAAGGAGAAGACAGCTCATAAAGAACCAGGACTAGTGGTGGAGTGGCTGACAATTAACCACTCAGCCCTATGAAGAGGAGATCCTGGCACTGACTGGTGAAGATTGGGACTGCTCCTGTCAGGTTGAGGAAACCTCCGTGTCCTAGCAACCAAATAAGATGAATTGTCCATTGTCCTGCGACTCACCCATCACCTACATTATACATTTAATGTTAACATGCTTTATTCTTCATCAAAGCATTCTTTCTTTGTCTCCTGCAGATAGTGGAGGAGTGACCACAGTGTCCATGCTAAATAGGGCTGCTGACATTGTGCCCTCTTCAATATCTGAGGGAAAGAGCACAGATTTTTCAGAGGAAGCATTGGCAAGGCTGCCTTCCGCGCCTCACACTCGTTCAGAAACTGACAGTCTGGTGAGCATTTTCTCTAGATTAGAATTGGGTACTATTGGCTGCTATTGAGTGCAGGTTTTCACAAAGAAGAACCTCAAGTCACTGGTACCTGGACGACTGCCAGACACCTGCTCACCTCCAGGCAGGAGAAGACCTCATCACTTTGACAATCAGGGACTTCTTTCATGTACACTGAAAGGTGGTGGGAGGGAAAGAAAGAAGATGACATTCTGAAGAATTTTAGATGACACAGCGACACGTCACTGCATATACATTTTCACATCTGTAAGCAAATATTCTCTTTTCACCATAATTTATATGTGTGTCAACTCCATAAAATGTCCCCTCTTAACCAGTTTATCTGAATTTATATTTGCCACACCCCCACCCCATTTTCCTCCATTCTAATGGTGACTATGTAAGCACTTTTGATTGTCTTCAAACCTATCTGGTTGTTTAATGTCGTTTTGGGAGGGAAATGTGCCTCCAGACCCACAGCAGTGCAATTGAGTCATCATTATCATCTGGGCAATTCGTGATGCACAATAAATGCTGTCTGGTTAACACCTCTAGGACAGTGAAAATCATGCTAATTAGTAATAAAGGCAATGACTTTATTCAAAGTCCTGACTTTCAAGCATTTGTGGTTTATTAGCACTGCACTCAATTAGAGGCTCTTTTCAGCCCTTGGCCAAACAAACACCACAGCAGTTTAACCTCTTCAATATTTAAACATTTTAATTAAACAATTGCATTCCTATAGAATATGAAGAACCAGTGCCCTAAACTATTGTGAAAGCTAAGTCCTTTTAAACTGGGAATCACTTGATTGCCTCCTCTTTGATGTTTCTAGGATTTTGTTTAAAATTCTTTCTTGTGATTTCGCCGTCAGTGGCAAGACAAGCATTTATTACTTAACCCTATTCGCTCATGAGAGGGTGATGATGAGCCACCTTCTTGAATTGCTTCAGTCCATCTCATGTAGGTATATCCACAATGTTTTAGGAAGGGAGTTTCAGGATTTTGATCCAGTGGCAGTGAACAAATCGTGATTTAGTTCCAAGTCAGGGTGGTGGCTTGGAAGGGAGGTGGCAGGTGATAGTATTCCTATGCATCTGCTGCCTTTGTTGTGCTTAGTGGTAGGGGTCCTGGGTTTGTAACTTGGCTTGGAGGCTTGTGTAGTTGCTGCAGTGCATCTAATGGATGGTACACTCTGCTGCTATTGGTGGAGACAGTGTAAGTATAATAGTAAATGCAGTGCCAATTGAGGAAACTGCTTTGTCTTAGCTGTTGTCAAGTTTCTTGAATGTTGTTAGAACTGCACTCATTCAGAGAAGTAGAAAGTATTCCATCACACTCCTGACTTGTGCCTTGTGTGGATAGTGAACAGAGTTTGGGGAGAAAGGAGAGAAGTTACTCACTACAAAGACTATATTCATATGGTTGGTCAAGTTAAATTTCTGATCAATGGTAATGCCTAGAGTGCAGATAGTGGTAGATTCTGTAATGTTCATGCCATTAAATAACACGGGGAGATGGTTGGAGTCACTTTCATTGGAGATAGTCAAATCTTGACACCTGTGTGCATTGAATGTTACTTGTCACTTATCAAAACAAGCTTGGATATTGCTCAGGTCTTGCTGCATATGGACACAGACTGCTTCATTTTCTTGGGAGTTCTAAATGGTACTGAACATTGTGCAATCACAAGTAAACATCTCCACTTCTGGTCTTTGCTTGGGGATATCATTATTGATGAAGTAATAAAAGATATTCAACCTAGGACTGTATTGTGGGGAAATCCTGCAGCAATATCCTGGAGTTGAATCGATTGAACTCTGACAACTATAGCTACATAGTATGACTCGAACAAGTGGAATACCTTCTTCCTGTTTCTGATTATCTGAATTACTGACTATTTTTGAAAAATGACACTAAAATCATTTTTCTTTAATCAATAAGCATAATCTCATCCCATTGAGCTATGAAATGTATATGCTAGGTGCTTGCTTAATCATCTTCCATAAGATAATTTAGGGAAACACAGATTAAACTATCTGGAACATTACTATGATATGCAGAATATATAAATTTATTGTTTTTGCCATAAAACAGTTTATTTTCATTTGCAACAATTGGCCCTCTTGCATTTAGTAATTGTAAATAAAGTAAATAATTTCTCATAACTGGAACAAAGGTACTATAAAAACAATGGTGTAAAATGATGTTAAAATAATGATGTTCAATTTAATAAGTAACCTCTGGATTAAATTGGATAACTCACAGAAAAATGGAGACAAGGATTCTGATGTGTAATTAAGCAACATGCTGACTTGGAGATGTCTGTGCATTGTTCTGATTGCTCCATGTAATGAATGCTAACTTTACTGCTCATTAGCTATGTTCAACAGCAAGAGGGGCCAATATTGTACTTTTACCATTATTCAAATATGGTATGCTAAAATCAAGCCATACCTCATGAGTCATATGATCAATAGATAGATCTTGTTGCCACCTTTTCATTTGTTGAACTATAGCTGGAGGTATAATCTGCACAGAATCAAGACCTGTCGAATACCAGACACTTCTCTGCATGATTTGCTGCCTATGGACATGTATACATTAGCTGGACTTTGAGGCAGTGGAATCAGGTTCAGTGTCGATAGACAGCAGAATTGACTTAAATCACTGCCAAGGGTTATGCATGCAGGCAATGGCATCCTGTACCAAATGGAGGCCTGAAGTCCTTACAACCCTTCAAGTCACTTTGCCTGCTTTTCTTGCGTGTAAAGGAATGAAATTAAGTACTTGCTCTTTAAGAGAAGAGCCTCAGTAGTCGTCCTCATGTAACAGTGGAATGCTAACAGCGAGATCTCATTAATATCACTAGCAGCATCCTGGAAGAAGCCAAGGACATGAATGTTTACAGCTATTACGATCTTCACAGCCATTGGCAAAGTACTCCTTGTCCTGTGCTGAGTTGGAGTCCTTCACACTCTAATGTGGAGACTTTTGAGACTGTAGCAACTTTTCTTCCCATTTGTTAATTCATTCATGGGATGTATGTTATTGAGTCGACCAACTGAGTAGGATGCTTCTCATCCCTGATTGCCCTTGAGCAGTTGATGGTTGAGCCTTTTTTTTTGAACTGGAGCAATCTAGTCAGTGTAGGTACAACTCATTCAGAAGGGAGTTCCATGATTTTGACACTGAAGGAATGACGATATATTTCCAATTCAGGATGGTGTGTGGCTTGGAGGAAAACTGCTGGTGGTGGTGTTTCCAAGCACTGACTGTCCTTTCTTTCTAGGTGGTAGAGGTTGTGGATTTGTAAGGTGCTATCGAAGGAGCCTTGATGGAATGGTACACACTACTGCCACTGTGTTTTGTTGGTGCTGTGTTTAAATATTGAATGTGATAGATGGGATGCCTTTGGACAGACATAAGGTGGAGAATTGAGCTCCAAAACTGCATTACTCAATTTTCAGAGACAACAAGGTGCAGGGCTGGATGAACACAGCAGGCCAAGCAGCATCATAGGAGCCTGCTCCTATGATGCTGCTTGGCA
>NC_063356.1:32293265-32316704 GCF_021869965.1 Rhincodon typus
TTCCTGCTCCTATGATGCTACTTGGCCTGCTGTGTTCATCCAGCCCTGCACCTTGTTGTCTTGGATTCTCCAGCATCTGCAGTTCCTACTATCTCTTACTCAATTTTCATGTTGATTAAAATTATTATGGACAGGGGAGAGATGGTAGCATGGTTCTTTCCTTTATCCACTTCTCAGCCAATCACAAAAAGATTTTTTTTATAAAAGTGTTTAACCACTTGATTGCTGTGACACAAAGACACAAATCAAGAATTTCCATTACATATTCCATAAAAATAAATGTTTACTCCTCAGCACCAAAATGTTAATTGAACAGTGCCTGTTGAATCATTCATGTGACACACACAGACTTATAAGCAAAGGTGATTGCAAAAGAGATGCACTTCAGGTTTTAAAGAAACCAAATGATGAGCATATTGCTGTCTTTTAAGATGGAAGCTGAAAACTTTTCAGGCCTGATGATTTATTTTTGGTTAACTGAAGCAAAAGGTTATTGGACATTTCTGGTGATGAATTCACAATGGCTTATTTCTTGTAACAGTAGGTTTCTGGTATTGTTCCAGTCACAGCTATAGTTAAGCTCCTGGAGTGAAGATATGACCTGGTTCTGTAAATCTGCTGGTAAAAGAACAGCCTGCCTCTCTGCCTGTTAGAGATTTTTTAGGTAGTGCCCAATGGGATCTCTTTCCTTTGAGTCTCTTTGTCACTCAAACTGAAAGACCTGGAGCTGCTGCCCAAGATTCATGTTAATAAGTGGTCCTTATCATAGACTAGTTTTTGAGAATAACAACTTTGTGATCATAGTATTGACGTTCCAATAATCCACATAAATGATCCCCAATGGTGCTGCCTTGACATATACTGGAGTTTGAATCTCAACCATTTGAACCTTCCTGTGATAGAGTAGTTCTCCTTCAAGCCCCTTCTATAGCTACAAAGACTGTGTAGCCACTGCACATCTGTTTCTGTATACCTTAAGATATTATTAGCAGTTAACTCCACAGGAGAGATCAGCTACATTTGCTATCACTTCAAAGTACCCATGGACACTTTTAAATTCTACCTTGGCATATCAGTCAGGTCCATCCTCCATCACCATCTGACACCGTACCACCTCCAATTCAATTAAAACCTTCCTTAAACATAGAGAACAAAATTGCACATTGTATTGCATGTGCCCTACAACTAAAGCTCAGTAAAATTCAGAATACAGCTTTATTTATGTATTTGAATCCCTTTGCAATAAAACCAACTTGGGGAAAACTATATTACATTCTGCATCATGGAATTACATTCCTGTAAAGGGTGAAAGAAATTGATTGTGTCAGCTGTACAAACCAACTTTTCACCAATGCTTGTTTTGTGCTTTTAACAATGCATTGCGGTTTGATAAAGGATACATCCGAATAAAAGCAACTTGTTGAAATCAATAATATGCTCTGAAGAAGAATACATTCTGAAGAAGAGTCATACTGGACTCAAATCAACAACTCTGCTTCTCTTTCCACAGATGCTGCCAGACCCGCTGAGTTTCTCAAGGTTTATCTGTTTTGCATTAGATTTCCAGCATCAACAGATTTTGCCTTCATTCTCGTATTCATATAATGCCTTTAACCTGATAAAATGTCCCGAGCTACTTCACAGGATCATTATAAAATAATACATGACACTTAGCCATACTATGGGAAAATAGGGCTGAAGTCTAACATCTTGGTCAAAGCAGTGGGATTCAAGGATGTCCTAAAGGATGAAAGGGACTGGACAGCATTGTTCCCTATAATTTCCTTCTAGGTACTGTATATAGGTTGTCCTTTTCAGATAGTACATGTGTATCCACACAAAAATATTAGAAGTACCCATGTCCTTGAATGAAGTCATATTGCATAGCACAAGAAAAGTGTTAGAGAAAGATGTTAGTAGAGAGGCAGAGAGTTTCAAAGAAGCAAGTGAAAGATTAGGGCCCATGCAGCTGAGCATGTGGCTAATACTGATGAAGCAATTAAAAGTGTGTTATTCGAGAGACCAAACTTAGATGGACACTGACATCTTGGAAGCTTGTAGAGTTGGAGAAGATTACAGTGTGAGGGAGGAACGAGACTGTGGGGATAGGAAATAATCCATTGTGAATTTAAAACAAGCCAAAATTTTGAAGTGATGTAATGAGAAGAGCAAAAATATTGTATTATTCAACTGTTACTTCTGTAACTTAAAAAATACACTCATTGCAAAAATATAGCAAATTTGATCTGCTTGTCACCACTTTACTGTTAAACTTGTTGAAATTTCACACTTACTTTGGTACAGGACGAATCATTATCCAATTTATATTGTTTACCAACAAAGAACCATTCTGCTTTTTATGGTAATAAGTGTAGATATGTCTTGCAAATTAGGTACAGTATGAATAAATGTAACTGTTAGAGAAGTGAATAGACAACAAAGTTCTAATAAGAACAACCCAAACTTCAAAATGTTGTGTCTAATAGGAGAAGTAGTGTGTTGACTGCTACAGATAGCCTTAGCACAAAATCGCTGTTATTATATTGCATTGTGTCTGACTAAGTTTAATGGTTTTGTTTATTATTTATTTGTAAGGCTAAAATTAGCATGTTTATAGCAGCCAACAGAGACCAAGGACGTGCCTAGCCCATGGGGACATTCACACCATTTATGTCTTTTCACACCACGGTTAGGTTCACCGAACAGTTTTTGAGTCTGCTGGAGTCTGTGTTTAATCTGGTGCAGAAACAGGCCAGTTAACCTTAAGAGACAGTAAGAACTGCCAATGCTGGAGTCAGAGATAATGCAGTGTGGGGCTGGAGGAACACAGCAGGCCAGGCAGCATCAGAGAAACAGGAAAGTTGACGTTTCAGGGCAGGACCGTTCTTCAGAAATGGGGGAGGAGAAGGGAGCTCTGAAATAAATACAGGGAGGAGGGGTGGGACTGGGGAAGGTAGGTGGGATGGTGATAGGTGAATGCAGGTAGGGAGTGGTGGGGATTGGTCAGTGAGGTGGAAGGAGCGGATAGGTGGGAGAGAAGATGGACAGGTTGTGTCAGGTCAAGGAGGCAGCAATGAGAGGGAGAGTTGGTCATGGCATGAGGCCTGGGGTAGGGAGATTTTGAAACTGGTAAAATCCACATTTAGGCCATTGGGCTGTAGGCTCCTGAGGTGGAATATGAGGTGCTGCTCCTCCAGTTTCCGGGTGGCGTCATTGTGACACTGGAGGAGGCCCATGATGGACATGTCACCCAGGGAGTGGGATTGGGAGCAGGAGTAGGAGCGGGAGTTGAAATGGTTTGCAACCAGAATGCACTGTCATTTGTTGCGAACAGACCGCAGGTGCTCTACAAAGCTATCTCCGAGCCTCTGCTTGGCCTCACCGATGTAGAGGAAGCAACATTGGGAGCAGCAGATGCAATCGACCAAATTGACGGATGTGCAGGTGAACCTCTGGCTGATGTGGAAGGTTTGTTTGGTGCCTTGTACGGAAGTGAGGGGGGATGTGTAAGGGCAGGTGTAGCACTTCCTGTGGTTGCAGTGAAATGTTCCGGAGGTGCTGGGGCTACTGGAGAGTGTGGAGCAGACGAGGGAGTGATCCTTACAAAAGGCAGATAGGGGTGGGGTGGGAAATATATCTTTGGCTGTGGGGTTGGATTCTGCATGGAGGAAGTGGTGGAGAATGATACATTGGATACGGAGGTTGGTGGGGTGATATGTGAGAACGAGGGGGATTTTGTCTTTGTTTTTGCTGTGGGGAGGAAGTGTGAGGGCAGAGGTGTGGGAAACGCAAGGAATGCGGTCGAGAGCATTTTCGACCACCGAAGGAGGGAAGTTGCGGTCGTTGAAGTAAGAGGACATCAGGGATGTTCAAGAGTGTAACACACCATCTTGGGAGCAGACGCAGCAGAGGTGGAGGAATTGGGAATAGGGGATTGCATTCTTGCAGGAAGGTGGGTGAGATGAGTTGTATTCTAGGTAGCTATGGGAGTCAGTGGGCTTGAAATAGATGTCATTTTCAAGGTGGTCACCAGAGATAGAGACACAGAGGTCCAGGAAGGAGAGGGAGTTGTCGGAGATGGTCCAGATTAATTTGAGGTTGGGGTGAAAGGTGTTAGTAAATTTGATGAACTGTTCAAGCTACTCATGGGAGCATGAGGTGGCGCCGATACAGCCGTCAATGTAGCGGAAGAAGAGGTAGGGGTTAGTGCCAGCATAACAGCTGAAAAGGGACTGTTCTATGTATCCTATGAAGAGGCAGGCATAGCTTGGGCCCATGCGGGTTCCCATGGCCACCCCCTTAGTCTGTAGGAAGTGGTAGGAGTTAAAGGAGATGTTGTTAAGGGTAAGGACGAGTTCGGTTAAGTTGATGAGGGTGTCGGTGGAAGGGGAATGGTTGGGCCTGCAGGACAGAAAGAAGCAGAGGGCTTTTAGGCCATCCACTTGGGGAATACGTGTACAGGGATTAGATGTCCATAGTGAAGATGAGGTGTTGGGGGCCAGGGAATTGGAAGTCTTTGAGGAGTTAGAGCGTGTGGGTGGTGTCCTGGATGTACATGGGGAGTTCCTGGACCGGGGGGGAGAAAACAGAATCGAGGTAAACGGAGATAAGTTCAGTGGGGCAGGAGCAGGCAGAGATGATGGGTTGGCCGGGTCAGTCAGGTTTGTGGATTTTGGGAAGGAGATAGAAACTGGCAGCGCAGAGTTGGGGAACGATGAGGGTGGAGGCTGTGGGTGGGAGGTCACCTGAGGTGTTGAGATTGTGAATGGTTTGGGAGATGATGGTTTGGTCCTCGGGGGTGGGATCATAATTGAGGGGGATGTCGGAGGACGTGTCAGAGAGTTGGCACCTGGCCTCTGCCATGTAAAAGTCCATGCGCCATACCACAACTGCGCACCCCTTATTCGCGGGTTTGATAGTGAGATTAGGGTTGGAGCGGAGGGAGTGGAGGGCTGCACGTTCTGCGGGGAAGAGGTTGGAGTGGGTGAAGGGTGGAGAGGTTGAGGCGATCAATGTCGTGACAGCAGTTGAAGATGAAGAGGTCAAGGAAGGGTGGGAGGCCTTGATGTGGTGTCCAGGAGGATGGGGTGTATTGGAGGCGGGAGAAGGGTCTGTTGAGGATGGGTTAGAATCACGGTTAAAGAAATAAGTGCGGAGGAGGCAGGAAAAGTGTTTGACGTCCAAACGTGAATGGTATTCATTGATGTGTGAGTGGAGGGGGATGAAGGTGAGTCCTTCACTGAGGACTGACCGTTTGTGCTCAGTGAGGGGGGAGGTCTGGGGGGGATGGTGAAGACCCAGCAGGGTTTGGGGCTCGGTTGGGTGTAGAGCTGGTGGCTGGGTTGGAGCTGGGTGTCGGGGCGGAGTTAGTGACTTTGTCAGCAATGTCGGTGGTGGGTGGGGCGACGTCGACGATGTCGGAGGCGTGAGTGGCGATGTCAGTGGAAGTGATGTCATCCTTGATGTTGGCAGAGTTGGCAGTGGTCTCGGTGTTGGCGATGGAAGCGGCGGTGTCCCCGGTGTGGGTGGCAGCAGCGGTGGCATGGCAGCGGAAGTGACGTGACCAGAGTTGGCAGATGTGACGAGATCGGTGGTGTCAGTGGGTGAGGCGATGGTGACCACATGGTCACTGGTGCCAGGCACATTGTGGGGGAGGTCTTGGGTAGGGTTGAGGATTTGAGGGGTGGAAGAGGCCTGTGTTTGGTGGCAGGCACCAGTAAGTTTGGTGTACTTACGGTTTTTAATGTCCGATAGGGCGGAGTAAAAGTGTTGGTTGAGGTTGTGGATCCTGCGCAGAATGATAAACAGAAGAGGTCCTTAGCAGGTCTGGGAGAGGGAGGCTCTCAGCTGGGGTAAGGCTGATTGTGGTGCCAGAAAATGCCAGTGCATTGCTGAGAGCGTGTGCTTGAGAAGCCACAGAGAAAACCATTTGGACATATCCTACAAAGAGGCAGGCAATCCCCACCACTGTTTACCTGCACTCACCTATCACCATTCCACCTACCTTCCCCAGCCCCACCCCTCCTCTCTCTATTTATTTCTGAGCTCCCATTCGCCGCCCTGCCCCGCCCCACCCAATTTCTGAAGAAGGGCCCCGACCCAAAACGTTACCTTTCCTGCTCCTCTGATGCTGCCTGGCCTGCTGTGTCCCTCCAACTCCACACTGTGTTATCCCAATTAACCTTAAGCTACTCTGCATAGTATAGAGCTGGATGAACACAGCAGGCCAAGCAACATCAGAGGAGCAGGAAAGCTGACGTTTCGGGTCGAGACCCTGCTTGGCCTGCTGTGTTCATCCAGCCCTACACCGTGTTATCTCAGATTCTCCAGCATCGGCAGCTCCTACTATCTCTGCATAGTATCCCAGCTTTCATCAATGTTTAAAGATTCCCTAAGCTTCACCCACCTTCTCCTCCACCACCCGTTCTCCATGCCAGTGCATGACCTATTAGATTGCGTGGCCCATGACATACCTTTTTCCCCCACCTCCCCATGTATCCTGTATGCTCATCTCAGAACAGCTATATCTTCTCCATGGCCCATTTTGGTCAGTTTTTTTAATTCATTCATAGCATGTCTGTATCAACATCTATCTGCCCTTGAGAAGATGATGGTATGCTGCCTTCTGAACCACTGCAGTTCATTTGGTGTGGGTGATGTTAAAGATGCAATCCCAGAATTCCTTTATCGTTGATGATGTCAAGCTGCTCGTACATTGCTGGTGCTGCATCAGGCAAGTGAGAAGTATTCTATCAAGTTCCTAGCTTATGCCTTTTAGATGGTGCAAAGGTTTTGGGAGTCAGAGTTGAGCTACTTACTGCAGGATTCCTGTCCTCTGACCTGCCCTTGTGGCCACAGTGCTTAAATGGTTAGTCCAGTTAAATTTCTGGTTAATAGTAAATCCCAGGATGTTGATAATGAAGTATTTAGTAATGGTAATGCCATTGAACGTCGAGGAGCAATGCTTCTTGCTTTTGAAAATGGTCATTGCCTGTCATTTGTGTGGTGCAAATGTAATATATTTCCTCTAATTCCATTTGATCGAATATCTTTTACATTGTTTGGGGTAAAGAAAACCTCTCACCATCTAATTGAAGCCTCAATATCTTTGTTTCTGAGCAAAATAAATATGGTTGGTCATGTGAATAAAGCATCTAATACTTGTAATCCTATTAACTTGCATCAATAAATCAGAAACCACATCAAAATGTCACAATTTCTGAAACTGACATTAATTTCCAGATGTATGGAACATTGACTGTTCTGAATCATTTGCATTTGAAACTCAGCCAATCATTGATAATGGCCACAGCTGTCTAAGCAATAGATTGCTCTCAAGGAGGGAATGAACAGAAAGTGCACATTTCCATTTTAAAGAAGACTGCCTGTCTATCCATGTAAGGGAACAGGCAATTTGTTTTTTTTAAGAAGTGCCAAAACCAGGTTTAAGAAAAATCTGCCAAAGCAATTTAAAACACAGTAGAAAGTAAAACAGCACAAGCTGACAGACATATCAATATGTTAATCACTGTATCATGTGTTTCTCCATTGTGAAAATGCTGTAATGCATGTGAAAAAATTTACAATGCTAATCAAAATAAGGGCCAGTCTTTAAAAGACACTTCCCTATGGTGAATCACTACATGAAAATCATTTCTGCAATATAACATAATATTAAATAGTAACAGTTGAAGGTGTGAAAACAATTGGCATTTAGAATGTTCCAGATTCCTCAGCATGGTTTCCATGTTCTTCATGACTTTGAAACTAAGGGTGCTTTTATTGGGTTTCCAAAATCCTGCACTGTCAGTCAAAAATATTGCATGGGAGGAGATCCAATTTTCATCCCCATGTAAAATGGGCAACTTGGCCACTGTGGAGTCAGATGTCCCTGACCTGTTTAAAATTCTGAAGAAAATTGAACTGTCAAGAAAGTCTTCTTTCTCCCCACCAAAAATGGCTGTCTGTCCAGTCATGCACCAAGATGCACATCCATGCCCAGATATAGGTTTGAGATAGATCTTACCCAATTCTGCTCCAAGTCTAACCATCATTAGCAGTATTAAATTAAGGTTTGGGTAGTGTTTACCACTGAGGATCTGATGTTTCTGACCCCAAAGGTTTGGATGTATGAAAAAGATACTAGAGTAGTGGTGTCAAATCATTACACTGATGTCCTTTGTTGCCTAGAGATTTTGAAAACTTATTATGGTATTGGACTTGGGACCTGTTTATACTGATACTGGAATCACATCAAAGCCTTGTTTTGAAAAGTCAACTGGTTTGCTGCCAAGTTAACTGCAGTGCAGAATCTGTACCAGATTTATTCCATGTGAACTCAAACTGTCACCTTATTTAACTGTTTAAACTATCACCAAAATATTGAATGTACAGACCAACATGTAAAGATGCTGTGGGAGAGCTATGAATTACATTTAGACTGTCAAATGCACTGAAAATGTGTTGAAGATGCAGCATCGTTCTTTACTCATTAAATGTTTCTTGTATTTTCAAAATAGGACCTATCCATGTTCATTATTACTTAAGCTTGAATTGACTTCTTATTTAGTCCAATTGGTTCAAATGTCCTATTTAGTAAACACGTAACATTTGAAGTCAGTTGGTTGCCATGGCTAGGAGCAATAATACTTTCCTTGTAATTATTCATTATGTCACAGTAACCAATATATATTTACTGACAGTGAACACTTCAGACCATTGCCATTATTAAACCTCTGATTGATTATTCTACAATGAAGTGCTAAGCTTGCCAGGAAATCCCTTTGATACTGTCGGGGCCATGACTGTGCACTTGTAATAACTGAAACTCTTAAACATACTGAGAAACCAGTTGAAATTACCTCTCCTTAAGACTTGCACATGATATAAATTAAGTAGAATACTTCATTATTGTCCTGTTTGAAATATTTCTGTTGAAGTGTATACACGGATTCTACAGCTGTGCTATTTGTCATGGACACTGTTGTGTCTTTATTGATTACGGGGAACAGAAATCTGTTTACTGGCTATGATTTAGATCATCATCAGTGTCCTTTGTACTTTCACATAATCTCTTCAGTTAAGTCAAATTGACTGCAGACAGATTTTACCTTGAAAGGGGAAAAGGAAAACCTCAAATGCCTGAAATCTTGGAATATAATCAGGAAATGTTGCTCACAACTGAAGTTCTGTTGGTAGTATTCTCATTTTTTGGTCACAAGGCACTGAGTAGAATTCCTACTCCTGGGACTGAGAGCTGCCATGACCACAGATCACCTAGGAATATGTAGGCAGTTTGATCCCAACATGTGTTTTTAAAAAGAGGACTGCTAAAACCAAACAAATAACTTTGGATATAAATTCAGTGCCTTTTTAGAGAGAGGCACACTGGAATTTCACACCTGATGAAGAAAGCTTTTAAGGAATAAAATGCGCTCCAAAATGAATTGCAGTTTCCTAGGAGTTATCTCTGACTGTGAACATTGTCGAGGAAAAGACAACAGTCAGGGTGAGTGTTATGTTTCGTGTCTTCCTCTTTCAAGAATACACAAGAAATCCAGCGGACCTACATTCATTGAAGAAGGTGTGCTAGTAAACTGAGGGGCTCCTGTGTGCCAATGGGCTGAGATACTCATGTGTTCTAGTCAGGGTTCAAGAGCCAGGTTGCTGTGAAAGTCACAATCAAAGAACTTTTCACCAGTCACCCCTGAATCACAGGTGAGCGACTCACTTGCTCCAAGTGCTAGAGGCCAGCTTGCCAGCAAACGAGTCAAAGGAAATTGACCAAAGTCATTTCGGTTAAATTGCTAGTGATCCCAAAATTAATAGCTCGACCATCAAATTTCCACTATCTATTTTTCACAAATGATGTAGAGATGGAACCTTTTTAGTATTTTTTTGGACTCCCTTCTCCTTTCCAAACCATTTATTGCAGGCTTCTTTCTCTTGATTTTAGTAACTAAAAAAATTCACTATTTTGTTAACTCCTGAAAGCTTTGTTAAATTAGCTCAGTTTAAAACCTTTTTTTAATGTTCATCCATGGAATGTGGGTGCCACTAGCTAGGTCATCACCTAATTTCCATTCCTAGTTGCCTAGGTAAGATTCAGCCATTTTGCTGCGAGTCTGGAGTCACATGTAGGTCAGATCAGGTAAGGATGGCAGATTTCCTTCCTTTAAGGATATTAGCGGTGCATAATTCTTTGAAGTTTGTGTCACATATAGACGGAGTGGTTAAAAAGATGTTTAGCATGCTTGCCTTCATTGCTCAGCCCTTTGAGTAAAGGAGCTGGGATATTATATTGAAGTTGAACAGAACATTAGTGAGGCCTCTTCTAGAGTATTGTGTCCAGTTCTGGTTGCCCAGTTATAGGAAGGATATTATTAGGCAAGAGAGGATTCAGAAGAGATTCACCAGGACGTTGCTGCATATGGAAGGTTTGAGTTATAAAGAAAGGCTGGATAGGCTGGAACATTTTTCACTGGAGTTTAGGAGATTGAGAGGTGACCTTACAGAGGTTTATAAAATCATAAAGGGTTTAGATAGTATTAATATTAGGTGTTTTTTTCCCTAGGAAAGGCAATTTATTTTACTCAGAGAGTGGATTTTGCAGCTGCTCCTGGGATTGCAGGCTTAGTTAAAAATTTATTATAGTATTTCTTTACAGTTATTATAGTCATTATAGTTTACTAATATAAGACTTATTAAAATTTTGTTTTATTAACATTCAAATAACACCCCAAAAAAAAATTATGACTTTTTTCCAAACTGACTTTTTTAAAAAACGTTTTTTTAAGGGTCTGCAGTGAATGCTTGAGGGGTTTTTTTTATTCTTAATTCAGAAATTAAGAAAAGTCTGTGTTTTAGAGTGTTTTTTTTTTACATTGCAAAGGTTTTTTTTCTTGGAAAAAACTGAACAGTTTTTTTTAAAATAAGGAGTTGTGTTTTCATCTCCGGAGAAGATCTTTTTTCCTTTGAGGAATTTGTTGAAGTGGAATCGTTTTTATTCAGTTAATCAGCTAAGTCGTTGATTTTATTTAATTTTTATATGTTTGCTATATATATATAGTATATATATTCTTTTTTTCCATTTTAACATTATTTTCTGGAGGTATTGAAAAGTAGTTTATTTTACAAATAAGGTGTTATTGAAACATTTTTTAGCCTTAATGTTATTAAGACCACATATAAGGTACAGAGTGAGATGTCTAGCAGATTAAGAAACATTATTACACAGTAGGATCAGTCAGATAGATAGATGAATATCAGGAAAGGTAAGAAGATGATTCAAAAGTCTCCAGCGGCTATCCTTCTATCAAATAGACATTCAGTTTTTGGAACTGTAGAAGGGGATAGTCTTTCTCAGGAAAATGGATGGGCCAGTCAATTATTGGACACTTGGAATGATTCTTATGTCAGGCAGCGTTTGACAAGATTTGAAAGAATTATTGTTATAGCAGACTCTCCTGTCAGGGCATAGACAGGTGATTTTGTGGCAATGAGTGTAAATTTAGGATAATTTGCTGCTTTCCTGGTGCTAGGATTAAGGACATTTCCAAACATTTCAAGCATACTGTTAATGGTGAGATTGAGAGGCCAGAGATTATTGTACACATTGCATTGTGAAGTTGGGTCGAGTATTTGTGGATTGGAAGGCAGGCCATTAGAATTTAGTGTTGTAAAATAACAGTGTTTGTAAAATAACAATATATGTAAAATAACAGTGTTTGTAAAATGCCATGGGGAAAGCAGTGCGTGGTCCCTTTAAAAGATGATGTGTTTTTCTATGCTTAAAGATTCAAAAAGGATATCCATGTGCTTACAGGTGCACAGAGCATCTGAATTGAAACATTTGTATCAAAATGCTATACTATTAGCAGGCAAAGCAGCATTTTTACCAAGACAACAGATTTCTGAATATTGCCAATTAATTTAACACAAAAGCCAATTAAATTTAAATCTGATAGTTTTGACAACATAGGACCATTTCTATTGTAAGAAACTGATATGTCGTCAAAGGAATAAAAGATGAAGGCATTTGGAAAATCAGGGGAAAGCCAACTGTCGTCTGCAAAGAGAACAGCTCTCAGTTCTAAACGAAAGAATCATTGGCTCTCACAGAATTCTCTATGCCTTAGAGTAAGCTCCATCTAAATTAAAGGTACCTACAGCACAAATAGTTAATGTTTCTGATGAATGAATTCGATGGAGAAGGTGTTCCTGACAGAACAATTAATCAAGAAGGCATTCCTGACAGAAGAATTCATTGGAGAAGACACAGAACATTCTGCAAGATGTAACCTGGCTGTAATTTTGAGAGACTAAATTCAAATTTTTTAAAATTTTATTTTATATAAGCGGGGCTTGTATTTATTGGAATAGCACACCATATAATCTTGCTTTATTCAGGAATAGTTAGTAGTTAAAAGGGGTTTATTTGGTTTGTCAATGGTTTAGTTAGTTTGTTCACTGATAGAGTTAGATAAATAAGTTGTTACTTGTTGATTATAAAGAGACTGTCAGGGGTTTACTTTTTATTTAACCACTCCTTTATAACAGATTGGGGGCTCTTTTAACAGATTATAGGTTGAGGCTCGCCTCTCTGGGTGCTTTAGGTTAAGTTATTGGGGGGTGGTAGGGTGTGATCTCCATTTCATAACAAGTGGTAGGGATGATATTTTTAGGGAAAAGATTAAAGCAGTACAAAACAAAATTAGTGTAGTGTTGGGTAGTGTTGTAGAACAGTGGGACCCAGGGGTGCAGGTAAATAATTCTTTAAAGTTTGCATCACATATAGACAGGATGGTTAAAAAGACGTTTGGCATATTTGCCTTCATTGCTCAGTCCTTTCAGTATAGCAGTTTGGGCATTATGTTGAAGCTTTAAATGACTTTGATGAGGCCTCTTCTGGAATCCTGTGTCCAGTTCTGGTCACCCAATTATAGGAAAGAAATTATCAAGCTGAAGAGGGTTCAGAAGAGATTTACCAGGATGTTGCCAGGTATGGAAGGGTTGAGTTATAAAGAAAGTCTGGATAGGATTGGACATTTTTTCACTGGAGCATTGGAGGTTGAGAGGTGACCTAATAGAAATTTATAAAATAATGAGTGGTATAGATAGAGTTGATGGTAGTTGTTCTTTTTTCCCTAAGATGGGGAATTTTAAGACTAGGAGGCACATTTTTAATGTGAGAGGAGAGATATTTTAAAAAAGACATGAGGCAAATTTTTTGCACAGAGGGTGGTTCACGTGTGAAGCGAACTTCCTGAAGAAGTGGTGGATGCAGGTACAATTACAACATTTAAAAAACATTTGAATGGATAAATGAATGGGAAAGGTTTGGAGGGATACGGGCCAGGAGCAGGCGGTGGGACTAGTTTAGTTTGGGATTATGTTCAGCATGGACTGGTTGAATTGAAGGTTCTTCTTCCATGCTGTATGGGACTATGACTCTATGGTTCACGTATAAAATGTATTTTCTGAGGAAGTAGTGGATGTCGGTACAATTACAACATTTAAAAGACACTTAGGTAAGTACATGAATCGGAAGGGTTTGAAGGGATATGTGCCAGGAGTAGACAGGTGGACTAGTTTAGTTTGGGAGTATGTTTGATATGGACTGGTTGGACCGAAGGGTCTGTTTCCATGTTGTATGGCTCTAGAGAACCATATGGGGTTTTATGACAATTGACAATAAGACAAATAAATTTCTGATGAAGGGTCTAGGCCCGAAACGTCAGCCTTTCTGCTCCTATGATGCTGCTTGGCCTGCTGTGTTCATCCAGCTCTGCACCTTGTTGTGTCAGCATTAGGCTAGCTTTATTTTTAATTTCAGATTTTTATTGAATTTAAATATCACCATTTACCCATCCCATGCCCCTAGAACGTTATCCTGGGGTTTTGGATTACTCGTCTAATGATATCATCTCCCTGAACATTAACATTCGTCTGAGTTGGTAGCAAGTTATCCCCGAGGGAGGGGCTCCTTTATAAATTGATCTTATTTGTAACCTACTGAGACAGTGGATGAATAAAGGAGGAGAGCTGGTTCACCCCTTTTTACAAAGAAGCTTGAAATTTTGAAGAATCTGGACTAGAACTGTAACAAACTGAAGATTCTCTCCTTGGGTCTTGTTGTAGTTGTACAAAATTTGGAATGCTTATTCATCAATAAACCTCACAGAAACAGATGATCTGCTCATTATCACATTACTGTTTGAGGGAACTGACTGTACATAAATTGGATGCTGAATACCCTACATTACAACAGTAATTACTGAGAAAAGAAAGTTATTAACTTTACAGCGATGTATGTCAAGAGTTGTTAAAAGTGCAAAATAAACGCAAGTCTTTCTTTCTTCAAATGCAAAGCGTGCCAGTCAGCATTTGATAGAGCAATGAAGGAATTCATATTTTCAATTGAATTCTTTATCAAAATACAGCTGGTGTTTATTTGCAATTTTTCCAAAACATTCAAAACAACTGGGGAATAAGAATGTGCAAGATGATGTACAGAAAATTCCTTATTTGCATCAAAGTTTGTTTATAGTTCAAGAATTCTATTGACAATCACAAAGACCAAACAAACCTAATATGTTTGCTTTATTATTCATTCCTGAGATTAGGGTTTTGCTGACTGGCAATGCCTAACTGACCATAAGAAGGTTGTGGCAAGCTGCCTTCATGGACGACTACAGTTTATGTGGTGTAGCTACATCCACAGTGCTGTTCGGGAGAAAGCTCTCGAATATTGAATCGATGACAGTGAAATAACAGAGATATATTTCCAAGTTAGGCTTGGAGATGAATTTTCAGAAGCTGGAGTCGTGTTCTCAAGTGTTTGTGGCCCTCACTCTTCTAGGTGGTGGTAGTTGTGTGTTTGGAGGGCGCTGTTTAAAGAGCTCTGGTGAATTTGACTGTATTGAATTCACATTTCTGATGCCAGTATTACATTTCATGTAAAGGGTGGTAAGGTGACCTTTTTGACCATGATGTCTGTTTAGGATTATAGAAATGTGAGTAATTGTTCTCTAAGAGAAATATCATGAACTTTTTGACTATATTGTTGTTCGTCAGCTAAAACTGGGACTTACTTGAGTAATGCAGACATGCTTTTGCTGCAGTATGGAGCTCCATTCACTAGCACCTAAATGTTAATGCTCAGAGCACATTGCATTCTCTAGAGCTCCAATATCCCATATGGGCATATCTGGAATGTAACATCATGCATTAGGCTAGGTTTTGCATCAAATGGTGCAAATTCAAAAACAATATGAAGAACAAACCTCTTAAAAGGTCTCTCACTGTCTCAGTGTCATACTTCATTCTATAATGTTCTTGTGAAGTACCTTCAGACATTTCATCACATTAAGGATGCTACGTAAATATAAATTGTTGTTTGACTTCAGTGCGCACGAATATCAACAAACGTTTGACTTGTCAGATCTTTGTGCCAAAGGTCAATGTTTTGGAATAAATATCTCCCGTTCTTCACTCCATTTGATGATTATCAGTTATTCAGTGACTAGATATTTTAATTGGTTTGCTGCCTCTGGCAAACAGATGACAATGAATTGCGTATCAATTCATTCCATGTGTCCCTATTGTTAGTAACTGTAGTTCCTTGCCTATTGTACAACGTGGTTTGAAGGGTTAGAAATTCAGCCCCTTAGCAAACAGGTTTTCAGCAATTTTGCATTAAAACAATGTCCACATTGCACTTCTGGTATTTGCTACAACAGACACCATTTTGGGAAGGGCCAAATATGTATCATCTTTTACCCATCTCAGAAACAGGCATTAAATAATTAAAAATGCTAATAATCGCCACTGGAAAAAATCAATTCTAAGCAGCATCGAATGAAAACTAGGTTTTGAATTCACATTAATCACTCAATCAATGTCTCAAGATCTTGAATGACCTAATTCCTGATTCTGCCTTCCATTGCTTCTGTAATCGACTCTGGGGGGCCGAGTCCTAATCTCTTCACAATACCACTCCTCCATCTTTGATCCACAGGGTGATACCCTCAGATAGGATTGCATCCTCCTGCAAAGTTCTCTCCTGATCTCTTAGTTCCAATCAATCTAATAATGAGACCCAGCTATGTCTCCATATCATTGTGATCCTGACCAACAACATTGGTACATGAACACGCACAGGCTCTCACCACTACTTCTTCGACATGAAAGTGAGGTTGGAGGTCCTGAGCTCCTTGGTCCTGCCTATTTGAGTCTGGGCTGTTAACAGTCTGTGGGTGAAGAAACCAAAAATAGATATTGATGAACTCCTAAGTAAAATGTTTGAAAATGCACAACATATTGAAGCACATTTAAACAGAAAAGAGAAGGAAACGCTAGAGTATGACTTTTTAACAGAAATCAGGTTGCATACATTGTTCTGATTATTGGAATAATTCAAAGATAATCTGTTCAATGGAAAACTGCCTGTTCTATTCTCCATTTTATTGACCATTGCAGCCAACACTACAAGATATGCAAGACATAAGTACTTCCCCACTGAAACTAGTTCTAAATTAAAGTTTTCCTATAACCCTGAAAGAAGAAATTATTCATGAAAGGTGAAATCAAATACCACTAACTTAATTGTTAAAAATTCAAAATGTTTCCAGTGTATATTTTTCCAGTTCCCCACAGATGATAAATTTCTCATTTTGTCTATTCACATTCCATTCAGTCAGTTGGAAATCTATCACTTCAGTGAACTGCAGTGTTGAAGTATTTTAGTTTTTATTCCTCCTTCAATAAAAGTGATTGATTTTGGGGTAACTTTAAGCTTAAGTTATAAAATGTAACACCCTTCTGAATTTTAATACCTTTTTTTAAAAAAGATATGTTTTATAACATGTTATTGAATTACCAGATATATAAGTATCTTGGTATTTTTCAAACTGTTGATTTTGCTCATTTTTTTGGCTGCTATGTCTACATCAGAACAGAACTTCATATCCAAATTTTATTACACTTTTTGAATTGTTATATTGACATTACTGGCAGTAGAACTGTACCATTAGAGAATTAGTGGATTGAAGGGAGAGATTAATGGGTCGATTAATCAATCTTTTTATACCTTTTCCATCAACTATTATTTGAAATGACATTATTGTTTTCAATTTAGTCCTGAACTTTGAGTATTTCTTATTCAATGCAAAGATTTCATTTCACATTTATTAAAATAAAAATTACAGTTTGGACAGTAATATTGTGTTTCCTTGAATCCACCCTTGTGCTGGCAAAAGGTGACATCAGAAAGTGCAGAATCATCTTGATATCAGCATACAAGAGCTCATGATGCATGAGGATACATTACTGCACTTCATAAAGATACACAATCACACTTATACATACATTGCTGAGGACTACATGATCTGATAACTGCTCACAAATTAAACTTGCGGAAGACTTTTAAGTGATACATTTCTTTATGTAGAACTGAATTTATTTATACGATATTACAAAATCTTATAGATCACCTGTCAATTGTGTAACAACCCTTCAAACAAATGCATTATAAGGCATTAACATTTTTTTCCCCCCTTGAACACAATATTGAGCCATCTTCTGTAGATTAGAACAACATCTTTAACAAAAGACTGCATTGAGGCTGAACTTTTGGAACAACCCACGGGCAGTACAGATGGAACACCTCATCTATTTGTGACCAACGCATCAAGTCTTGGCAGATGCCAAATCTCCAACCTGTTTGCCAGATGTGAAATGAGCTACGTCAGTGTTTCACTTAAGCCACATAATGGGTATCACACCCACAGAAAATCCAAAACTATGGCTACTAGCCAAAGCTGGGGAGTCTGACTCATTGACACCAGCCTTCAGACAAACACACCTTAGTGCAATCCCGTTTCCAAAATTGCTTCATAATCTCATAAATCTGCAGTACTTAGAATCTCCCTGGTTAGGAAATCCCTATTCGTAGCCAATTGCGTTCCTTTGGGAGTTGTGAGACTGTACATCATTCACTAGCTAATATATACGATAAGTAAAGTGAAATGGCTAAAACTGACCAGATTGAAGAAAAACGAGGTGATACAACTAAATTGGTTACTGATTAAATAGATTGAATAGATGCTGTGCTAGAAAGATCAAATATTTAAAAAAACTGCTGCCCAGGATTCATGCTTGTGGCCCATGTTCCTGTGGTGAATTCAACAGCATAAAACAAGAAGTGTAGTTGAGGTTTTTTCTTTCTTTGCAGGCTATTTGAATTAAATATGAACATGCATTTTGCTGCAAGCAAATATTTATGCTTAAAAATCTTCAGAAAATGATATGAGAAACAGATGTTTAGTGATTAAGAACACAAAAGAGATGACAGTTTACCAGAACCAGACATAATATTCAATACACATTTGTAAGTTAACAGATGTTTAATGAGGTTCCAGAAAATTAAGTGGCACCTTTGCAGTAGTGAATTTTTTCACCTCCTATGGCATGGTTGTACTGCCATACTGCCAAGAAAATAAAGATAGATTATGGGGGACCTAGGGCACAAGAGATCACAATGCACAATTAATGCCTGTGTTTTCTTTTATGAGTCAGGCACTGTGGAATTTTCATGTTGCCTGCTCATTTACTTGATTGTGATTGCAGCTTAGCCAGTACTAAGCATGCTGTTGAAAGGCTGTATACCTGAGGAGGAGGAAAAAAGTCTTGGGAAACCAGTCCACATGTAGGCTAACCTGGACCACTTAAATCAAGCTTGCACCTCTTAAACAGGAGATACATTTTGATTTGAACTGGAATTCATTGCAAAAGTGTCTTGGACCTGAGAAAGACATGGGAATGGCACGACACAGTGGATTGTGGGCTCCAAAGATAAGGAAGCTCTTGGTTAAGGAAGTAATCATGAATTGAGGGAGATGATCTACCTACTAAAGGAATGGAAACCCTCCAAAAAAGTTTGGAAAAGCAATAAAACAGAAGACTAGGAGTAGAGCACTAAGCCCTCTGATTAAGTGCTGGAATTTCAATAAATTCCAACAAATGGTTATGTTTAGTGAATGCATCTTCAAA
This sequence comes from Rhincodon typus, assembly GCF_021869965.1. Classification (NCBI taxonomy): domain Eukaryota; kingdom Metazoa; phylum Chordata; class Chondrichthyes; order Orectolobiformes; family Rhincodontidae; genus Rhincodon; species Rhincodon typus. The sequence goes on from NC_063356.1 coordinate 32,312,316, forward strand.
TGCTATGTACTATTAACTGCACCATAAACCTCATGCACTGCTCAATGAATCATAATCACATCACTCACCATCTATCTCCATCAACTTGATTTATTCTTCACTTTCATTAACTTCACCTCATTCTCACACATTTATTTGCAAACCTATCATTCACGTCTCACATATTGCACGTGCTGCCAGTTTCAACCTTCGCAATTATATCACTTAAGCACTGGTCACCTTTACTAACACACATCCTTTCCTCTTGTAAAACACAGTAGTGAGTGACCAAAGGGAACAGGACTTAAGAGAGAGGAGACAGGCATAGCTGTATGTTCTCACATTGAGGGGAGATGGTGCTCACTATCACTTGGCCACCTATGACCAAAGCTTTGGCTTGTGGTAGAGCAGATAAGTGCTGATATATTCCTATTTAATCCTCTTCACATTCCTCCTCCTACTTGCTGCAGAATATAGGTTCAAGTGTGTGACTTTAAGAGATTGCATTGTCCTTGAAAAATAGCACTGTCAGCATCAAGTTAGAATTACACCCTGAATGACTGACTGAAGTCACAATCTGCCTGCACTGACTCCCTTAGTAAAATGGTGCTTGGTGTGTTCGGCAAAAACAAGGCACATGTGGTGCGGATGCCACTTTATATCCAAAGGGACCCCAGATTTTGTGGCCATGTTGGGCTAACTAGACTGATTGTTGCCTCTGCAGAGGTCAAGATTTAAAAACAAAACCAATAAACAAATTAGCAACATTTTATAGTTTGGTAGAATGGAAAATTGACTTTTGTACGCCAGGATAATTTGGAAACTGAAACAATGTAATTCATTACAATTAGCATTACCATAATGGAAACTTTGCAGAAAATTTAAGTAAATTCAGAAGTCGAAAAAACATTGGAGAAAAATTACTATGGCAATTATACTTCTGATTCACTAAACAATGAACACAGAGAAAACAAAAACTTGCTTTTATGGCACGTTTCACATTATTGGTGTAATTCACTTTTGAAGTCAATGTCTTAATGTCCACAAAAAAAACAAGCTCCAACAAACAGTCATAAGGTAAATAACTAGTAATTTTGTTTTAAATATGTTGAGGAAAAATATCAATTCGGACAATGGATGAAGCAAGCTGTTCTTTTTCAAATACTTTCATGGTAAAGCAAGATCTCCTTTTAATGTCTTAATAGAATAATTAATCACTAAAGTATCTAGGTGTTACATTGGACAATAGGTTGAATTGTAGGGAGTAATGCAAAGCTGTGATGGCCAAAGAACATGTGTAGCCATTCTATTACAGAAAATTTAAACCTTTCTGAGCTGATCCAACAATCATAAAACTCTTTATTTGTGGCTGTAATTGCATGTGCTTAGTCTCAAGCCTTACTTGGTACAATTGTTCCAGGAAAGCAGACTTTTTTAAAGATCCAGAAATTCTAAACCAGATACAAAGGTATTTGATGTGCAGATCTTCCTTGATGAAATTGACTTTTGAAGAATTTGGCTAAAGAGTGTCATAAACAATGATGGCCACCCGTTGTGTCAATATTAATGTTGGATGTATTCAAGGAAAAGGCTACAAATATCCCCATCCTCAATCATAGAATCCCTACAGTGTGGAAACAGGCCATTTGGCCCATTGAATCTACACCGACTGTCCAAAGAGCATCCCACCCACACCCACTACCTACCTTCCCCTGTAACCCCGCATTCCCCATGGCTAACCTGCCTATCCCCGAACATAATGGGCAATTTAGCATCGCCAATCCACCTAACCTGCACATCTTTGGACTGTGGGAGAAAATTGAAGCACCCTTGAGGAAACCCATGCAGATATGGGGAGACTGTGCAGATAGTCACCCAAGGCAGGAATTGAACTCAGATCCCTGGTACTGTGAGGCAGCAGTGCTAGCCACTGAACCACCGTGTCACCCTGATGGACTGATGGAAGAGGCCAGCACATCAGTGAAAGGATAAGGCTGAAGCCTTTGAAGCAATCATCAGCCAAAAGTGCCAAGTGGATGATCTTTCTTGGCCTCCTCCACTGGTCCCCAGCACCACAGATACCAGTCTTCAGTCAATTCAATTCATTCCATGTGATATCAAGAAATACTTGAAGACACTGGGTACTGTAAAGGCCCTGAAAACATACCAGCAATAGTACAGAAGACCTGTGCTCCAGAACTTGCTCCTCCCCTAGACAACTCCTTCAATACATTTAAAACACTGGCATCTATCTGACAATGTGGAAAATTACCAAGGTATGTTATACACAAAAAGCAGGACAAATCCCACCCAGCCAATTACCACCCCATCAGTCTACTCTCTCAATGATCAGTAAAGTGATGGAAGGTGTCATGATCAAGCAGCACCTGCTCAGTTACACCCAGTTTGTGCTCCACGAGGGTCACTGTGCTCCAAGAGCCTTGATTCAAGCATGGACAAAATGCTGAATTCCAGAGGTGAGGTGCGAATGACAGCCTTTGACACCAAGACTACATTTGTCCGAGTGTGGCATCAAGGAGCTCTAGCAAAACTAGGATCAATGGGTATCAGGAAGCAAACTCTCAGCTGGTTGGAGTCATACCTAGTACATAGAAAGATGGTTGTGATTGTTGAGGGTCAGCCATCTCAGCTCCAGGTTATCTCCACAGGAGTTCCTCAGAACAGTGTCCTCAGCCCAACCATCTTTAGCTGCTCCATCAATGGCCCTCCATCATAAAGTCAGAAGTGGAGATGATCCTTGATGATTGAACAATGTTCAGCACCATTTATAACTCCTCAGATACTGAAGCAGTCCATGTTCCGATGCAACAAATTCTGGACAATTTTCAGGCTTGGGCTGACAAGCGACAAGTAACATTCACACCACACAAATGCCAGGCAATGACCATTTTCAATAAGAGACAATCTAACCACCGTCCCTTGACATTCAATGGTGTTACCATCACTGAATTCCCCACTATCAACATCCTAAATGTTAGCATTGACCAGAAACTCAACAGGATTTGCCACATAAACACAGTAGCTACATGGACAGGTCAGCGTTTAGAAATACTGTAGTGAGTAACTCACCTCCTGATTCCCAAAAGCCTGTCTATCATCCATAAGGCTCAAGTCAGGGGTGCAATGGAATACTCTCCACTTGTTGAGATGTGTCTGTTCCCACAACACTCAAAAAGCTGGATAACATCCAGTGAATTAGTGAATTAGATTTTATTGTCACCTGCATTCAAGTACAGTGATTTAGGAGTACAGTGTGGAATGTACAAAGCCACCATTCCCAGCATCATGTTAGATACAAAGGTACCTAGGTACAAAATCTTATGCATAACAGAAAAATAAAGAAATACAGGTAAAAGTTCAACCTTACAGTCCTTCTTAAGTGCTTAGCCATTGGACTGGATCAGGGCTCGTCCACCCCGATGTAGAGACCAACACCAGCAGGAAACAATTGGCTAGATGAGCCGCCTGTTGCCATCTTGCCTACACTGATGTTGCTGCCATAAGACACACTGGGCCAATCTTAGCAATGCAGTTGCTGCTGAAGTTGTGTCCTGCACCAGGCACTGGACCCATACTCACCTCCCTCCTCCACCAGTGCTGCTGGGAGCACAAACTCAACTCCCTCTGTCGTCGCTACTGGGCAAAATCTGCAGCAGATGCACTGGATACCTTGAAGGCGCCAAGTTCTCCACAGAAGGTACGTAAGAAAACAAAATAGCGAAAGAAGAGAAAAAGTAAAAGTGGATAGAGCAGACAAGCTCCAGGCAGGAGCGCACACGCTGCACTGCTACTCCACTGCCATCTCCCAGTTATATGGGAGTTCAGGGCAAAGCAGTCCACTTGATTGGTACCATATCAACCACCAACACTTGGTAGCAACAGTGTGTACTATCTACACAGTGCACTGCAGAAATTCACCAAAGATCCTCAGGCATCGCCTTCTAAACCTACAACCACTTGCATCTTGAAGGACAATGGCAGCAAATACATGGAGATAGCACCAGCTGAAAATTCCCCTCCAAGTCATTGACTATCCTAATTTGGAAATATATAACTGTTCCTTCACTGTCGCTGAGTCAAAATCCTGGAATTCCCTCCTTAAGGGCATTGTGGGTCGAAATACAGCACATGGACTACAACAGTTCAAGAAGACAGCTCATCATCACATTCTCAAGAGCAACTTGGGATGAGCAGCAAATGCTGGCCAGCCAGCAACACCTACATCCTGCATCCCACGGGTGAATAAATGAAAAAGAACCTTTTATAACAAAGGTGAATGGACAAGCATGGGTACTTAAGGTAGGCTCACAATCTAATTATTCTGTCAAAACTGGAATAGATCTAGTACAGAGATAGTAGGAACTGCAGATGCTGGAGAATCCGAGACAA
>NC_063356.1:32317104-32330450 GCF_021869965.1 Rhincodon typus
ATCTAGTACAGAATGCACTTAAAGTTAGATTTCCATGATAAAGTAACTTTCCTTTCTCTATTCTTATTCACTGTAATTTTTTTTATATCTACAAACAATTCACCCGAGATATATTACAGTGGGGAATTTTGTGTGGACTGTAAAATGAAAGTAAAGATATATAACACACAACATTTCAGACTACATTGATGTGCTGGTTTGAGTTACATGCTCCTGTCTTTGAAATAAGCTTGAAGCTGTGATATTTGAATTTAGATGCAAACGTGTTCCTGTTGAGCTGAGGCTACCAGGACTTTTATTTTGAGAATAAACTGAAGGTAGTGAGTCAGCTGCCTGATTAAAGTCAGTGGGAAGGAAAATTAATGGAATGAGTAACATGGAGACAATTTTCAGAGAACGGTGTTCCACATTGTGCTCAAAAGTGAAAATAACCCTCATATTTCATAAAGGCATTGTTGGCCTGTCACCTGGCAACTAGGTGCAGTTATCATTAATCTGGTTTTATAAGGCAGTTTGTTTGTCCTAGTAGATTAAACTGCCAAAGCAAATGTTCTTTTACAGCAATAAAACCTATTCAAAACAAATGTCTCATTGCTAAAATTAAACTTAATCAATAAGAGATTGAAACACCACTCATTTAACATGAAGTATATGTACATAGCGCAGCATTACCAAAGTTCCAAATAAAAACCGAAAGAACTGCAGATGCTGGAAATCAGAAACAAAAACAGGAATTGCTGGAAAAGCTCAGCAACTCTGGCAGCATCTGTGGTGAGAAATCACAGTGTTTCAGGTCCACTGACCCTTCTTCAGAACTGATGGTAGCTAGGAAAAGGTTGTGTTTTATGCAGAAGATAGGGTGAGGGGAGGGGGTAAGGATTAAACGTTAGGTAGAGATACAGCCCAAAGACAGAGAAGAACAGTTGAACAGAGAAAGGAGAGGATAATGATCAGCCTAGGAGAATGAATAGCCACTAATGGAGACTATTAGTGGCTAGCAATGAGTTGTGTGTAATAGTAGACCATGTGATAACAAGGCCTGATGTGTGGGGCTTGGAGTGAGGTCATGGGAGAAGGTTTCTCAAGCCTTAAAATTGTTGAACCTGATATTGGGTACAGAAGGCTGTAGAGTTCCCAAGTGGAAAATGAGGTGCTGTTCTTCCAGCTTGCGCTGAGCTTTGCTGGAGTCCTGCATCAAGCCTGAGACAGAGATGTTGGCCAGGGAACATGGTGGTGTGCTGAAGTGGCAGGTAACTGGAAGTTCAGGGTCCTTTTTTTTGCAAGCAGAACATAGGTGTTCTGTGAAGCTGTCACCCAGTCTATGCTTCGTTTCCCCAATGTAGAGGAGACCACACTGTGAGCAGCGAATGCAGTAGAATAGATTGAGTGAAGTGCAGTTAAAGCGTTGCTTCACCTGGACAGTGTTTTTGAGCCCTTGGATACCGAGGAGGAACAAAGTAAATGGGCAGGTGTTACACCTTCTGCAGCTGCAGGGGAAGGTGCCACGAGGCTGTGGGGTCTGTTGGGAGTGAAGGAGAAGTGGATCAGGGGGTCTCAGAGGGAATGGCTGACAAGGTAGGGGAGGGGAATCTGTGTCTGGTGGTGACAGCTCGCTGGAGGTGTCGGCAATGGCGGCTAATCATCCATTGGATGTGGATGCTGGTGGGATGGTAGGTAAGGACCAGGGGGACCTTATCGCTGTTGTGGGAGGGAATAGAAGGGGTAGGGGCTGAAGTGCAGGAGATGGGTCAGACCCAGCTGAGGGTCTTGTCAACTGTTGTGGTGGGGAATCCTCGGTTGAGGAAGAAGGTGAGCATTTCGAAGGAGCCCCCTTGTCGAAGTTGGCATCACCGGAACAGATGTGACAGAAACGGAGGAACTGGGAGAATGGAACAAAGTCTTTACAGGAAGCACGTTATAAGGATGTATTGTCAGGGTAACTCTGCGAGTTGTTCGGTTTGCAGTGCATTATGATGGCCCGCCTATCCCCAGAAATGGAAGCAAAGATGTCGTGGAAGGGAAGGGAGGAGTCAGAGACGGACCAGGTGAAGGGGAGAGTGAGGTGCAAATTGGAAGTGAAACTGATGAACTTCTCCAATTCCAGACGAGGGAGGGGAACAGCACCGATGATATCATCGATATACCCGAGAAAGAGTTGTGGGTGAAGGCTGGAATAGGACTGGAACATGGGGTATTTCACATACAAAGAGAGGCATAACTGAGGCCCATGTGGGCACCCATTTTAATGTTTCTCTCATTCAGAGGGCTGGTGAGTTAATTGCAGAAAGATAAGGTTTGAAACAAGAATTTCTGAGAAAACAACAATTCCAAAGCAAAAAAGATACTATTAAATCTAATTCCAAATCCCATTCACCAGGGAAGGAGCTAACACCAACCTTGTGTTCACCCAAGGTGGCATACATTTCCAACTGGCCTTGGAGGAATCCATGCAGAAGTAATGGTTGGAAGTGGGTTGCATTTCAGCTTAAATTTTTGTCCTTACTCAGGCTGCTTTGTGGATAGTTTTGGGATGGGGAGAGGAGGAGGATGGAAATGGTGAGTGTGTATTCACTACTCTCACTCTCAGGTTTCACACATTGTCTCCCCTTTGTATTTCCACACACTTGTTCATCCTCTCCATTGCTCTGATGTGTACACTCTATCCTTTCCTCACATTCTCATTTATACCCTCACACTCACCCTCCCACTCTCACTCCCATTCTCACATCCTCTTCCTCCTTCTTACACATACTTTTCCTTCCATCTTCACACACCCTCTCTCCTGCACATACTACCGTCCCTCCTAAACACACATGATCTCCCTTTCCTACGCTCCTTCCTTCACAAGTACACTTTTTCCCTCCCTCCCACAATCTGTCCCTCCCACTCTCCCTCCCTTTATCCCTCCCCTTATTAACCCTCCTATTTCTTTCTGTCCTCCCAAACACTCTCCATCCTTTCTGCAAGTCACTCCATTTCATCCTGCCATTCTCCCTCCTTCTCTCCCTTCACCTTTCCTTTCATTCTTTCTCTCTCACACACTCTTGGTCCCTGGCCCTGGGCCCCATACCCCACCATGCTTGACTTCTTCCATCAGAGCATCTGTTCAGAAAGGAGGCAGCCTGATGTTCACCCCAGTTTAGAACCTTGTCTTCCACCACACCTGACCAGCAAGCCTCCTGTCACTTGTAGTCTCACCTGCCCCAGCAGACTCACCACCTTCACTGGTGTGAAGGCCTCATACATGTACTCATTTGCACAGCTCACTTTTCCTCTGTAGTGATTGGAACCAGGTTGACCTTGTTGACTACAAGGCTGTTGGTTCGGATTGTTAACTTGGGCCAATCAGGAAAGCCCTGGCTGAACAATATAACCAGGAGAGGGGTGTGGAATGCTTTATGTCCCCCTCCAATTCCATTTTCATTTGATCCCTACTCGCCCCCTCATTTTTTTCTTTCACATAGGCTTTGCCCCTAGCGGATCTGTTCGGCACTGACTCTTTGGTCACATGGATGTTATTTCCTGGTGGTTAATGAAGTATGTTAATAAAGTTAGTTGCACACTTGGTGTTTTTTTACCGTGTCTCACAACTGCACATGGGAAAAAAAGATATCAACAGGGGATTTAGAATGTTCTCAGTCCGGGTGACTGACTCCGAGCTGGCTGGCCACAGCCAGTGTACTGTCACAAGTAAATAAAAGGTGGCTTGGTGGCGGGATACTGACCTCGGCACAGTTAGTTCAGTGGTGATGAGAGAAAACAGGATGTGCCTGAAGGACATTCACTTGCTACAGTCATCTTGGAGTTTTGGTAACCATTTCTGACATCATGCCTTTATTTGGGAAGCTTGATTCATTTGATTTTGCTGTTGAAGACTGGGCCCAGTATGTGAAAAGAATGTGATATTTTTTCCAGGCAAATGACACTAAGGCAGATGAAAAGCAACGAGTAATCTTTCTGACTGCTTGCGGACCCACAGTATTTTTGGTTTTGAGGGGCTTAACTTTCCCAGAGGCACCAGGCACTAAAACCTTCCAAGCGTTAACGGATTTGGTTAAGGAATATTATGACCCCAGACCTCCTCTAATTCTGAGGTGCTATTGGTTTAATTTGGCTGTTAGAGTACGGGGGGGAATCGATATCAGGACTTTTGTTGAGGTTAAGATGACAGGCAGAGGCATGTGATTTTGGGTTAAGCCTGAATGAGATACTATATAACCAGGAGAAGGGTGTGGAGTGCCTTATCTTCCCCTCCAATTCCATTCTGATTTGATCCCTACCCTCCCCATCACTGTTTCTTTCATGTAGACTTTGCCCCTAGGGGCTCTGCTTGATACTGACTCTTTGGTAACATGGGTGTTTTTTTCCTGGTGGTGGTATATTAATAAAGTTATTTGAACACTTGGTGTTTTTTACTACATCTGACCTGTACATGCACAACAAGGGTGCTGGGGAAAATGAGCACTACCATTGTATGGCAATAGTGCAGGAGTTTATGTATAAAAGATAATAACCAGGAGATTAGATCTCTTCAGTCAGGCTACTGACTCCGAGCTGGCTGGCACAGATAGTGTTTTGTGCACAAGTAAATAAAGGGTGACTTGGTGACAGGATACCAGTTTCTGTGCTGTTATTTCAATGGCAGTGAGAGAAAACAGGACAGGCCTGAGGAACATTCACTTGCTACGTGACCTGGCCTCCAGCTTGATCCGAAGCAAGAGGCGGTGCTGATATGTGATGCCTCCCCGTAGAGTATGCGGGAGTGTTGGCTCACTGGGGCCCAATGGATAGGAACACCTGATAACGTATGCTTCCCAGACACTGGCTGATGCCGAACACAAATACGTCCAGATAGAGAATGAAGGCTTGGCAGTTATCTCTGGTGTGAGGAAGTTCAACCAGTACCTTTATGGATGGGAATTTGTCATAGTAACAGATCACAAATCCCTGCTAGGGTGACTGAAGGAAGGCAATGCGGTGCGGCCCATAGCTTCCTGGAGAATTCAGCGTCGGGCCCTTATTTTCAGCTCGTACAAGTTAGAACACTGCCAAGGAAGCCAAGTGGTTAATGTGGATGCCCTGAGCCCCCTCTCACTGGCAGATACTCTCATTGGTGGTGCCACCCCTGGAAGGGTCCATTTTGGTTTTGAGCTTCCTGGACACGTTTCCAGTCGCCGCTGACAATATCTGACTGTGGACACTAAAAGATCCTGTCCTAGCGAAACTAAAACCACTGGTGGTAATGGGGCAAACAGAAGGGTCATCGCAACCTGGACTGAAACCTTTCTGGACCTGGAGAAACCACTTCACCATAGAGGATGGCATTTTAATACGGGGAGCAAAGGTAATTGTCCAGAGTAAAGATCACCACTAGATACTGGCTGAACACCACCAGGGTCATCCAGGGGTTTCCAAGGTGAAGATGCTGGCAAGAAGTTATGTCTGGTGGCTGGGGTTGAATGGTGACATAGCTGTGTGGGAGGAGCAGTGCCCAGAGTGTCAACAAGGACAAAAATTGTCACCAACAGTGCCCCCACATTCATGGGAATGGCCAGGTAAACCCTGGACTTGGTTGCAGGTCCTTTCATGGGCTCAATGTTCCTGGTCATTGTGGACACCCATTCAAAGTGCTTGGATGTGCGTAAAGTTCGTTTGGCAAACTCAGGGATGATGATTGAGAAGCTGTGAGCATCATTTGTGATACGCGGACTCCTGGAAGTATTGGTCATGGACGATGGCACGTCATTTACCAGCAGGGACTTTGAATATTTCCTAAAGTCAAATGGCATTCTGCACATAAGGACAACTCTATACTATCCATTGTCCAATAGTCTGGCAGAAAGAGTGGTCCAAAATTGAGAGCAGGCTTAAAAACGTGGCCTGCAGTGTCCATTGATATCAAACTGTCCCAGTTCCTGTTCAATTATAGGACCACCCCTCATGCAACAATAGGGGTAGCTCCAAGAGAGTTGCTGATGGGGAAAAGACTCTGCACCAGGTTAAACCAGATATTCCTTGATCGGTGATGGGGGGGTGTGGTGGCAGGTGAAACGGCAGTAGAAACACCAATGCTGGCCATATGCTACCTCTAGGTGAGACAGAGAGAGACAATTTAATTCAGGGGATAAAGTTTAGTGCTGGAACCATGGAAATGGCCCCTGTATGGGTATGAGATAAGTTTGACATGAGGTCAGGTCTCATCACTTACAAAGTCACTCACAGCTACACTGGGTAGGTGATACAGTCCTCAACAAACGTGTAGATCATCTGAAAGCTGTTACCTCAACAACGGGACAGGAGCAAAACATACCTGGCCTCTCAGGACATCCAGAAGGCCTGTCGGAAACGATAGTTTCTCCTCCTCTGTCCAGTGTCAATCAAACCTCATAGACTGAAATGGGTGCTGTCTCAATACCGTTACTGCTGGAAGAAGAGGAGGAAACTCTCCTGAGATGCTCCTAACTCAAGAAGCAAGCTACAGTCCGGTACATGCTGCCTACGTCGGAGTCTGAATCAGAGGAACCAAACTGGGGGCGAAAACTTCACTGGAAAAGCGACAAGCCAAAGACCAGGCCTACATCTCCAGACTTAGGGAGGGAGGGATGTAGTGATTGGAACCAGGCTGATCACATTGACTACTAGGTCATTGATTGCGGTTGTTAACCTGGACCAATCAGGAAAGCCTTGGCTGACGAATATAACCAGGAGACTAGAATCTCCTCAGTTCAGGTGACTGACTCCGAGCTGGCTGGCCATAGCCAGTGTACTGTGCACAAGTAAATAAAGGTGTCTTGGTGACAGGATACCAGCCTCAGTGCAGTTATTTTATCTTCCAAACAGAGACTGTTTATCTCCTGCATTTGCCGCTGATAGGCTTACTAGACAGAAACATCCTTTAATTGGAGAACTGTCTCTTTTTAGTTTAAGACTTAATACAACGCACAAACTAAAAGCCACTTTAAATATGCAGTATTTCAAGAGATAATTTATGCTTTAAACAACAGGTAGGATCACCCCATTTAACATTTAAAATGACCTAAGTTTCCCTCACAATTATTCTTAACTCTATCCCTTAAGTGGACACTCTTCTCACAGAACTAGAGTGGTTATTCACTCTGAAGCACTTGCTTCTTTTCATTTCCTTTTCCAGCCAGATAATTTCTCATCCTCAAACTAACTCTCATGACGACGGTTACCCTGGAGAACTTGCCTTGTGGTCAAAAGCTATGCAAATTTTCCAGTCTCATTTAGATTCTCATGAACTTCATCTTTTCAGTTCTCTACCTGTATTCTTGAATGATGAACCATAGAGATTTACTGCCTCTGACAGCCTGCTGTCTGTCAGGTTCTTACAAACTCAAACTTGTTTGTGAGCTTCAGTGATCATTTTAGGAAAATGTGCATCCCAATCCTGAAATAGTTTCCAATTGACTCTTCCACTTCCAAAGTCCATCTTCAGGACAACATGATTCACATTGGACTCATACTCTGGTAGTGATGCTCTAAGGCTATCCTTTAGACTCCCAATTCCATTCTATCTTGAAATTAAATAGCTAGTTTAAAGTATAGCCATTTGTAAAACCTGAAATTCCCAAAACATTCAAGGGAGTTTGGAGTTTTATCAGTGTTGCAATATTAGCATCAATGTGTTTTTATTGTCTACAGGAGGAAACATCCTGCACTTGCTTCCCAGTAAAGCCTCCTGGGGACTCTTTAATCTTTAACAACCAACCCATCCAGGATTTCTGTTAACAGGTTGATCTGTCTGATTTAAAACTATTTTTACTCCATGCAAGTCTCAAATTTTAAAGTCAAATGGTGACAGTTGAATATTGATAGACTATTTTCACTACAATCAAAACATATCTAAAAGTATCTGCATATCTGTAAAAGTAAACCTGCTAATCCAATTCCCTAACTTTTCTACACAGCTCTGAAATGTTTCTCTCTCCAGGTGCTTCTCCAATTCCCTTTTTATAACCATATTGAAGCTGCTGCCTCACAAGTTCATTCCAGATCTTAACAAATTGCTGCTTATACATACAAAGAAAAACCTTCCCCATATTACCATTGTATCTTTCATCAATCACCTTAAATCAGTTTCCTCTGGTTCTCAACCTAATGCCAACAGGAACAGTTTCTACCTATTTACTCTTTTAAACTCCCTTCTGATTATGAACATCTATCAAATCTTTTCTTAATCTTTAATCATGTTGAAGAATAAAATCGCATTGTAATTCAAACCATCAATCAGGGAATGGAAGCAGAATGTTAGTCAGTTCCAGCATGTTTATCCTTCTTTTCAGAAAATGTATGCTTTGATCTCACTCGTATCTGAAAGTCTGAACGTAAATTCAGTCAAGTTTTTATTTGTGGTGAAAACCTTTAAAAGAGGGAAGAAAAATAAGAAGTGGAACATTTGAGTGTAAGATATCTGTTACAGCAAAGGTACTCCTTTGACACGGCCACTAGAAGGAAGTTTGTCAATAGTAGCATGGGAAACAAACAAAAGCCCAATAAAATCATTACTATTTCAATAATCATAAGTTTGTCAACTCATCTATCATTTTTCAGAAAGGTACAATCTTTTGTTTCCCGTGCTTAAGTAGACATAATTGTGGCTTAGTGATTATCAGCCCCACTTATTAATTTTTTCATAGAATCCCTACAGTGTGGAAACAGGCCCTTCAGCCCAACAAGTCCACACCAACCCTCAGAGCATCCCACCCAGACCCATTCCCCTGTAACCCACCTAATCTACACCTCCCTGAACACTATGGGCAATTTAGCATGGCCAATCCACTTAACCTGCACATCTTTGGACTGTGGGAGGAAACCCAAGCAGAGAATGTGCTAACTCCATGCAGACAGTCACCCAAGGATGGAATCGAACCCAGGTCCCTGGCACTCTGAGGCAGCAGTGCTAACCACTGAGACACCATGCTACCCATTTGTAACAGTATTGCCATAAAATTCAAATTTCATCTACATTTGCCCTTCAGTGATATAATGTAAGTGGCACAATCCCACAAAATCGCACAGACAATATTAGGAAAGCACATAATCCCATTGAATTTTGAAGTAGTATAAAAGATTCAAACAGCATAGCACACACTGCATGTGATTCACAAACTGTACCGCATATACCAGTAAACAATATGCTTTTCTTTAAAAAAATAAAATTCCTATCAGCTACTTTTTTGTAAAGTTTATAGACAATCGCTGAGCAATTATTTTAATTTAAAGCATATTACACACTTTTGGTGCTTTTTAAGGAACATAAGATGTCATTTTGATCTCAAGCAATTTTCTTTAAAAGAATGCTTTGGCTAAGAAAGGTTTATGTAAAAAGACCATCATTCGTGTTTGATGTTTTATCCTAGTAATGTACCTTAACTAATTGTACCCCCTACTTTTGATTCACTATTGATCTTTTACTGACCACCACTGGACACCTTGTTCTAATAAGCACTTACAGTTAGCCAGAACTAGGTTGTAGCTTAATGATCAGTTAGTCAGTTGGCAATTCCACAAGGGTCTTAAAGAAGTACTGAAGTTATTTACCTTTAATCTTCCCTCATTTGTCTGTGATAAATACCCACAGGAAGTTGCAGGCTGGAGAGCAATGTTCTCTGTCCTTTCAAGTGCAGCGGATGACTTGAAACAACCAGAAAACAATAAATATAATTACAGAGTGTGGAAGTGGGTCACCCCTTAAGTATGTACTTAAAAGGCCACAAAATACAATGTAACACAGGCAAACAATATGAAGTAGGTCAGAAATAGACAAAACAGTTGCTTCTGACAAGGCGGCTCTGCCCATGAAGTAATGTTAAGTTTTGATCAGTATTTTTTTGGTGTTGCGACTCAGTATTAAGAAAATATATGCAAAACAAAGTGCTCGCCTAAAAGTATTTGTAATCAAGTGAAACATGGTATGTTCTACATATAAACAAGCAATGAATTTGTTGGTATTTCTTTAAAGCACCACCTAACACACCAAGTCCCATATTCATGTTTCTTTTATGGGTTCCTGGTCAAGATAATGTAGTCCACAACCACGGGATAGTAGGAACTGCTGATGCTGGAGTCTGAGATAACAAGGTGTGGAGCTGGAGAAACACAGCAGGCCAGGCAGCATCAGAGGAGCAGGGAAGCAGCTAACGTTTCGACTCTTCAGAAGAAGGGTCCCGACCCAAAACATCAGCTGCTTTCCTGCTCCTCTGATGCTGCCTGGCCTGCTGTGTTCCTCCAGCTCCACACCTTGTAGTATACAACCATTGTGCTTTCTTAGATTGCTTGTTGAATACATTAAAGGATCTGCCCTATTGACATTAAACCAGGCTGGCAAAGTGAGAGTTTGAATATCAGCTTTGGTATTCCAATTGCTTATTTCCTTCAGTGGTATATCATGGTGGACATGAACACCACTGTTCAAGTAGCAGCAATGAAAATAAAAATAGGCTTTCATGAACACAGAAACTTTTAAACAATGGACCTTCAGTAGACATGTTACTTTTGAGCATACTGTCACTACCTTGGCTGAAAGAGTGTTACTTCTGTGTTTGAAATCATATAAGCAAGGATAGAACTCTGAAAAATAGTTTGGCATGACACAATACAATATACTGCGGGACCATTTATCTTCTGTGCCATTGGACTGATGCAAAATGTTGAAGTATATCCAGGCAGCTATTATGTTTTAGATATAAAATGTCTAATGTAGATTCTCTAGTAATCATCTTCTAAACAATTAGTTGTTCAGTCACATTCTCATAATAATGAGAAGCATAAAATAGGCCACGCCTAACTTTAACTGATTCTGATCCAAGGTTGAAAGATGTTTTTTTTGTGCAGTCTGGAAAACTTGGCTACAATATTGCATCACAGGCCAGGCATTGATTTTGTAGAATACTAAGGCTTTGATGGTTTTGGTTCTGCTATAGGTTTCCTTGATAACTTTACTACCTAATATATGTGACCAATGAAATTTTGAAACTTTACAATGACCAAGCAACAACACTATCAATGTTCTTTAGTTTTTAAGATAATATGCCATATGCAATTTTGTGGGATTGTGCCACTTTTATTATTTCACTGAAGGACAGATGTAGATGAAATTTGAATTTTACGGTAATATTGTTGTAAAAATTAATAATTAAGTAATGGCCGATATGATGCCACGGTTATGGCTATTTAAGCATGGGAAACAAAAGATTGTACTCTTCTGAAGAAGCATCAAAATGATAGATGAGTTGACAAACTTGTGATCATTTGGATAGTAAGGATTTTGTTGGGCTTTTGATTGTTTCCCATGCTACTATTAACAAACTTCCTTCTAATGGCCCTATCAAGGAGTATCTTCGCTGTAATGGATATCATATACTCAAAATGTTCCCATCTTATTTATTCTTCCCTCTTTTAACTCTAAATAGAAACTTGGCCGATCATATTTTTTTCTGCTTTTAACTTACTCTTTCATAGAAAATGGACATCACTGGCTCGGTCAACAATTCTTGAGAAGACATTGGTGGGTCACCTTCTTGAACTCCCGCAATCCTTGGAATTTAGATACACTCACAGTGCTTTTTTTGGCTCAAACATACTTTATAAATTCTGCCATGAGAAGGGTATGTGGCTGGAGTTTGGTGACTCCAATCTTTACCAGCATGCCAGCACATTTTGATAATTCGCTTTTCAATTAAATTAACATTTGTTATTTTGTTACATTACATAAGCTATTAAATTTGAAATATCATCTTGCCAATTGCTCATTATTCATATTGTTCCAGGATTTTAACACATTAACATTCAAGGTACTGTGGTAAATGATGGAATTTTCTACTTTTGCTGCTGGTGAGCCTAATGTATCCTCTATAAGGGTATGTAATTAGGTAGGGTGGTGGTGGGTATGTAATTAGGTAGGGTGGTGGTGTCTCTGAAGCTTGTCCTGTACAGTGTCCACCAGAACCAAGTTCTAGATAAGAATTCCCATCCCCTCCACCATTGAGGCCATTAAGTGACAAATTAATGACCACTCAAGTATTTCAATCTGCTGTAAATGAGCTGGTCACCATGTTGCATGCTAGACAGGTGGGCCACTTGTCACCTCAGTGAGGGGAGAAATGAATTCCTGATTGAGGAACAGAGCATCAGGAGTGGTGCGGACTCATTGAAAGCCACATGCCCCCAACTCTTATCCCTGCAGCCCTCACCCTGTGAAACCCCATCCTCTCTAAATGTTACTTGACTGTATTCTGGGCCTACCATGATCTTGGGACTCCAAGCAGTGTTCTATCAGCAGTGGCCACAGCCTTTTCAGGGATACCTCAAAACAAAGAGCTGCCAGCTGGTCATCAGCTTTTGCGAGATTGTAATTACAGCGAGGTCTTGGTTTTAGGAAATTGCCCACCATTGACCTCATCTTGGCCTGACTGGCCTGTAGCTCAGCAAGTTTTCCATAAAGAAAGTTCTCTTGTCAGCTATCCAGTTTACAAGCAAGACCCCAACACCACAAAAATTTTGTCACAATGGTGTGTGGCATAGAAGGGAACTTACAGATGGTGGAGCTTCCACGTGTTGGCTAGAAGTCACAGATTTAAAGGATTCTTTTGAAGGAGTTGTGTCAAGTTGTCAAGAACATCTTGCTGCTGGTTAACTGCTGACACTGTTTAATATTGACAATATTGACATAACTTTGTTATGCTACTTCCAGATAGTAATTTTTATATTTATTTATTCACTCATGGGATGTTGATGTCACTGGCTGGCCAGCATTTATTGCCCATCCTTAGTTGCCCTTCAGAAGCTGGTGGTGAGCTGCATATTTGAACCGCTGCAGTCCATGTGCTGTAGGTTGACCTACACTGTCATTAGGGAGGGAACATTTACAAATAGTGAGCATTGAGAAGTAGAGACAACAAGGTGCAGGGCTGGATGAACACAGCAGGCCAAGCAGCATCATAGGAGCAGAGAGGCTGACGTTTCGGGCCTAGACCCTTCATCAGAAAAGGGGGAGGGGAAGGGGGTTTTGAAATAAATAGGGAGAGAGTGGGAGGCGGATAGAAGAGGGATAGAGGAGAGGATAGGTGGAGAGGAAACAAACAGGTCGAAGAGGCGGGGATGGAACCAGTAAAGGTGAGTGTAGGTAGGGAGTTAGGAAGGGGATAGGTCAGTCCAGGGAGGACGGACAGGTCAAGGGGGCGGGATGAGGTTGGTCGGTAGGAGATGGAGGTGCGGCTTGGGGTGGGAGGAGGGGATAGGTGGGAGGAAGAACAGGTTAGGGAGGCAGGGACGAGTTGGACTGGTTTTGGGATGCGGTGGGGGGAGGGGAGATTTTGAAACTT
>NC_063356.1:32340450-32469428 GCF_021869965.1 Rhincodon typus
CATTTCTGATGAAGGGTCTAGGCCCGAAACGTCAGCCTTCCTGCTCCTATGATGCTGCTTGGCCTGCTGTGTTCATCCAGCTCTACACCTTGTTATCTAAGGTTATTGAGCAGCCAGTTCTGTCCAACATTGACGTCTCGTACAGCAATGTGGAAAGGCAATCAATTTTACAAGTGACAAATACATGAGTAGCAGAAACACATGGTTGTATGTCACATTGGTCTTTAAACTTGACAGCATAAATGTATCTGGTACATCTGAACATGTCTTAAATTGGGTACTTTTCACAGTGCTGAGCGGAGATTTGCATCAAAGAGCTAAGAGCAAACTGATTCCAAGGCCAACAATCTTTGAAGATGTTATCTGAAAGTTTGATGAGCAAATCCGTCCTCATTTACCTAACATTCAATGCACAACTTTCTCGGGTTCCAGAGATATAGGAAGATGTTGCTGAAAATTCTACACCTCCACTGGTGAAACTATAGATTCATTACAAATGGTGTGGCTCCCTGCAATGATTGCGAAGTTTATGGTGAGGTACTTGTGCAGTTAATGACGAGTTGTGTTGGCCACCATGCCAGTTATATGTTTCTAATGGTCTGCCATCCATCTATTGATATCTCAAATCTTTGTTTTCCAATGATCTGTTGATTAACTAGGAATCAACATTCTGGGAAAACAATATGGATAGGGTTGCTGACAAGGCTGGGAATGGGAAGTAAAGACTTTGGGTCTGAAATGGGTCCAGCTGAGTTAGGAAATTAAAACCAGGCTGATCCACTGTATGCCAGACTTCGTGGATATGATGTTGTCAACCAAGCAGGAATCTATATTCATTATTCAGACCCAAGTAGATGTCCCACTAAATTACCGCTTGCACTATTCTTATTGTTAAGATTGTTAAAAGTTCAAGTTCATATAATCACGAAACAAACCAACTTTAATTTTGTACAAGAACTTTATGTCAGATTATAACCACCATCTTGCAGATATAACCTCCAATTATAACCATCATCTTGCAGAATGACATAATGGCTTCAGATTGGGGTATGCTCATTCCTGGTACTTTGTGAAATTTGACAAATCTAATGATGTGTGTTCCAGATAAGGATGGATTGAGGTTATCCATGGCCACCAATCCTCTTTTGGTTATGCTTTGTCACGGGCCTTTGTAGTGATTATTGGAAGAGGATACATGACTGTAGAGTACTTGCAGAGGAGGCACTGTTCTTAGGTGACAGGAACACTATTGCACATTTGCAATATGTATAACTACATTTTGTTTAGTATAATTGTTAGGACTCTAGGGAACTGGCATAGATATATCTGCTCCCTCTAAAAGTTAGAGTAAAACTTCTTGTCTTCCCCCACAGGCTGCATGTAACATTAGTAGAATGAGTGAATGCAATGTAGCTTGAACAATAACCACATCAGATCCATCACCCTGTAGAACACAGGTTGCACACCTTTGCCTAAGTGCAATATCAATACAATGTTGATTAGACTGAAGCAAACAATACTACATGAAGGCTTTTGAGACATTGTGAGATGGTGAATGGTGCTATATAAATGCAAGTTCTTTATTATGTGATTTCCCATCTAAAGTTTAATGTGCAAAATGCTTTACAAGACAATGCTCTACCAAAAAAGGTAGTCCTAGCTGAATGAGCAGCAGAAAGCTTCTTTTCAGAAAACTGAAACAACTCAATATTCATTTGGAAACATATAAGCAATCCAGCCTGTACTCGTTATCTGTGGGTTTAGGTAAATATGCCCGAGTGGGTACCTATAGTTAGCATTATATATCAGGTTAACAGAATTTTCAATATTTGGTTTTGGGATGATATGAGTGATGGATCTGTGTGTGTGTCAGACACAAAGTGTTTAAAAAAAATTCAGCAGGAAATTTAGAACTTAATTTTTAATTAATTGAGTTTTAACCACATGTGTAGCTTCTGCTTATTTTTCTATTAGAGTTTCTTGAACAGTTAAATCTACACAAAACTGTAACTGTATGAAGTCAGAAAATACAGTAAATATTTGTGTTTCTTAATTTGACATGTGGTTTATGCAAAAGTCACACAAATATTAATTTCAAAGGATTATTGCTTAATCCCTATTTAAAAACACAGTAATTGAAACACCACAGCATGTGGATAATAGCCCAGTGAAATTTAAGCTAACACAAGGATTAAATGACTTTTACAAGCTTTAGTGCATGTGCTTATCTTTAACGTAGTATGTTTCATCCTTTTTGTTCCTGAATTAAATGTTAATAGATTTCTTGATTAAAGTTGGTCTTCAGATCAATAAAATCAGTAGATAAAACATAGATTTCTGTGATAAATGTTCCATAATTGCACCATCTTGTTCAGCAGCCTTCAGAACCAATGCAAGTGATGACAAAATGTTCAAATGTTTCTGAGCAGACTGCCACACTGATGAATTATTATGCTACACCTATTTTCAATTAACTAATGGACTCTATGCAGCCCTTTTGATCTTCTAAATTAAGAAGAGCTTAAAACACTAAGATTTTTTAGAAAACAATGAAATATTAAAACAAAATCTGCCGAAATAAATCAGATTAATTATGATTGTGAATGCTTTAGAAACAGCTTTTAGGGTTTAATTTGGTTCTAATTTTTCCTCCTTTGTGTTTCACAGGAGCCCTTCAGGACCATGAAGCTTACTACAGTCATGAGACCAGAGTGTCTGGGGTGATAGTATCTCTAAAGTCAGTACCTATATTGTGCTGATATCAGTGGCAGGCTTAGTTCAAAATCCTTTCCAAGATGAATCACCCCATTGTGAAAGTTTTCTTCTGGGAATCAGCCAATCATCGCAAGTCAATTCCAGCCTTCAGGAGAAATAGAGCTGAAGCATCAGGCAGCTCTTAGCACATGCTGAGGAGTTAGAAATTCCCAACCCCACGCCCCTACCATCACTGTTCCCTCCCACCCCCTTTCCTGGACTGCAAACTCGCCATGCCAATAATATTTTTGCAACTTACAATTAGCATCTCCGCTAAGAGTTGACCTCAAGATATCCCAAGGCAATTTGCAGCCAAATAAGCACTTTTTAAGTGTGGTCAATGTCAATGTTATGATGCAGGATTGTACCCAGATTTTATGCTCTAATCTTTGTGGGATTTGAATACACAAAGATTAGACCACAGAGAAAAGTATGTTAACAAATGAGCCACTATTGATGCATATAACAACACCAGGATCTGCTGCAAAGATATCAGGGTCCAGAATTGTTTTTGCTTGAATAAATTGGAAAATCAGAAGTTTCACTCAATCAATTTCTAAATAAGTGCTCCCTATACTCACCGGAAATGTCTATTTAGCAAATTATCCCTAAAATTCATCTCTTATCTGTGGATGCCTCACTTACAAGACTAAACAGTATTAAAATTCTTACCTGTATGAATATCTAGCCTACAGCTATTTCTGCTTTACTGAGATCTCCTGAGAAAGCAACTGAGTATCAGAAAAATCTTGTTTCCTTCCCTCTTGTCAGTTTTTATTAATCCTCGGTGAAACTGTTTTAAAAACTTTGATCTTTAATCCTTGGTTAATCTGTTTAAGATGTTCAAGCACAATGTAATCAGATGACACATGCAAAATGCATGCTTACTGCTTTCTCACAACCAAGCCTATATGACACATGAACTTTCTGTGTAGAGAGAAATATTAATAGGAAGATGAAACTATTACCAATAGTTGCCTCCTTGACATTATGCTGAGCACATATAAATTTGCTCAGAACCACTGCTTT
This sequence comes from Rhincodon typus, assembly GCF_021869965.1. NCBI lineage: Eukaryota > Metazoa > Chordata > Chondrichthyes > Orectolobiformes > Rhincodontidae > Rhincodon > Rhincodon typus. Next base: position 32,344,234 of record NC_063356.1, read on the forward strand.
GCTTTCATAGCTGGGTGGCCTTTGTGTGCTTAGAGGTTAAATCAAAATTAATATGACTCATCCATAAATCTTTCAAGTTAGGTTTCAATACAACCTTTCCAAGTGTTCATAGGAGGGTCAACATGACTTCACTTGGATTACATTAGCACCACGCCTCGATTAATATTGTTTGCTGGTAGGGACAAAAATGCTGGAATTTCTTCCTAAATTTCTGTCGGTCATTTTAATAATTTGCATGTATATAAACTCTGTGCCCAAACTTAGTCACGTCCAATGATTTATTTTGAACTTTTTTCAGATTTGTGCTGAAAGATAAAGGTGTAATTTAAGAAAGAATAGTTTAACCATTTTGATAGTCTTGACCTGGGAGCAGTACAGTAGGGAGAGCTTGTGGAATCTGAATCTGAAAAAGACTTAAATGTTTTCATCAATTTTAAAGAGATCAATTGTAATTCTCTTGGAAAATAAATACCCTGGATGTCAGGTGGCACAGCATCCTGCATCTGAACGAGAAATTTTAAGCTCATATTCCTCTTCAAGACTTGATAGCCAATGAAAGTGCAATCATAATGTGGCCAAATAGGTGGATTATCAACTTGTAAATCCTTTCAACAAAGACTAATGGCAGGCAGTAACATTCGGAGAAATTTCTGGCCAGCCATGTAGTGCAGAGAAACCGATTCTTCAGGAATTACTATCCATAGCTCCAGGAAATATCATACATGTCAAAGTCTGTCTCACCATTGCAACCCAACCCCCTGAAGGAGGATTGTGCAGTCAGTTGACTAGGCATGCAGTATGGGTCAGTTTGGCACCATCAGCACAAGATACGTTCCCCATTCTGGTTGCAATGGATCCAGGACATATACCCTTGTTTTACCAGTAGTTGAAATTTATTTACTCTTGTTTGAATTCATGTAGAACCCTCGAAAAGAAGAGGACACACCGGTTCAACAGATTTTGCAAAAACTCACCTGAAAGCAGTACCAACAGGAAGGATGTCAATGCAAATGCTATGTAGCTAAACACAAAGGAAAGCTGGAGGGTGAAGGCAGTCAGCCTATCATGTAGATGCAAAGAAAAATCAACTAAAGACAGGAAGAGGAAGACAGCATTTGAATGATGAAAGGCCAGAAAATCTCCACGAGAAGGTTAGTTTTCTGTTTGATAGTAAGAAAAAAAGCAGAACTCAGAAGGTCTTAGGGAAATGACAACCAAGTTAAAAAGGACTGAATCTAAAATATGGTGTGAATAACCTTAGCATGAATGAGATCTGAGAGTTGTATCAGAGAATCAAATCATGAAGTTGTATCATAGAATCAAACTGTGTCCCAGGCACTGTTGGTTGGTCAGTTTTGAAGGAACTTCAGAAAACAATGCCATCAAGACTGGTGTGATCAAGTGAGAGAGGGTAGGTAGAAATGTGCCATGTTAATATTAATCATACCTGGGAATGTCAGATGGAATATAACTGCCAGTGAATGCGAATCAATGCTGAATTGATTGAGTTAGAAAGAATTAGAGGCTGCATACTTCAGTAGAGAGTAATGCACTTACTTGTGGTTGTGTAAAACATATATTGTACCTTTGCTGATTTGACAAATAAAAGTGAAATTTGCCTTTTGTTATTTGAATGATGGCTTGGCTGTTAATTCATGCTTAATTTGATTGGTTCTGATTTGTATTTAAGTAGAAATTACAAAAATGAAATCTTGTTGATAATTTCTTCATTTGGGGATAGTTTGGTAAATTTGATTATTTTGGTTTATCGCTCCCCCATGGACATTATAACGACATTTTGAAAATTAACAGCAATTGTTTTATGTGCAGCAAAAAATCCCAAGGTATAGAATCAGACAGAAATTAAAACCTAACCAAAAAAGATAACAGGTGTATAAAATCTTTGGCAAAAGGGATTGATTTTAAGGAGATTGTTAAAGAAAAGGAGAGAAGTAGGCAGGCTGCTGAAGGTGCAATCAACTGGAGCAGCAAAAAGAGAACAGGGAAGGGATCGGAGGTGAGTCAGTGGAATCCCTTTTTCTTGGAGGCTTTTCCAGCTGAAAGAGATGAGAGATATAAAGAATGATGAAGTATTGAAGGGAAGACAAGGATGAGAAATTTAAAGTTGTGGCATTGCTGAACAAGGAACATATGTAGCTCAGTGAGCAGACAGGTGATGAACAAACATAGCTTGCTGTGAGTTACAAAATGAATGACAGTTTTGTATGTGCACAACTTTATAGAGGATGGAAGATAGGAGGCAATTCTGGGAGAGCATTGGAATTAATGAGTTTATGTTAATGAATTAATGAGTGAACAAGAGATGAAGATGGAGTGAAAAGTGTGATATTATTGAAGTAGCCTTTGTGTTGGCCAGCATATGTAATTGGAACAGAAAGTCTGGGTATAGTAGGTTGTCAAAGTACAAAAAACCTGACTTAGCCAAGGATGGGGAAAGGAAAGGAATATATAGCAGGCACTAAAGACAACAGGTCCAGTCTTCCCAGTGCTTAATGAAAATAATCTCCAGTCTAGCCAGGACTAAATATCAAACAGCACAAAGGCAATGGAGAGATCAAGGTAAGTGAGGTGAAGCTTGGACTGACAAGTGAAAAGTAACAGTTGTGCCACACAAATGCCAGGCAATGACCATCTCCAATAAGAGACAATCTAACTACTGCCCCTTGACATTCAATGGAGTTATCATCATTGAATCGCCCACTATCAACATCCTGGGGGTTACCATTGACAAGAAACTCAACTGGACCCACCTCATAAACAAAGTGGCTACAAGCACAGATCAGAGGCTACGAACACTGCAATATTTAACTCACCTCCTGATTCCCCAAAGCCTGTCTATTGTTGGCAAGGCACATGTCAGGGGTGTAATAGAATACTCCCCACTTGCCTGGATAGATGCAGCTGCAACTCCAACAACAGCTCCAAGCAGCATGACACCATCCAGGACAAAGCAGCCCGCTTAATTGTCACCACATCCACCGCTCAACATCCACTTCGACTACCACTGACATTTAGTGGTAGCAGTGTATGTTATCGATAAGATGCACTGTAGAAATTTATTAAGGATTCTTAGATAGCACCTTCCAAACCCACGACCACTTCCATCTAAAAGAACAAGGGCAGCAGATACATGGGAACATCACCATCTGCAAGCTCCCCTTTAAGCGACTCATCATCCTGATTTGGAAATATATCACTGCTCCTTCACTGTCGCTGATTCAAAACCTTGGAATTCTCTCCCTAAAGGCATTGTGGGTCAACTTACAGCATGTGGACTACAGTGATTCAAGATGGCAGCTCGCCCACACCTTCTCAAGGGCAACTAGGGACGGGCAATAAATGCTGACCAGTCAGTGATGCCCAAGTACCACAACTGAATAAAAACAAAGCTTGGTGTTTTCTGCATATACGCACAAATCTGAGGTTGTACCTTTGGACAGTATCGTCTGGGGCGATATGTAAATGAGGAATGGGTGATTACCAAGGATAGATCCTAGGGAGACTCCAGAGTTAATGATAGGGAGAGTAGCCATTGTAGCAGATTCTTCAGCTAGAACTGGCTAGGAGAAAGCTGAATAGGGGAGGAGCTTTATGCTTAGCTAGATAATGAAGGCAAGCTGCTGGTGGAGTTGATTCAATTAAACATGTCAACATTGTTGCAGACAGGTTTATAAGGAGGAGTAGTGCACCATAGTCATGGTCACAGAAGAGCTTGTTTGCAACTTTGACTAGGGCCATTTCAATCATATGGAAGAAGTGGAAAGGTGCAGATGAGTAATTGTTGGAAAAATGAACACAAATTTGTAAGGTGACTGTACGTTCAAAGAATTTGGAGAGACAAAGCATACTAACTGGCTAGTTCCACATTAAAAGGAGAGTTTGGCCGAAGAATACATGTCAAGAACTTATAAATAAGAAACATTTTTACAATCCTTATTATGTTGTGTATCATAAGTAATTGGGCTTTATTTCTTGTTTGTTAGTTGTACTGGGATTTCAGATTAACTGACACCTAATAGGCACAGAGGGATAGCAGAGGCTGTTTTGTGTGAAATGTAATAAATAAAGCATCATAGATCTTTAGTGCATCAAGGGAGTTAAACACTGGCAAATTGAGTCACTGGTACTTGGCAGCAATCAATACTGTGCAATATCAGGAAAATGGAGTGGGGGGCTGTTATTGAATCATGCTATCCAGAACATAGAAACCAAAAAGTTAGCACTAAACAGCTACGGAATGTAAGGATATTGTAAACAAGAGTCTGACAGAGGGGTAGCAGAAAGAGACTCAATGAGTGATGTGGAAAATACTTTATTTCCTGGAATTGTTCATTCGGACAAGTTTTAAGATAGGCAGTAGCAGTGATTTGGAATAGTGTGATCCCAAACAAGATGGTGGCATCCTGGATTAGAGGCTTACCCAGAGACAGGTGAATCGCCAGAATAGGAGATTCTATAATGAGACTGTAACAGTTGGATATAAGCCTTACAAAAACAAAATACAGTTGATGTCACATTATAACTCACTAACAAACTGCAGTGATTTTAAAATTGAGATATTACAGACTATCAAACAACACACAAATAAGATACGGATACACCACCGGCTGACCTGAAAACAAGCAGATTTAAATGCATGGTACCAATTGTGGAAGTGACAGAATAAGGTTAATGAGGCATCTTATTTCTTGCCAGGTGTGAATGTCATTTCATTTTAATATAAGAGATGGAAAGCTAAAGATACATTAATTAAAAAGAAAGTTGAGCATTCTGGAAATGATGATTATCCCTGTGTTATTGTACAGGTCCAAATACTGAAACATTAAAAATTTTGAAAGGCAAAAGATACTAAGACAATGTTGAGTTTTGCACTAACACAATGGCATAATGCTGTGCTCTCGGGGAATCTGAAATAAAAATATGCAGTAAGTACTCACTAGACTAATTTCTGTGGAAAGAAGCAGAGATATCATTTTAGAATTGAGTTGATTGAGAGAAATACCAAGAGATTTCATTATGAAAAGAATCAAAATTTATATAGGAAGAACATCACATGCAGACAAAATTACCCTTAAACAGAAGATCTAAGAAAGACAATTCTTCGTTGTTTGGGTTAATTTCAAGAACGTAGAAATTATTATGCCTTTTATGTCCCTTTCCAGAGAGGCATTGAGGGTCTTGTGAGTGGTGGGTAGCATCCATACCTCTGAGCTAGAAAACCTAGGTTAAACTCTCACTCATGTACGTGAAGGCCAACGGACTTGTCTTCATAATCTGGCCAAACAGATTAAGAACCAACCTGTAAATTTTTCCAACATATACCATTAGTGGCCAATAAGAGCAGGACAGATTCCTGATCAACCAAGTGATAGAAAGAACATTGAGGCCTCTACCACCAGTATCCATAGCTCTGGATTACAACATGCATGAAAAGGTGCATGTTATCAGACAAATTCGGACTCCTTTTAGTAGAGGGGTGCTAGCTGGCTCAGTTGGCTAATGTCCAGTGTGGATCAGATTGGTGCCAACAGCGTGGGGTTTTTTGCTCGATCTAGCTGGGTAGATTTAGGTCCTACCACTTGCCCTACCTGTGTTGGAGGTGGGGGCATTGTGGAACAAGTTGCCTTCTTTGAGAAAACAGAAGAAGAAGATAGAGTAACATTTGGAACAAGAAGCTGAGGAAGACAAAGAAAACATTGGGTGGATAATGCCTAGTGCAACTTGGGATAAAAATGACTAAAATGGTCAGTCTAGTTCAGAAACAACAGTGGACTGAATACATTTGGCCCAGTCATCACTGCTACACTGATGGATGAGAATCTAGCTAATGTCAGAATAATTTAATTGTTTCCATATGCTTCTTGGTATGTTTTCACTTTAGCAGACATACAAGCAAAAATACAGATGAACCATCAAAGACATACAAAGAGATGATTTGGTAGAAAAATCTGTTTGTGATCTGGAAGCTCTGGATGAGAAACCTATTTAAACTTTTTTTTCAAAATAGCCCATGGTGTGGAAAGAATAAATATGTAGCCCATGGTGTGGTACATACAGCATGCTTGGAAAGAATAAAAATGGTTAATTTTTTTCCCAAGATTTTGCCAATGCTCTTGCACAGTACAAGTAATTTATTAGAAAATCCCAAAATATTCCTCATGTTTCTTTTTCATCTAGACAAAGAATAGTTGTGAAAACCCATACATTGGACTTGTGCTTTTCCGATAAGTCACCAACTCATTAGTAACACTATCACCATTAACAAGATCTCAGGAAAATTCAGCCAATGCGTCAGGGGATGTAGTTCAGCTGATGCTTGTCCCTCAAGTGTCTGAATGTTGTAAGAGGAATGAAAGGCTGAGAGGTTATGAGGCCTTTAACTTTGAGATCCTGGGAAAGAATGTGTTGCAGAATACAGAATAATTCTAGTTTCAGTGAGAATGTAGGAATGATGACGAGTGATGTGGATATTAGTGTGTGTTGCACCCACTTTTCAGCATAAATCATGTCAAGTTAACAGTGGAATGCAATACACCCAAATATCGACCAGGCATTCATCATCTCGCTAAATTGAGGATACTTAAGTAATCATTCAAGTGGACTGAGCGAATGCAATCCACTCATCAAGATTAATCTCTACCCCAATATATTTTGACTCAAATTGTACTGCTCATTGTATACTTCTGACTAGATATCTTTGGGGGTTATTTCAACTAATGTCCATTGGATTATCAAGGGCCAACAACTTGAATTTAATGTCACAGTGACCACAGTGTTCTCTTCAAAGTTGGGAAATTTAAGAAAATAAAGCTAGTCTTAAAAGATGTAGTTGCACATTAAAGAAAATATTTAAGCCTCAAACAACTGTTACTCAATTGGAAAAACAACCCTCCAATACCTAGTTCCTGATGACAACCTTACCTTTTGGTTTTATATATTAAGAGCAGCTGTTCAGTGTTTTGGAAAGATCATTACATGCCTTTTGTCACCTGATATGGATGTCACATTGTTTTGTATTAATGTTTAACAATAATATAAGTATAGTCAGCATCCTCTGTTCTGAAGTTTTTTTTTCAAATAAAATGGAAGAAATTTAGTTTCCACCAGGAATCTTGTGTATTGAATGTTGAATTGTAGAATCCCTACAGTGTGGAAACAGGCCCTTTGGCCCAACAAGCCCACACTGACCCTCAGAGCATCCCACCCAGACCCATTCCCCTATAACCCACCTAATCTAAACATCCCTAAACACTACGGGCAATTTAGCATGGCCAATCCACCTAGGCTGCGCATCTTTGGACGATGGGAGGAAACTGGAGCACCCGAAGGAAACCCACGCAGACATGGGGAGAATGTGCAAACTCCACACAGACAGTCGCCCGAGGCTGGAATCAAACCTGGGTCCCTGGTGCTGTGAGGCAGCAGTGCTAACCACTGAGCCACCGTGCCGCCCCGCTTGTTTAACGCAAGCAACATAATAAACAATACTAAACATAATAATAAACAAACAGGACAGATCAGCAAAACAGATTTCTTAAGAATGAAACCCGAAGGAACCAACACACCCTGATTCTACTGCCTCCCTAAAGTGCACAAGCAGGAAGTCCCCCTTAGACCCATAGTCTCCCTACCAGGCACCCCAACGCACAGGTTAGCTAAAGAACTGCAACGAAGACTCAGGCACCTAGTCAACAAATCACCCCACTCTATCCACTCAGCCCAAGAATTCCTCAACTCCGTCAAAGACATAAAGATAAAGGACGAAGAGATCATGATGTCATTTGATGTCACTGCCCTATTCACATCAATAGACATACCACTAGCAAGGGAAACAATGACAATACAACTTGAACAAGAACACGACCCCAGTGAAACCATCTCCAAGGACAACATGCTCAAACTATTGGACCTATGCCTGACCACCCACTTCACCTTCAACGGCCGAACATACGAGCAAATCAACAGGACACCCATGGGATCACCTATCTCCGGACTCATAGCAGAAGCAGTGATGCAAAGACTGGAAAGGACTGTCCTTCCGCAAATCCAACTTAAACTGTGGATATGCTACGGAGACAACACCTTTGTCATCATTAAACGGACCAAATTAGAAGAGACACACAAACTTATAAACAACACCCTCACCAGAATAAAATTCACCAGAGAGGAGGAGAAGAACAAACAGCTCCCATTCCTGGACGTCATGGTAGAGCGCAAGACAAATGGGGAACTGCAAACGAAGGTACATCGAAAAGACACACACACAGACTAGGTACTGAACTTCAACAGTAACCATCCCAGCACACACAAACGAAGGTGCATGCAAACACTATTTAAACGGGCAACAACACACTGCAGCAACACGGAACTACGCCAAGAGGAAGAAGAATACCTCTTCCAGGTTTTCAAGGATAATGGATATCCAAAGAACTGGGTCAGAAGATGCCTACATGAACAGCATCAGAAAGAGACTACACACGCCCACACACTCATCACACTACCCTATATCAGAAACACGTCAGAACTCACCACAAGACTCCTATGACTGCTGGGCATCAGAGTGGCACACAAACCCACATCAACCCTACAACAACTGCTCACCCGAACATAGGACCCACTCCCCGCCATGGACAGGACCAATGTCATCTACAAGATCCCCCGCAGAGACAGTGAGAAACACTACATCGGATAAACAGGAAGGAAACTAACAACAAGAGTATATGAACACCAATTGGCTACAAAAAGACACGACCAATACTCACTCATCTCAATCCACATGGACAAGGAGAACCAGCACTTCGACTGGGACAACACCAAAATCCTGGGACAGGCTAGGCAGAGGCAGGCACGAGAATTCCTAGAAGCATGGCACTCCACAAAGCATGCTATTAATAAACACATCAAACTCGACCCCATATACATTCCTCTATGAAAGAAACCCCGAAGTGAGGCAATCCATCTCAACAGACCCCAGAGTTTAAAAACCAGGCAGGAAAACACACCAACGCTTCATCGGAGGCTGCACTGAGAATGTTACCAAGCATGGTAACGAAATGTCTGCGATACAAGAAACCAGCTCGATGAGCCAACCAACCTCAACACCCACAACCCGAGCTACAAATCTACTCCAAAACCTTACAAGCAACATTTTATAATTATTTAATTATATAATTATCTGAAATTATTTGGAGGTACTGTGGTGCAAATGTTTATTAACTGCCACAATACTACTTCTCAAATCACACTTGCCCCTCCAACTTTGATGCCAATAAAGTTTTAAAGCTCCCATTTTGGTCAATCCACTCACTGTAACATTAATCATCATTTATCTAAATCTAGGGGTCATAGTTGGCAACAGATGCTTCATTCCCATAATGCCTTGTCTTGTCAGAATCACATCATGCCTGATTAGCTCTGATGCTTTTCTGTCAAAATTTCAGGAGCATCTGTGAACCAAGCCCTAGATTCCACTCTCTACTACAAACCATGCCTTTTGATCCCTTTCCTTTGCATCTTCCATTCTCACCTCCAAAAATCATGAGAAACCCAGACTTCTTTGCCACCAGTATTGAGGCTGCAGTCCTCCCATTCAATTGCTCATCAAGCCACATTTCCACTGAAATTCTTCTTTGCTTTGTCCTAAATGTACCTTTGTGTCTTGTTTCTCTTCAATCTCCTCTTACCCAATCTCCATAAGACAATCCTCCTTCCTCAAATGTGTTTGCATTAAACCTCTGAGCAATCAACTTCTTTCTGGGCTCTCCAGGCTATTTCATATTGTACCTTTCCTTAGGTACTCTCTCCCTCCCTGTCAAACATGGTGCAAATGTCCACATCATCAAAAAAAACAACCCCGAGTCTAAACCTCACACACTACTGTCTGATGTCCAACTACCCTTTTCTTTTCAAAATTCACCATGTTGAAAAAGTCTTCTAAAACTGAACCTATCATTCTTGCAATTCCATGGGCTCCACTGTTTATGTTGGGCTGTGGGCAGTGGAGGTAGGCAGACAAATAAGGGTGGACGGTTCATACTCCTGGAAACCCATATGGTCAAGAGAAGCTACCTTGCAGCCAATGCACACTGGGGGTGGGCTAAAGTGGATGAGAGTGAGACTTCCAGCTCTCAGTGGGATGATGCCCTACCTTCAAGAGCAATCAGATTAGCTAGCAGATTCATCAATCCTGGCAGTTTCAGATCCCAATAGTAGGCACTACCAGGACTACAGCAGGTAGGAGCTTGAAGATCATAAGAGTTACTCCAGAAAGGTCAGTCCTTGGGTTTGCGTGTGTGGAAGGTTGTCCAACCCAGAGACAGGGGGCTGGAAGCTTCGGTAATGGAGGGCAGGTGGCAAAGAAGGGGAATGAAAGCTCAGGGGTGTCACCAACAGAAAGAAAGCACACCACACCACCAAACTATGCCCCACCCTCCCAACTCTGAATGATATACTCAGTTCCTTCCCACTTTTTTTATTTAGGTCTTAAAACAGACCTGCTTATTCCCGCTTGACCATTTTAGCCATATTATGACTCACAGAACATATTATCCAGGTCAACAGATTTAATAACAAGCCTAACTGACCTGGGATTATTTATTTACAGTTGGCAGGCTAGCAGCCAATTTCAATGCTGGCCTACCTTACGTCCTGTGAGAGTCAGTTCAGGGATGGATGGGATAGTGGTTGTCTGGCCACCTGACATCTTTTATGCTAAAACCCCTGAAAAAGTATACTGAGGGGTATGTAAAATCCAGCCTCATGTTTTTAAACACTCCAATCAAGTTTTGCCAATGACATTCTCAGTGATGATGACATTGGTTCACTATCCTTCCACAGCTTTCTTTAGCTGAAGATATTACTCTCTCCACAGTCACAAATGCCAGCTATCATCTATTTTGATTCATTCTACATCATCTCAAGAGATATGTAGAGGCACTGGATTTTGCAAAGGTTGTGGGCCCTGATAACATTCCAGCAAATAGTACTTGTGGCTCAGAAACAGAAACAGAAAGTGCTGGAGAAACTCAACAGGTCTGGCAGTATGTTCCCCTTCAAGCCTCACATCAGCTTGACTTGGAACTATATTGCTGTTCCTTAATTGTTACAGAATAAAATTCCTGGAACTCTGTCCTCATGTTTAAAATTCACCTTGAACTTAAAATTCAAATTCTCCTGTTCAAATCCCTCCACAAATCTTCACCTCTTTCTTGCTCTGTGAAATAACTACTCAGATGCTGGTGTCCTGTCAACAAGTCACTGTTTATTTACATGTGCACAGCACATGAGCTCTAACCAGCCAACTCAGAACCAGTCTCTAGAATAAGGAAGCTGCTAAATCTCCTATGTCCTCTGTTTCTACTTTTCTAAAGTAAAGCACTTTACCTGAAATTCCTTAGTAGCAGAATAATTTTACGCAAACCCATCAAAGTTCACAGAATAACCTCAGAGCCAATATTGTCAATTCTGTATATGGAGCTCTGACATCATAAGTGTACTGGCAGACAACATAATGATATTTACAAGGAGAATTAAAGCACAGTGCAGCGACCAACTGTCTCCTCTTCAAATAGACTCTTCTTCAATCGGATTCTTTTTCACATTATTTTAGAAAGAAAACCTGTCATGTTTTATCATATGCATAGTATGCTAATATACTTAGGTTTGATTTCAAAAGATGCGCAGGTCTTTTTGGAAAGATGTCAAGGCTGTGGACAAGGTGGAGAAAAGGTTTAGTACAACTCCAACCGTGAGAGGTTTTAACTGTGAGGAAAGATTATTCAAGTAGGTTATTTTCTTGACAGCAATGAGTCTGAAGACAAGATTTCAAAATTGAAGTGTTTTGATTAGTTAAATGGAGAAATGATTTCTGTCGATAGGGTAGAAGGTAATTAACCAAAGGGTGTAGATACTAAAGGCAGTCACTCAAAAACAAAGGGAGAGATTAAGAAAAATATATTTCACACAACAAATAACTAAAAACATGGAAAGAATGGTGAATGCAAATCCGAGACTATTTTGAAAAGGGAAAGGACCTATATTGAGAAATAAACTAAATTAAAGGATATGAAGAGCAACAGTGAAATGCAATGCAAGAGCTTGCATAGGCACAATGGGCCAAATGGCTTCCTTCTACTTTGAACATTTTTATGACTATTGCACCAAAACAGTTCAAAGGGAAGGTAAGAAGAAAGTGAAAGACAGACAGGCAGACTAGCATCATCATCATTCCTTCCTTTCTGTTTTCACACAACTATCGAGTAATAAAACAACTCCATCAACAAATTTGTGTATCAGCTCTGTGCACAAGTAAAATACAAACTGCTTAAACAAATCACAAGCATCATCGTTTGAAATACAAACTTGCTTATAGGTGTATTACAATGCATTTCAGCTAATATCATATTTTGACACAACACCAAAATACAGTCACTGGTCAATAGTGGCTGCTGATAGCTAGAAATATATTTGCTTTAAAGAATTCTTTATCATAGCATTTCATGTATAAAAAAGAGAGGTTTGTCTGTAGAAGATGTCTGCAGTATGAAGCTTGCCTTCCATTTATGTTTCATAACAGATAGGAGATATTTTCAATTTTATCATTACTATTCAATCCTTTATAGAACAATATCACAACAGGAAGCCATTTTGCAGAGATTGTGTATGTGTACAGGATGGAGTTCCTTCATTACTAAATTAAGAAATCAACAACGCCCATCCCAATCTTCAGATGGAAGGTGCTGAAACCAGGAAATGTCAGTGCTGGCTGGGAATTGACATTCCTTGGCTTGGAACCACGATGTTTATCAATATGTTGCTGATTTTCCTCATTGGATGGACTTCCAGGCATAACTATAATTGTTGTCAATGAGGAGTGAAAAGGCAGGTTGTCATTGCAAGTCAAGGAGATCAGAGTAAAATTAAACACAGCTTCATAACAAATATTGATAACATATAATGTTATTCCACCTGAAAAATTAAAGTGGAACTAACAGTAGTTGATCTTAAGATGGTATTGTTGAGAAATATTGTTTCTACACATTCGATCTGTTAAGCAGAAGTTCCAAAATTGCAGAGGAACTGTTTTGCTGACTATTGTGCGTCCATCATGTCACATTACTGGAAATAAGATAACATGTGGCCTGAGAGATATCTGTTTAATTGTGTGTACGTACTGTTTGATTCTACTAAAGACATATGAAGATGAACATTTATGATGCCCATATATTGCATTTTAGTTTGTGAAATGTGAAGTCATATTTACCCTCTTATATAGCATATTGTGTTTCATTGTACCTTTGATGTGCAATGCTCTGCACAGAACATCATGTTGTTATCAGGCTATCTGTGCTATTACTCACCATGGCTTAAGACACCACTCGCTTTCCTGGGAAGGGTTCACATGGCCTCCTTGTCTAGTGTAGTAGAGAAAAACCACTTGCTCACCTAACAAAAGAAGGATCTTGTCTTAAACAAGATGTAATTTATTGCATGTTAGCAATTATGTACAAATTACATGGATGTGATAGACATTTGTCATAGAGATTACAAGGATGACCTGGATAGCAGATCTTACTGCTTCATGATCCTAAACTGTTTCCCCATCATATCCATAAGACATTGTCGTAGCGGGTAGTGCTTAAGGTACACCTCGGTATTGACCCTTTCAGAATGTTACACATTTATATAACAGAAAATTCATTATTGCTGTCTATAAATTCTCAAATGGATACTGAATTCTCAAATGATACATGTTCACTGCATACTTTCTTAACCTTTGGCCCAGTCTAACAGAATGACTTGTAATTTACCACTCAAATTCTGTCCGATATTAGGACCTGGAAGAATCCTTATGAAGTGAAATTCAGAAGGACCTGATAATTTTCTACAGATATCACAGCTATTTTCAAAAGCTCTTAGACTTGCAGAAGATTCAAAACAGGTTATATATTGTTAATTAAAATTATATTTGATAACTGCATTTTCTTTATATTTGCTGAATTCTAATGTTTTAGCAGAAATAGGTACACTACATTTCAAGTCTGTGTTTGACACATTCTATGTCAAAGCCATGAATTGAATACAAAGCCAGATGGGTATAAATAGGATAAATATTCATTCTATAAGTCGGGCATCATCTGCAAGACCAGATGACATTAAAGCCCAGTCATAGATTAGCAGGCGAAAAGCCACTTTTTAATGAAACTGATGTAAAGCAGCTGAAAGAAAACATACCAGAAATTATAACATTTCTTACCAGAAAGGAGATTTTTTTTTCAGTAACAGAGCGCTTTATGTTGGAAGTGTTGCTCTAATTTCCCAATTTCAGCATATACCGTTCCCCTCTTTAAATCAGTGAACTGGAAGACAGAGAGAAAAAACCTGTCCTTATATTGTATTTTCCATCACTTCAGGACGTCATAAAGCACTGTTCAGCCAATGAAATATTTTTGAAGTGTTGTCTTAGTTGCAATGCAAAGAAGCACAGCAGTCAATTTCTGAACTATAAGGTCTCATAGGCAACAGGGTAGAAAATAACTTTGTAGTTGGTCATAGAGATACGTAAGTACTGACCTGGACACTGGGAGTACACCTTTCATCTTTTTTGAATAGCACTCTGGTCTATTTTACTTCCATTTTAAAGGGAAAGTGAATGGCAATTTAACATCTCACCTAAAAGACAACATTACAAATGACGCAGCACTTCCTCATTCTTTTGCTGGTGTCAGCATAGTTCAGAAATGGGTATTAAATAAAACTTGTTTAAAACCCAGGTTCTCTTAAATATTGTTACAAAATGTTGATTACATAAAAGGAAGTATAAAAGTAATCAGACATAAACTGACATTCAATAAAAATGCTGTGTTCTGAACAGAATTAACCATACTTTGATCAAAATGTCTTTCTGTAGTCTCATTACTCATCAGGCCACAGCATTAATTAACTTGTTTTATACAGTTCCTGATAAGATTCTAAGGTTGATCTAAGATGGTGGCAGCGGCAGAGTAGGCAGCGTCCAGGCTTGTATGCCCAAGGCTCGTCCACTCTATCCGCTTTCCTTCTCATTTCTTTTTTCTTCTCTTCTTCAGTTATGTCTTCTGTCCTCTTTCATTCTCTTTTTGCTTCTTTTAAAATTTTTTGATGGAAGGTGATATGTTGGCATCTTTGTTAAGGTCTGGAGCATGGAAACAGCTGGTGAGGCCAGAGCAGGACCCTGGCAGACAGCGACGAGGCAGCTGGTGAGCCTGGAGCGGGACTCCGGAATCAGTATCGAGGAGGAAGCTGGTGAAGGGGTGAGCACAGGGACCCAATATTGGCCGTTACATCGGCAGAAGCCAGCTGTGGCTTTGGCATTGAGGTGATTTTGGCTCAGCATCCAGTAGCCTACGAATCCTTTGGATGGCTTTGGCGACGTTATCCTTCCTGGGATCAGCAAAGAGATTGTTCCTTGGGGTGGCCTCTGTGGAGTCTTGCAACTTGGTATTCGAGTAGACTGGCGTGGATAGCCTGCTTCAATGATGGCTTCCGGCCCAATATTCTGGCTGCCCAGCATAGCGGCGATACTGTCTTTTCCTGAAACCAAGAGATAGGAATTGAATTAAGATGGACTTTGTCTTAATTTTTTAGATTATTTTTCTCATCGATGCTTTCCGTTATTAATGTAGGCTTAGTGGTCTGGTGACTTAAACACAGTTTACTGTAATTTTTTTGTAAAAAATACAAGTGACAATAAATGACCTATTCTATTCTATTCTGTTCTATTCTATTCAGCAAATTGTATGCTTTCTTTATATTAGACTTAAATTTTAAAAAAAGTCCATCAACCAAGTGTCTTTAATAAACACAAAATCATTAATTTATTACAATACCAGATTTATTCCATGAAGTTGCAGAATTGGTTAAGCATACACATGACAATGTAAATGTTTATTCCTCTGAATAATCCCATTTGTTTTGGAGGGAAAAAAACACCTTTGGACAATAATGGTAAGTTTTTGCAAGCAACAACGGTACGTCTGAGATGTTCAGATGGCTGTGGGTCTACCATTCTGACACACAAAGATGGATGTTGCTGAACACATTCAGTTGTCATTGGAGACCTCTGTAAATGCAGTCATTCTGATCTCTTTCAATGCTTCATGTGCACGGGTATCCGGACCAGGGCTCTTGTTCCACACGAAACACGCAACAGGGATACTTTTTCAGAAAATAGAGGATTGAGCTGGGAAGCTCCTTTTCCTCAGCAGGCTGGTCACCAACTAATCCAAGCAATATCCAAACAGACACCTACAAACTGATTGTCATAAACCCAGGCAGGGGACATCCTGTGAACAAACAGATATCACAAGACATGTGACAACTAAGAAACGCCTTGTTAGAAAAATGTTCTCATGTCCTTTCATTGACCTCTTTAAATCAAAGCAATCCAGATAGCAACAATCCTTCAAGCTCAAATCTACAAAAACTGTTAAGCATAAAGCCGTCATAAACATGCTTGTTTAGTGTATTTTTATGAATGATTTGTGATTTATGGAACTTCAAATATCAGTGATGAAGTTCCAGAGCATACAATGAAGTATTTTCTGAGGTCCAGAAACCAGATGTATGACCAGAGATGCACACAGAGTCCGCTCAGAAACCCTGACACAATGATTCTGTGGGAATTACCTGAATCATTTGAACTTGCATTGGGAAATTTGTTTGCTCACTGAAACATGCCGAAAATGTCTCCAACTTTGAGCTAGAGTCAGAGACTTTGAACAGTTCTAACTTAGTTACTGGGCTAATTACCTCGGAAATGTTATACAGAAAAGTCCTGGTCGAACTCTTAAATAACAGTATTTCTGATGCATTACCATGACTCCCTGCTCCACTTTCCCAACCAACCCCTGATCCATCTTGGCTCCGCTGACATCCCCCAACTTTCCCACTGACCTCATGCCTCCTCCTGACCTGCTGGGTATATCCCCCGACTTCCTGGCTCCCTACAGATTACACAGGATTGCAGCACCCGACTCCCACACCCCCCACATCCCCCCACCACCCCTCCACCACCAGCCCAACCATCACCCTACTCATCACCGCAGGAGCACAGCAGGGCAGTCTTGATGAAGTGTCCCAACTCGAAACGTCAACTTCCCTGCTCCTTGGATGCTGTCTGAGTGTCACCTATGATAGTACCACCCTAACTACTTTCCAGCCTATCCACTCACCTCATCCACCTTACTCTCTTACCCACTTACCCCACCCCCTTACTCACTTACCCCATCCACTCTACCCATTAATCTCACCCACCCTCCCCTCTTATCCTCTTATCTCACCCACCCTAACCCACTCACATATTTACCCATTCAATCATCAATTCACTCATGCAGATTCATTCACCTACTCTCATTTACCGACAAACTAGGAAATTGGTTAAATGCTTTCCAGTATTTTAATGGATGAATATTTATCAGAACACACAGCTCATGCCACATAAACTAAGCATAGCTTGCCTTTACTCTAACACTTCAGTAATTCAAATAAGCTCTCTGGTGGGAGACCACTCTGCACTTCTGAAGAAGCCATCAATGGAAGAGATGGCCTGAAATGTGGAGTTCTGTCAGCGCAGAAAAACATAAGAGCAGAAATCCAATGGCAATTGCTGCTCCTCAGAATTCTTGGCCCAATGCATATGTAGAGCTGGAGGAGCACAACAGGCCGGAAAGCATCCGACTAGCAGGAAAGTTGACGTTTTGGGTTGGGACACTTCATCAGGACTGCCCTGCTCTACTCCTCTAG
Organism: Rhincodon typus; assembly: GCF_021869965.1. Taxonomy (NCBI): domain Eukaryota; kingdom Metazoa; phylum Chordata; class Chondrichthyes; order Orectolobiformes; family Rhincodontidae; genus Rhincodon; species Rhincodon typus. The sequence continues at coordinate 32,362,036 of NC_063356.1, forward strand.
CTCCACATTTTGTTGACACTAACTTCCAGCATCTGCAGCCCTTGCAATCTCCTTGGCCCAATGTATTGTTCCTCCACCACTGACCATTACAACAAAATAAATGATTTTAGTTGTGCCTTTAACACAACACAAAAGTTACTACTTGTATCATAGAGAAGCTATCCTGCCATTAGTACTGGGCAAGTTCTTTGTAGTGTTCACCTGGTCAGCATGGGTGAGTTGGGCCAAAAGGCCTGTTTCTGTGTTATATGTCTCTATGTGTTTCTTCAAACATAAGTGAAGCATTGCTCAATTGTTAGCTGCTGAAAAGGAAGTGGCTGAAACTGATTTTAACAGATAATAAATATCTGTGACATCTATTAATTCCTCAGAGCAGTAAATAGAATCAGCTTGACACTCTGTTCAAACTTTCATGTAACTTACTCTATTTTCCCCTGCATCTTCTGAGCCTGGCTTTACCAAAATACAGAATGCAACCTCCCTCAGAAAGCTCCATCACAGTGGAGCGGAGTCAAGGCAAAGACTGTTCTCCACTTTTTAATGGCATCCTATATGGAGCACTCTTCACCAGTTCAGGCTATCAGATCTGTCCATTAAGCAGGTCTGATCATTCTAGAGACCTTGCCATTTTCAAAAGTTCTTTTCAGGTTTTAAACAAGCATTTAGTCCCTTGATCACATTGCTGATTAAGATTATTGTTATTATACATTTTGTAAAGCATTACTGAATTTATATATTCTAGATTTTAAAAACTACAGTATAGTTCTGATCTAGGTTTGATGATGGCTGTGCCAGAGTAGTGACTGGCAAACAATGAAGTTTATTATGAATAGAATAGATATTAATTCTACAAGCAATGCACCAGTTGTAAAACTGGATTACATAAAAACCCAGTTTGCAGATTACTTAACAAAATATTAACAACTTGAAATTGCTATGAAGGAGCTACAAAAAGTACTACAAGTTGTAGCATTTCTTATGACATATGGTTTCATTTTTAGGTACTGTTTAAATTACATAGTAGAAGTATTTTACATTGAAGACAGAAGGAGCAAATTTTAATTTATGTCACATTTTTCATATCTTCAGGACATCCAAAGCAGAGCTGATGTATGTCTTTTTATGTGTTGTCACCATTGCAATGCAAAAAAATGTAAAAGTCAATTTGTCCTATGAGGAAGGATTTACTGGCCTGCTACCTTCCCACAAGTTTAGAAGAATAAGAGGTGATCTCATCAAAATGTGTAAAATTCTAAGTGGTCTTGAGATTCTGGAGGATGTTAACCCTGGCTGGGGAGTTCAGGGCAATAGGTCACTGTTCGAAATAATGGACTGGAATGTTACAGCTGAAATGAGGAGCAATTTCTTCACATGAACCATTGCGAATCTTTGGAATTATCTATTCGAGAGTTGTGAAGACAGAGTCATATATTCGAGGATATTTGAGTAAATCCAAGACAAAGAATGGGAGATTTTTGGAGACTAAGAGAGTCAAGGGAAATGGGGATAGTGCTGTTAAGTGGAATGAAGTACTTGGCAGAGCTCCAATCACCTATTCCTACTCTGCAGGTATATTTTTAAGGTGAGAAGAGAAAGATTTTAAAAAGACATGAGGAGCAACTTTTTCATACAGAGACTGTGTGGAAAGAACTTCTCAAGGAAGTGATGGGTGCAGGTACAGTTACAATGTTGAAAAGGCATTTGGATAAGTAGATGATTAAGAAATGTTTGGAGGGATACACACCAAGCACAGGCAGGTTAACAGAAAGGCAATGGCCTAGTGGTATTATCGCTGGACTGTTAATCCAGAGACCCAGATAATAGGGATCCAGGTTCAAATCCTGCCATGGTAGATGGTGGAATCTGATAATGATTGTAAAGTCCATTCTTGATTTCTGGGGAAAAATCCATCTGGTTCACAAATGTCCTTTAGTGAAGGAAACTGCCATCCTTCTCTGGTCTGGCCTGCCCATGACTTCAGACCCACAGTAATGTAGTTGACTCTTAACTGCTCTCTGGACAATTAAGGATAGGCAATAAATGCTGGACTAGCCAGTGATGCCCTCATCCTATGAATGAATATATGTATGTAAAAGGTAGGGCTAGTTTAGTTTTGGATCATGGACTGGTTGGACTGAACGGTCTGTTTCTGAGTTTTATGTTTCAATGTGTTATTAAATCAATCGTGGAGGCAGTACATTGGCACTAGACTTTTGATTAACTAATCCACAGTACCATAAGAGTGGAAGTATGCAAATGTAATTACTTTTTTTGCTGAACAGGTAATGAGGTGCTCAATGGGTAAAAGAAAAATCACATTGAAAATTCACTCCTCCCTGCTGCCATCAACAGCAATTGAAAGCAACATAAGTGGATTGAAGTACAGGAAAAACCTCCTTAGGAAGAAATTGTTGATCACTGTCTATGACAAACTTGCATCCTCAACAAAATATAAATATGGCCACCTCCACACATGCTGCTATGTTTACATTTAAATATGACTGATGTACAAGAACAATATATAATCCACCTACCTTATGAGATATAGCTGCAATTACCCCTATAATTACCTCAGTACATTATCACATCACCCTCTAACGTGCATATAAAAGAAACCACAGTGTAGAAGAACTAGGTGGTTTGAAAGCATAAATATTTTAGCTGAAGGGCAAAAAGAAGAAGAGAGAAAAAAATAAATAATTTGCGATCTACCCTCAGTTGTGGTGTGTGTCTACAGCAGAGACTGAATCATCCATCAGGCTCAAAAGAGCTCTCGTTGATTGCTATGAAATAAAATCGCTTGCATGGCACCCACTTCTTCACATTCAACATATTGATGTAATCTACTGATCTGCTTTCCTAGAAAAGTGTACATGATAAATAACTAATTTATATTAAACTGTTGGCAAGTGAAATAAATAGGCAAAAATTCAAGGGATTGCTTCTTTCAAGGCCTCTTCTATGCAACCTCATATCATAATAATAATGAAGGCACTTCCCTTACAGTCTCTGTCCAGACCACATCATAGAATGCTACATGGAATTACTTTATGTTCCATAGAACTGTGCTCTAATGCAATTTGCAAATTTCAGTTTTGAAGCTTGTAAAATTGCAATGTTTCAAAATGGCTCAAAGATTACAGTGATCAGTTTATGATAATTTCTGTATCTGTGAACCTCCCTGGCAGAAAGAACATGTAACTGAACTATTGAATGCTAATTGGATGGCTACACTGATATATTTCCCCTCACTTTGAATAACAAGTGATAGCTTGATTGCTATTCTACCCAGAACACAACAGCTTGCTCTAGCACTCAATGTATGGTCCACAGACTTCACGAATAACAACTTAAATTCCAAGCATACAGAAGAAGAGGTCAGGTCTCAAATATTAATTCAGAGATGCGATGGGAGTATGGAATCTGATATCATGTGGGAAACTGGGAAGTGGGTTCAATGTGGGTTCAATTTTAATTCATCAATCTGACAGTGATTTTGCTCTTTGGTTCGGTGTTGATTGAAAGCAAGGGAGAAGATGAGGTACTGTATGATGCAATCAGAATTTCAGTTTATGGAAGGCAAATCTAAAGATGAAATTCGGTGAGGTGTGTGTTTGAATGAAGAGTGCAGCGAATTGTATGATGGATTCAGCTTGCTCTTGGGTAGTGCCTTGATTTAATGATGGATTATTTAAGACTGCTCTATCAGTGAGAAGCTGGAGACAGGTACTGTTCCAGAGCAATGGGAGGTAGCAACCTAATATTAACTCAAAAAAGACATAGGAAGAGGTGACTAAGGAGATCAGCAGCAGATTAGATTATTGTACCCTGCTCCTGCATTCAATGTAATAAGGGCTTAAATGACCTAACTAGAGCAGAAATGGTGAGTACAGTTGCATACTCACCTACATCGAGCTGTACATATCAGTCCAACCCCTCATTCTATTGTCAAATATTTTCATCCCATCCACTCATTCAAATATAGGAACAGGAGTAATAATTTAACTTCTCAAGCCTGCTTCATCATTCAATTAAATTATGGCTCATCTGTAGTTTAACTGATGGCACTACTGTTGCTGTCTGTAACATGAGATGCCTGCTATATGTCATCCAATCTCTGAAGCATATATGAGTATGGGAATATCTGCTTCCCCGTATATCATGACTTTAGTTTGAGCTTGGGACCTTGGTCCTTAAATACTCTTTTCCATAGTTAAAAAATGAGCAGACACGTTGGAGATAAAGATGACTTTCATCTCTATGTCTTTCTTTGTCAAGGGGAGACTGGCAAGATATGGGAAATGGTCCACATTTTCCAAGATGCAAAAATGTTAGCAAGAAAAGCAGAAAAAAACAAGTGTCCTTTTCCAAACCAACATGCTCCACATTTAGATGGGTGGGACATCTCTATGTATGCCTGACACCCAGATTCCTGAAACAACTGTTCTATTCAGAATTCAGTCACAGCAGAACATTTCCAAAAAGGATGTTAAAAACTGGGGTGCCCAGAATGCAAAGATTCAAGGTATCAGGGAGAGGGCACAAATCTCTCAACAATTCATCTGTTCATCCTCTAAGGATTACCTACCCTGTACATAGTAGGGTTTGCAGTTTATTGGAGTTTTAGCCATCTAAGAAACCATCCAGCTGGAACGGAAGCAAGTCATCCTCAATCCTGAGGGATTGCCTAAGAAGAGATTTATATAGCTTTGTCCACTCTCCATTAATACACCTGGTTAGAAAATAAATTACTAATCTCAAATTTAAAATTAACAATTGATCCAAAATCAACTCCTGTTAGCAGCAGGAAGTTCCACACTTCCACCATCCTTTGTGTTTGGAAATATTTGTATTTGAGTTGTAGACCATGCCTCTTAGCCTGAAAGTCTTCACATCCACTTGACCTGCAAACACATGTATCTTATCCTTTCTATTCACTTCCCCACATCCCCACCTCTTCTGCCACCACTGATACTTACCTTCATCCTATGCAATCCCGAGAGTTCCCATCATAAAATGCACTGCATGCATTAAGGAAGCACATTACAATCACCTTTGGTCTTTTCTTACTATTTACAGGAATAGAACACAAGAAAGAGGCTGTGGGAAAGAACCAAAGATGGTCTTCCGCAAATCTTGCATCTAATAAATGGGTGGGTAGAGATTGGTTATATTTTTGCATTGCTGGCTGTCAGAGGTGAGGAGATGGAACCTCCCAGATAATTGATGGCATAATTAAATATTAGTGACACAACACTCATTCATGCAAACTTGATTTCAACAGGGAGTGAAATGTAATGGCTTTCACAATAATAAATAACAACACTCATATCTTGCTACTGCTAATCCATATATTTTCTGTCCACTTGAATGGATGCATCAGAGTGACAAATCCTCAGAGTAACCACTTCATTCTCAGAGTGCACCATCCCTGAAGTAATACTCAGTATACACAAGCTCAGATACTCACACTTCAGTGGGTATAACATAAATATTGTCACATCAGGTAAAACACCTTATTGGAGCCAAAGTCATACCAAATTGACAGCTTCTCAGAAAATTGTCATCAAGTTTAACAGTGAGCAGCTCTTCAAAGAGGCTGCAAATATGCACTACCAGTTGAGGTAACTACCTGAAAAACACTGTTGTTCCAACCCATGAAAGAAACTCTACCTCTGCTTGTACACCAAGTGCCATGTACAGTGTGTCCTGCAAGCCACCTGTCCTTCTCTTCTCTCTTCTATCCAACTCCAGATATCTCACATATCCATGAGTTTCAATCAGTCCCTCAAGTGGCATTATATTCTCACCTTCCTTTCACTGATGTGTTTTAGGAAATTCAGGAAACCCATTCATGCACTGCTAAGTCTAAAAATGTAATGAAGGATTCTTCCAAATTAGCAATTAGTGTATGCTAAGAGACAATACATTCTTAGATCATAGAATTCCTACAGTGTGGAAACAGGCCCTTTGGCCCAACAAGTCCACACCAACCCTCAGAGCATCCCACCCATCCCCCTATCAACACATCTAATCTACACATCCCTGAAAGCTACAGGCAATTTAGCATGTCCAATCCACCTAGCCTGCACATCTTTGGACTGTGGGAAGAGACCAGTATACCTGGAGAAGATCCACACAGACACAGGGAGAATATGCAAACTCCACACAGCCAGTTGCCTGAGGGTGGAGTCAAACCCAGGTCCCTGGTGCTGTGAGGCAGCAGTGTTAACCACTGTGCCACCGCGCTGCCCCTTCTAGAACTGGTTGCGTCAAAACAGCCCAACATGTTTGATATACATATCAAAGCCAGCAGGTTGGAACTGGCTTCCTGACATGCTAAATTTTGTTTGTTTGATCCCAAACCACACCCAAATCTACAGGTGCCTTTCCTTGTCTCCAGGAGTCAGTGCGAGGGACATTGAGTATTCTAACTTGAAAATATATGTTAATGTTTCACGCCACTGTTCAGCTGAGTATATAATTGTCAAAATATTAATATTCCAGTTTCAAAATGGATTGACAGTGGATTGATAGGTGTTTCATATCATTTTCGGGGACTGCTGTGTTCTGAATCCATTACAGAATTCCTATTGAACTCAATAAAAACAAAGCCAATGTGAACAATATAGTTCAGCATGCATTCTACAGTCAAATCTCAATTCATGAATACAGGTTCAACTTCAAACGTAAGACAAACCTAACACAATATCTAAACAACTGCCATTGGAGTGAACAATTAAGACCAGCAAAATACCATTGTTTTGATAAAGGTCTATTATCAAGGCTAAATCTTCAAGGCAATTGATGGTAAGTAAATCTGGTTTATAGTTTAAAGTTTTAATAGCATTATGGCATTAAGTCTCCAATTCAGACTTTTTTATGAAAGCTGAAATCAGATGCCCCTGTGGATGGAAGTTGAAAAAAAAGATTCATTACAATGACAGTACAGTGGGACAGGCACAGGTCAAAACCTAAGCTGCATGTGTGTAGCGAATATTTCACGGAATTGAGTACTGAAGGTCAGAAAAGGGGTAAATTTAGACATTTTTGAGAGGGGAAATGAGATCCAAAGATTTATTTGGATCAGGAGTAGTGTGCTGTGAGTAGGTGTTAAAGTTATAAAAATGGTATTAAGGAAAACAATGTCTAAATATTTTGATTCTTGATGCTATATTGTGTTTTGCAATCTTTAAAAATCTACTATGATGCTGTACTTGAAATCAAAATGATTTAGTCTAAATAGATTTATATTTTAAATATTGAAGTAAAGGTTTTTATGAGTCACAATTGACTCATGGTATTAGCATTGTTAAAAGACAAATCAATGGGCATAACACAACAGGGCACAGACATATGCCTCAGCTGAATGATTTGATAATTAAATAATAATGGTCTCAAGCATTCTTACAACATTACATTAGTAACAGATGTAAATGACAGCATATTTTAAATGCAAAAAAAAATGGGAAAAAGCAAATTGGTCTTCCAAAGCATTCCAGCACAGAACACTAATTCCAATAGCTTAATGTAGAAAAAGAATAATAATTACTCAAAGATTATGGGAGCAGAGTATGAAATGAAAGAAAAATCTAATTATTATTATGTTTAACATTTCCATCAACCTGATTTATGAAGGCACCCCAGCAATGCCGAATAGTCTCTTAGAGAGACTGAAACCTGTTCCTTTCTCCATCCACGTTCATCACTGTCACACATTCTGCTTCCGTGCTGACTTTCTGCATTTTGCCCTCCCTGGTTTTCTGCTTCTTCACATTGTCGACACTCTGCTAGCTAGATCTTCTCCCCTGATGATGTAGGGTTACATTTCAACTGCTCCCACCACTGCATCCCCTCCTCACATTGTGCCTGTCCACCCAGATGGTGGAATGAAGATAGTAAACTGGAAAAGTACTCAAGTCCCACATTGGGATGGATTCCTCTCACTGTTCTGCTGCCGGGAAACTGTCCCTTTAATAGGGTGCAAGATGAACCAAATGTCCATTCAATGGACAGCATATTTATTCATTATAGATTATATTATGAGTGGGCAAGTATTTTGCCAATGATAGGAGGGCCACCCCCATCCCTCAGCTCATGAGGGCTGGGGTTTGGTGGTGAGTGGTCACCACTCCCAGTGGCAAACTGATCACCCATGATACCTGATGGCTCAGTGGTTAGCCCTGCTGCCTCACAGCACCAGCGACCTGGGTTTGATTCCAGCCTCGGGTTTCTGTCTGTGTGGAGTTGCACATTCTCCCCATGTCAGCATGAGTTTCCTCCCACAGTCCAAAGATGTGTAGGTTAGGTAGATTGGCTATGCTAAATTGCCTGTAGTGTCTAGGGTGTGAAATGCGGGGATAGGGTAGCGCGTGGGTCTGGGTGGGATGCTCTTCGGAGGGTCGCTGTGGACTCGATGGGCTGAATGGCCTGCTTCCACACTCTAGGGGTTCTATGATAAAGCCATAGACCCATTGCCCTCAGTCCCTAAATTTTAATTTTTACATAACTGTCCAAGGATATCTCCATATTGTCGTGCTCTGGGGTCTCCTGCCTGCCTTAGCAGGAATCACCTCTCCCTCCCTGAGTAGGATCAGAGCCTGCCCATCATCATTTATTGGATGATGAGGTGTGTAAACCTACTTGCAAAATATGTGTACCTGAAAAAAAATGTCACCAAGCTATTTCTGCCACCCACAATTGCAAACACAAGACCTTTTTTTGACTGAATGACCATTGTAAAATTGAGCCCATACATTCTGTCCACATCTCTTAGCATTGATCTCCTCCCCTGACTCCCACCTGAGTAGGTGGCAGATGAACCGGGTTGTCCCCACTCCTCTTCACCTACTTCCAGGGTCAATGGCTCAGGGCACCAACCCTCTATAGATTTTGAGGCTATACTGTCAGAGGTTCCAGTCTTCATTCTCCCAAACAGAATCAAGGTTACTACTATTGGGAATGTACAAAAAAGGATAAGGTCTGCCTGGCGTATTAGCCAACAAGGCTGGGGTGCAAAGCTTAGTCTCTCTCTTGATTTTAAACCATTGGAATGAAGAGAATTCAATAAAAGGTACAATGGGCACTGAAGTCTGATGCTGAAATTAAGTGATAAATTTGAAGAATGAGTAGTTACATAAATTAACCATGTCAAAATTTGCTCACCTGAGCTGTGCATAATTTCAAATAATTTTAGTGTGACTTTAGACAGTATGCTAACGTGGCCTTTCATTCTTATAGCTAGTTATTCAACTGTGCATCAGTTCCCTTGTGCATCATTGCAAAGATCAGCTGTCAGTCGGTATTAATAGAGACCCATCACTGGTTGGTTTTCTGTCGTTGGTCCACATGCCACTGCACCTCACCTCTTCTACACATGTATTGAACCAAGGAATACAGGCAGAAGAATGAGCTATGGTGGATTCTGCGATAACTACAGGGAGCTCAAAATCATTTCTTCTCAGCCTCTTGATCAAAAAGGGGTTTAAAAAGCCAAATGTCCACATAGAATACAGATAGCTAGCTTGTATGTACACAACTTAATCTCAAAAGCTGTCTCTGGTCTTATTGGTGCATTGGTGTGAATTGCTGAACCAAATAGAATGCAGTGTGTTTGTCAATTGTCCAAAGACAGGTTATCTAGACCAGTGCTAATCTAATGGAACGAATTCTATTAGAAACGAATTTGTTTTGATCTGTTAGAGAGCAGACGGACTTCTGCACTTCAAAACTGTCCATGCTAAAAATCAATGGCTGATTGCATGGTGTCAGTGGCAAATACATTTCTTCATGAGCTATCCAGGCCAGGGTTTGTTTTTGATGTGTCTTAAGTTAGCTGATGGGGCAGTTGTGCTGACACTGTATTCATCTTCAAATTCCACACAGTTGGGGAGGAGAATAGCACACTTCAGAAGCATTTGTGAAACTTATTTTAAGTTTATGGATATATCTGGCAAGGAAAACATGAGTTTAGTTATTATCCCTCTGATGATTGAATAATCAGGAAATGTTCTCATATTTTAACAGCAGCTATTTAATTAACTTCCTACTGTTACAACCCAGGGATAGGTAGCCCAAACAAATCAGCCTTACTAACACTGAATTTGCAACAACGTGAAATTAAAATATTCAATGATCTTCACATTGCCCAATTGCTCCTAACCAGACTTTATGAGTAACATATATTGGACACCAAGTTTATAGCTTAAACAAAAATTAACAATTTATTAATAATATTGAAACTTTAGCAGAACAAAGCTAAACCACAAAGTAAAAACCAAAAGAACTGCAGAAGGGTCACCGGACCCGAAACGTTAACTCTGTTTTCTCCTCCACAGATGCTGCCAGACCTGCTGAGCTTTTCCAGCAACTTTGTTTTTGTTCCTAAACCACAAAGTAACCTAATTACTATTTATGTTTAAATTCAATTTTCTTTTAGCATAACCCCGCTGTGACAGATAGACATAGTTAAGAGATAAATTGAAAGAAAACAAAGGAATTATAATGTGCTACTTCGAATAAATAGCTTCAAATGATAGGTGCCAAGCCTTCACATAATCCTTGGATAATGAGTTGTCCTAAGGTATGTAACTCAAATTTCAAATTTCAAAGTCACTGGTTTATGCAAATAGTTCAGAAGACTTCCAGAATTATTTACTTATTTCTTTCAGACAGGAATTCATTTCTCAAATCTTTTAACAATTCTTTAACTGGACAGAAAATTAGAGATAGCAAAAACATCAGCCAATCCACAGCTTCCAAAATCACTCTGAACCTTTGGAAACTAGACAGAATCAGTTTCCTTCTTTTTGCCTTTAATCAATATTTTGTGTGTTTGACTAGTTAGCATCAGTCCTCCCTTGATTGACCAACTTAACTCCAACTGGCTGTCAACACTGGGCATGGCAACATATGATACTGAATCATCCACAGTGTTTCTTAGATTAGTAATTAAGTTGCATTATCTTCCAGGCCAGTCACCAACAGTGAGTATTTGCATTTGTTTTCTTCTTTTAAAACAGATGGCTGTTCAAAGTTCAACTCACCCTAACCTCAACTCACAGTTCCACCAAAAAAATTACAAAAATAAAAGAAAAATAGTGAGTGTCTCTACACTAGAAATGTACTATATTTACTTTCATAAAAGAAAATTATTTTTATTTGAAAGAATTGCTACTAAGGCATAAGTTTTTTTTTCTTGAAATCATCAAAACTGCGCACACTTGGGCATGTTAACTGTCCATTCATTAGATGTTCTTCTACTTCATGTGCCCAGCCTTCCTCATCTGATCTCCTTTAGCCCTTCACCTACCTTCCTTGTCTAAAAATCATAACCACACATTCACATACACAGTTCCAGCACTCAAACTCCCATCCTAAACTTTTTTTTACCTTTATCTCCCTTTTTTTTAACACTCTCATTAAAAATGATCTATTTGGCCAAGTTCTTGGTCTAACCTGCAACTATTTTCTTTTTGATTTACCATGAGTTTTCTTCCACTTACGCCCCTGCAAAGCATAATAGAGCCTACATTTTTCTATATTAAAGGTAATATTCAAACACAAATTTTACTTGTCGCTAATCAAGTTTAGATACAACTGATGAGGCACTTTATTGCATACAAAACATTGAAGTACCAACATCATTTTGAAGATTCATAATTGAAACAAGGTTAATGGTATAGAGTAGCTTTTCCACAAATTTTCTTAATTTCTTTCAGTTTGCTAGATGCCATGCACCGTCACAAGACGTAAATATCCAATTGCACTAGATTCTAAAGATAGAGAATATTCTCGAAAGTGTAGGCAACAGTGTTGGTGCGTTCTGGTGGCAAAATGAGTATTCATGTATTCCTTCTGGTTTTGTGTCACAAATATCATGTAAATTATTGACCAAGGGAAGATTTTAATCTCAGTTACTACATTAAAATGGCTGAGAAACAAAACAGTCAAATGATACATGAGAGTAGTACTTTATTCTTCTTTCTATACAACCTGTTAAACATGGCACAGTTCCTATGGCAGCGGTAAATGTTATTCCGGAAGATGAAACTACTAGTGATTATCTCATTGGCATTTTGTTGTGTATATATGAACCAGTCAGTAAGCATTGTCTATTTTTATAGATGGGTGCCCTTTGTGTACTTGGATATTGATCAACTCATAATGACTCATATATGACTTTATCCAGTGAACTTTAATGTGCCTATAACCAATGTTTACAGGAAAATGACACTGCATCTATTTAGCTAGTATTGCAAATGTATTTACCAGCCAATATCATTTTTCTCACTGTGTTTAGAATCACACAGCAATTAAAATTAATACATCTGTCCTTTCATGTTTGAGATAGTCAATGTAATGTTGAATGTTTAAGAACATAAGACTGTAAGACATAGGAACAAAAGTAGGCCATTCTGGTCCTTGGTCTGCTCCGCCATTCAATGAGATCATAGCTGATCTGATAATCAACTTCAATTTCCTGCCTTTACTGCATAACCCTTGATTTTCTCACTGATTAAAAGTCTTGGCCTTGAATATACTTAATGACCCAGCCTCAGTAGCCCTCTGTGGTAAAGAATTGTACAGATTCTCTACCCTCTGAGAAAAGAAATTCTTCCTCATCTCTGTCTGACCCCTTATTCTGAGATAATGCCTGATGTCCTAGATTCTCACACAGAGGGAAACAACCTCATTTTTGTATCCTGACAAGCCACCCAAAGTTGCTACATGTTTCAATAAGGTCATCTCTCATTCTACTGAGTTCCAATGAATACAGGCCCAACCTACTCAACCTCTTCTAAGATAGCCCCTCCCCTCCCCAGTATTATCCTGGTGAACCTTGTCTGGACTGTTTCCAGCAGCAGTATGTCTTTCCTTAGATAAGGGGCCAAAAACTGTTCACAGTATTCCAGTTGTGGCCTGACTAGTACCTTTTAGCAAAACCGCTCTAATTTTATATTTCATTCCTTTCGAAATAAAGACAAACATTCCATTTACCTTCTCTATTACTCACTGAACTTGTTTCCTAGCTTTTTGTGATTCATACACAGGGACTCTCAAATCCCTCTGCTCTGTAACTTTCTGCAGTCTATCTATATTTAAATAATATTCAGCTGCTCTATTCTCCCTGTCAAAATGCATAATCTCACATTTTCCTTCATTGTATTGCATCTGCCAGATTTTTAATTTCATTCCTTTATAATTATCTTTATTTAACCTTAACACAGTTGATTCCAACACTAGTTCTTCCCTTTCATGCTAAATGCTCAAAGTTATGGTTACTGTTTCCTCGGGGATCCTTTACTTTAACATGGTTTATTAAAACTGCCGCATTATCCATCAGCAAATCTAAAATAGCTAGATTCCTGATTGGAGCCACAACATATTGTTCTAGAAAACATTTTCCAAATACACTATATTCTTCTTCTTGGATTAAGTCCATCTGGCCTCTATGTCTCTCCCTGGCAACTGTTAGAGTGTGACTTAGATTGCTTGTTGCCTCGGTGTCATTTTTGATCCCTAAAAGAGTTTCTCACTACATCACCAGGCCATCACTAAACCCATATTTCTAGCACTGTAACATTACGTTCTGCCTTAGTTCATTTGGTGGCAAACTCTCATCTGTGCTTTGCTACCTCTCAATTTGAATATTCCAATGCACCCACAAGTACTATCCTCAGTAAACTTGATGTATCCAAACTTTTGCTCCCCAGGCCCTCAATCACATTGAGTTGCATTCACTCACCACATCCATACTCACTAAATTTTATTGGTTGCCAGTTAAGTGATGCTTTGCTTTTAAAAATTCTCATTTATCTTTTCTCATTGGGTGTGAGTCTTTGGAATTCCCTTCCTCAGAAGGCAATGAATGTAGAATCTTTCTTTATTTTTGTATAAGTATATTTATCCAATATCCTTTAACATTCTAAAATATGTTCCACACTTCTTTCACTCAAGAGCTTGCACATCAGATTGCTCCTCAATCAATGGAGCAATGAAATAAAGGCAAACATTACAAGTTGAGAATATTGCCTTTGACAATTGCCAAAGTCGTTCTATGGCCAAAAGGTCAGAGCAAGTAATGTAATATTTTCAACTTTGCTATGTTTTCCTTTTCTCTCCTCTGAGTCCTCTACCCATCCAGACACACACCTCAGTCAAGAGAGTGGGACAGTCACAAACATAACCCACTAACTCTGGTTATATTCTAATGCCTCCATTGCATTATAAGAACAGAACCTTATAATGTTATTGATTACCTGCAATTATTAAAAATATATTTTGCAGCTTATCCAAGTATGAAGGTTTCATGAATATCTATTAAATCAGTATCATCAGTTTGATATCTCCATTCAGTGTTTCTATTTGTAGCCTGAACCAAAAATAAAGTAGAACTTTTCATTTGCACCTGAGGCCTTGGTTTAATGGTTCATCTGAAAGACAGCACCTCCAGCAGCGAAGCACTTGCCATTAGTAATGTCCTGGAGCATCAGCATATATTTGTGCACTTAGAAAATCAGAATGATATTTGAATCCACACACTAGAGTTCTGGTTGTACTGGAGCACTGTTCTGAGTTATACTAAACCAGTTGGACCAGTATGCATAATGAAGAAGGGGCCATACCTGAAATGTTGACTGCTCCTTTCCTCCAAATGCTGCCTGGCCTGCTGTGTTCTTCCAGCCACCTGTTTGTCTACATTGGATTCCAGCATCTGCAGTTTTCTTTGTCTCTAATTTGCATGTTTTACTCGTTTCTCCTTCTGGGAAATGGGACAATAGTCGCATGCTGTCTTTTCTCAGTACTTGCAGAAGTTTCAATGGACTTTCTCCAAAGTAATATTTACCCCCAGCTGCATTTCCCCCTCATACTTGGGAGCATTCCCATTTTTTTTTTCCTTTACTCAGCCTTTCTACTATAGCCCTCTGGATTTTAAATTGTTTTCTGTGTCTTACACCAACAATTTGCATTCATACCCCACCAACAAACCTGAAAGGCAGACTTGACTTTATTTTGAATTTTATGGCACCAAAATAGGCCATTCAGCCCAAACATGGGAAGTGGTAGATGAAGGTACAGTTATAACATTTAAATTTAGAAGGTTATGGGCTAAACGCAAATGGGACTAGCTTAGTTTGGAAAATTTGGTCGGCATGGATGGGTTGGACCGAAGGGTCTGTTTCTGAGCTGTATGAGTCTATGGCTCTAGAACACAGCAGCCAAAGTATTGCCAAGTGAGCCACAGCTGAAGCTTGCAAATTCTGAAGGTGAAATGAATGGTGGTTGGGGATGGTTACAGGACACTAGAGAATCACTTGGTAGCATAGCAGGGAAATGTCCATTCTGTACTGCCAAGGAAAATACTATTTCTCCACCTTGATCTACAAAATTAAAACACCATAGATATTTGGAATAAAAAGCAGAAGGAGCACCAGTATAAAAACAAAAAATACACTTCCTGTTCAGATCTCTCGTACCCACAGCACCTGGCTTTTGTACAAGTATCATTGGACTGTTTTTAAACACCCTTCTCATGAATTGATGGCTTGGTAGCTCAATGTTGGAACAAAGGGTAAATGAAGTGCATAACCTGCCCGTGTGCACCTCCAGATTTCAAACTTAGTGGTATATATGAAATCCTGTTTTGCATTTTACATGTTGGCATTGACCTGAATGGTAATATTTCTTGACTTTCCACAAAACAGTGGCAGATCTGATGAGTGTTTCCAGCCTTTTCTGCTTTCATTGCAGATCACCTATCTTATAAACTTTGCCCTTTTGGGACTGTATTCAAGACGGCTGTGGCTGGATTACTTGGGCAGCACACAATCAGGTGCCATGTTCACACACACATATAGCACACACTTTTTGCAAGCAGAAGTTCAAATTGCCTAAACAATTTTATAGGATGTAAACTGGATAAAATATAAAATATTAAAACACAGATATCGTTCCTGTGATATCCTCCATGTGCAGGTTGCAATGTCCTAAAACAGTGCGCAAGGTCATGGAATTTTATGTGCAAATTATGTTCAGGTAGCAGTTTCTCTTTATCAAATTAATGTTCTGCCAAATATTCACTTCATCTTATTTACATTTCATTATTATCTTTAAAAAAGCTGGGTAGCTGTAGGTTTGTGGAATAAAGAGAATTCTAACTAAAACAAAGTTGCTGGAAAAGCTCAGCAGGTCTGGCAGCATTGTGAAGGAAAAAACAGAGTTAACAGAGTTAAAAGAGGTGACCCTTCCTCAGAACTCAGTACTTTTAAACATCACTACTTTTAAAGGAACATGTTTTCATAATCAAGGGATTTGTTAAATATATTGCATTTGCATGCTGAGGGAGAAGAGTCTGGATATTATCTCTCAGTTTTGTCTAAACATTGTCACATACAATAGACCTAAAGGCCTTCTATGAAAAATTTAAGAAAAATGCACGGCAGGATTCACATTGGCTATGTCTTACATATCGTGTGTTTTGTTTAATCATCATGGAATATGGGCATCACTGCTTGGGCAGTTATCACCCAACTTTAATTGCTTGGGAGAAGGTGGTGATGAGCTGCTTTTTGTACAATTGCAATCCTCTGGGCGCAGGGAGACCTACAGTGCTGTTAGTTAGAGAGTTCCAGGATTTTGACCCAGTGAAGGAACTATAATTTTGAAACAGACTGGCATGTGGCTTGGAGGTGAACTTGCAGATGGTGGTGGTAGTGTTCCTATGCATTTGCTGCTCTTGTCCTTCTAGGTTGTAGAGATCATAAGTTTAAAAGGTACTGTTGAAGGAATTTTTGTGAGTTGCAGCAATGCGTCTTGTAGATGGTACATAGACACTGCTGTCACTATGCATTGGTGTTGAAGGGAGTGGATGTTGAAGGTTATGGATGGGATGCTTTTGTAACCACATTATTTATATGTGTAGTGCAGCTCAGTTTCAGGTCAATTTATTCATGAGCATGTTGACAATAAGGGATTCAGCTCTGGTTATGCCATTGAACATCAAATGGCAATGGTTAGATTCTGTCTTGTTGGAGATTCTGGGTTCCCGTTTTATTGAGGATGGTAATATTTTTGAGCCTCCTCTTCCAGTAATTTGTTTAATTGTCCACTGCCATTCGCAATTGGATGTGGCAGAACTGCAGAGCTTAGATCTGAATCGTGGTTGTGGGACCACTTAGCCCTATATATTGCATGCTGCTTCTGCTACTCAGCATGCAAATGGTTCAGTGTTGTAGCATCACCACGTTGACACTTAAATTTTAGGTATGCCTGGTGCTACTCATGGAATGTCACTCTGCATTCTTCATTGAACTAAGGTTGATCTCCCAGCTTGACGGAAACGGTGTAATGTATGCTGTGTTGGCCATTAGGTTACAGGTTGTGATTGAAATTAAATCTGCTGTGTAAGGCTGGCAACATCTTATGGACATGAATTGCTGGATTTGTTTGAAGTCTGTCTGATTTAGCATGCTGCTGGTTCCACAGACATGTTGGAGAGAATTCTCAATGTGAAGGTGGGACTTTGACGCCACAGTGACTGAGCAATGGTCATCTCTACCAATATCATTATATGAAGATGCATCTGCATCAGGCAGATTGGTGTGGATGAAGAGAGATAACAAGGTGTAGAGCTGGATGAACACAGCAGGCCAAGCAGCATCATAGGAACAGGAAGGCTGACGTTTTGGATCTAGACCCCCGAAGTCAGGCATGCTTTTCCCTCTTGTTCCTTCACTACCTGCCATAGATCCAGTATTGTCACTGTGTCCTTTAGGACTCAGTTAAATCAGTCAGTAGTGGTGCTACCAAGTCACTCATGGATTGATGGCCATTGAAGTCTCCCAGAGTACATTCTGTGCTTTTCCCACCTTCAGTGCTTCCTGTCAGTGGGGTTCAACATGAAGGAGAACTGAATCATTAGCTCAGGTCAAGGGTGTAGAGTAATAATAAGCAGGAGAGTTCCTTGTCCATGTTTAACCTGATGCCACGATACACCATGGAGTCCAGAGTTAATGTTGAATACTCCCAGGTGATTTCCTCCTGATCATAAGCCACTGCACTTCCACTTCTGTTGGGCCTATCCTGCTAGTGGAACAGGACAAACCTAGGGTTAATGATGATTATGGTGTCTGGGACTTTGTAAGTTATGATTCTATAATTATGACTATGTCAAACTATTGCTTGACTACTCTGTGGAACAGCTCTTTCAGTTTTGATATAAACCCTCAGATAATAGGGGCAGACGATGGCCTAGTAGTATTATTGCTAGACCTAATAAGCCAGAGACTCAGTTAATGTTCTGGGGACCTGGGTTCAAATCCCATCATGGCAGATGGTAGAATTGGAATTGAATAATGATCTGCAATTAAGAATCTAATGTTGACCATGAAACCTTTGCTGATTGTCAGGAAAAACCCATCTGGTTCACTAATATCCCTTCAGGAAGGAAATCTGCCATCCTTATCTCGTGTGGCTGACTTGTGACTCCAGACCCACAGCAATGTGGTTTACTCTTAACTTCCCTCTGGGCAATTAGGGATGGGCAATAAATGCTGGTCTAGCCAGCGATGCCCACATCCAGTGAATGAATCAAAAAAATTTGTGAGAAATTTGCAGGATCACCAGGGCTAAGTTTAGATCATTGTTTTGGGTGCCTAGGTAAATATCATTTGGTCTCTTCAGTATTGGTCCTAATATCAGACTGTGTGTGCTTTGATAGAAATTGAGTGGCTTGTCAGGCCATCTCAGAAAGCAGTTATGAGTTTACAATGGGTTTGGAGCCATATGTGGGCCAGACTGTGTAAGGGTAACAGATTTCCTTCCCTAAAAGGAATCAATAAACTAATGTTTTTCTTTAATGATAATGGTCATGTAGTCACAATTGATCTGAATTTAACCACTACCAGGGAGGGATTTGAATCCATGTTGCTGGAACATTACCCTGCGGTTCTGAATTTGTAGGCCAGTGACATCATCACTGTGCCATTGCTTTCAGAATTTAAAGTAATTTAAAAGCTTGCAATCCCTAAATGCAAACAAAATAATTGACTAGAAAAAATGTAGAACTAGAGAAAGAATTTTCTCTTATTACAACCAATCTTCTAGCCTCCGATGGCAAGTTATTAAAAGAGCTATAACAGGAAATAGACTTAGAAGGAGAAAATTAACTTTATGTTAAGAAATGTCATGATAAATTATGAAAAAAAAACCTGAGGGGACAAAATACATTCAGTTCATTTTCACTTTCATGATACAACAACAGAGACTCAGAAGCCCTGAAAAACACACTCAACTTCAGAGGGAGTTCCTCATTACTTCCTTTGACACTTTGGAAATTTATCTGGCTGCAGTAGTATAGGTTTCCCTTCATTGTCACACTGTGAGTAATGTTTCTCAGCTGGGAACTGACATAAGAATGCAGGAAAACGGAAAAAGAATCATAAAACTAATTTATCCAGAAAAAAGATTTCATTTTCTTATTCTTCCTTTGATGAAGTAATAATTGGATCATTTTTATTTTCATATGTAGAATAAATATAGATTATATATATAAAAACTGCCGTTTTTCTCAAATGGCTCACGTTAATTGCACTGCTATAATCATGAAGAATGCCGTCATGTTTTAGAAGCTTATTCCGATTGAAATACCCGTTAGGTTTAAGAATATCTGCAATTAGCTCAGGCTGTGATTTTTTTTTGGACCAGGGTTTGACCAGTAAGGAAGCTTAATTTTAATGAGCAGGAGTTTCAGATTATGAAATTTGTGCATCGCAGATAGTTTTGAAAATGATTACAATTGAGGAATATTAGATTCCATCATTTTTTTTGCCTTACTTGGAAATAGTTGATGAATATCCTAAACCCTTTTGTGATTTTGACATTGTGACTAATGTCTGATTCATAAACTGCTTGTAGCCCTCCCTCCATGGTCTCAGTGATGGCTCATTTTGTCATTACCTACTGGGAACCTTCTGCTCCAGGACCTCTGGCATGGCCTCTGAAAAACTACAATTTGTGTTGTGGCTTGTTGTAATGTTTTGCCAGGGTGGCACACTGGAAATCAAGCTCCGCTATTCCCAGACTCATCACAAACATTAAAAATTTTATCAAAGTGTGCAGAACTTCCAGTTTATCTGTCTAACAGACTCATGTTAAGAGAAATCATGGACCAGATTTCAGTACTAAACATGAAGTCAGAGAATTATACAGCCCAGAAACAGACCCTTTGGCCCAACTCGTCCATGCCAACCAGGTTTGCTAAACTCAACTACTCTTATTTGCTTGTATTTGGCCCACTTCCTTCCAAACCTTTCCTATCCATGTACCTGACCAAATGTCTTTTAAATGTTGTAATTGTACCAGCTTCTACCACTTTCTTCGGCAGCTCATTCCATACACACACCACCTTCTGTGTGAAAAATTTGCCCCTCAGGTTCTTTTTAAATCTTTTGCTCCTCACCTTTAACCTATGTGTTCTAGTTTTGGACTCCCCTACCCTGGGGAAAAGACCTTGGTTATTTATCTTATCTACACCTCTCATGATTTTACAAACCTCTATAACAGCTCCCTTCAACCTCCTATGCTCCAGGGAAAAAAATAGTCCCAGCCTTTCCAGTCTCTCCTTTTCACTCTAACCTTCCAGTCTGGGTAACATCCTTATGAATCTTTTCTGCGCCCTTTCCAATTTAATAACATCCTCCCTGTAGTAGGGTGACCAGAACTGTACCAGAACTGAAGATGAACTAGGATTTATCATGAATAATTTGATTCTAACCACATGTATGCAACTGTGAACTGTTGACATATAACTCTACAAGTTAGAACTCTCATCCCCTATTAAAACCTACCCACGTACACATAGAGACCAATACAGACAGTCAAAAATAATTGGTGTTAATGAACAGAGGGGGAAATAACCTGGGAAACAATTCATTGGCATCAGTCATCAGGATTCATTGGAGGGGTTCCTTTTGTTTTCCAAGACCTTTTGTTCTCTGAGCATTTCCTCTAGTTCTTTCATTTCTTCACAGGAGGCACAGAGTGACTGTTTCACAAATTATAAAGTCTCTGACTTATTGCTTAAGAGCAAAAATTCACAGCAACTGGTTGGAGAAAGTGTCTAGCTTTCTTTAACTCCAGGAAAGAGAAAGGGACACACACTACCTCCCTTTCCAGAAGTCCAAGGGCTTCTAACTCTATTTTTCACACCTACGAGCTGCCGAGTTGCATTGGAACCAGAGAGTTTTTGCTGTTGATGTTTAGTATCCATGACTGGTCACAATTGCACTAAACAATCAACTATTTGCAACTGGCCAAAACTTACTCTGCTTACACACCGCCCAGTGCCCTGCCATCTATTTATATCTTCCCATACTGTTTGCAAAGCAATTTTATAAACACCAATTGCAATGAATTTCAGTAGATTCTGTTTTTTTTTAAAGTGCAGCCAATTCTTTCCACAATCCTTGGTTATAAAATTTTCAATTTTAGTCCGCAAGTGAACGTACAGAAAATGAAACAATATCCTGTTGCAGCATTCACGCTGCTTTCTCCACATTTTCATAACTTCTCCAAGCAGATCTGCTGCTGCCAGAATGTACATCAAATAGTAGCCATATTGCAGGCAGCTAGACAACATTCTCGTACTAACTCACGATTTTCTGGGATTTCTTAAATCAAAATCTTTGGATCTCAGATTAAATGCAGCAAGTGCATCTTCTAACATGTTTGGTCTTGCCGTGCTACCAAAGGATATTTACAGTCTGCTGAGGGAAGGAAAAGATTTAACTTTATTTACAAAACATCTTGCTGTGTTTCATCTTGTTATGAGGCTGCAAGAGAGCACAGGATGCTGTGAAATTATATCACATCCTGTGATGTTGTGTATCATATTTCATTAGCGTATCACAGAGTCAGTTTAACCTCTTAAGCCATAAAGCCAAATCACTTCAGAATTTTGGATTTACAATTTCTGATTTACAACACATAAAAGGAATTTATCCAAACCTTCTGTAGCTGGGGTGCTATAACCCCACTGTCTCTATTTGTTATATCATTATTTAAAACACTTCAAACTCTGAGTTGTCCTATATTTTGTTTTAGATGTATTAGCATAGAAGTCACAATTATAAACTGGGAAAGATGGACCAGGCTGGATCCCCTCAAAATATTTTAAGAAGGTAGCCTAGACCTTAACCTTTTCTTATTTTAAAGTTAGATATGAAGTGGATGTTCCAGGTGTGATGCAACTGGCCAAGACACTCGGCTAAAGGCAAAGCAAAATTTATTTAAACACTACAGTAAAAATATGAACAAAAGAAAGCAGAATTTAGACTAACTTAATTATTGGAAGACCGAACCAACCCAATACAACAGCTTAACTAATTAACTGTTCCAATATAGTAACGTCCCATAAACACACCTCATGGCAGTAAGGTAAATTCAAACACAGATTCTTACAGGCAGAAGGGAACAACATCCAGAAAGATATCAGAGAAAGTCAGAGGAATCTTTCACAGTAATCAAAACA
This sequence comes from Rhincodon typus, assembly GCF_021869965.1. Lineage (NCBI taxonomy): Eukaryota > Metazoa > Chordata > Chondrichthyes > Orectolobiformes > Rhincodontidae > Rhincodon > Rhincodon typus. Next base: position 32,384,567 of record NC_063356.1, read on the forward strand.
TCTTGTGACTGCTGTAACTAAAAAACAGGAGAAGAAACCTGAACTGGAAGAACTGGACACTCCCCTTCTATTGTTAAACTGTTATTTGCTAAACTCTTCGACACCTGTGACTTTACAACCTCTCTTCAAAAAAACATCAAGGACAAAATAAGAGGCAACACAGTGTGGAGCAGGAGGAACACAGCAGGCCAGGCAGCATCAGAGGAACAGGAAATTTGACATTTCTGGCTGGGACCGTTCTTCAGAAATGGGGAGGGGGAAGGGAGCTGGGAAATAAATAGAGAGAGGAGGGGTGGAACAGGTTGAAGATAGGTGGGATGGTGATACGTGAGTGCAGGTGGGGAATGGTGGGGATAGATCAGTGTGATGGGTGGGGCGGAGAGGTAGGAGAGAAGACAGACAGGTTGTGTCGGGTCAAGGAGGCGGTTGGGAGAAGGGCTGGGGCTGAGGAAAGGTGGGGGGGTAGTGATAGGTTGGATGCAGGTAGTGGGTGGTGGCGATTGGTCGGCAGGAAGAGTAGGGCGGACAGGTGAGGAAGATGGACAGGTTGTGTCAGGTCAAGGAGGCGGGGATGAGAGGGATGGTTGGACATGGAATGAGGCCAGGCGTGGGGAGATTTTAAAAATGGTGAATTCTATGTTTAGGCCATTGGGCTGTAGGCTTCAGAGGCGGAATATGAGGTGCTGCTCTTTCAGTTTGCAGGTGGCGTCATTGTGACACTGAAGGAGGCCCAGGATCGACATGTCACCCAGGAAGTGGGAGGGGGAGTTAAAATGGTTTGCGACTGGAAGGTGTTGTCGTTTGTTGCGTACAGAGCGCAGATGCTCTATGAAACAGTCTCTGAGTCTATGTTTGGTCTCTCCGATGTAGAGGAGGCCACATCAGGAGCAGTGGATACAGTAGGCCAAATTTGAGGATGTACAGGTGAACCCCGGTTGGATATGATAGGTTTGGTTTGAGCCTTGGATGGAGGTGAGGAGGGATGTGTAGGGGCGGTGTAACACTTCCTGCAGTTGCAGGGAAAGGTGCTGGGGGTGGTGGGGTCACTGGGGAATGAGGGAGTCACGGAGACAGTGGTCCCTACGAAAGGCAGATGGGGTGGGGAGGGAAATATCTCTTTGGTCGTGGGGTCGGATTGTAGATGGCGGAAGTAGTGGAGAATGATACGCTGGATGCGGAGGTTGGTGGGGTGATATGTGAGGACCAGGGGGATTCTTGTTTTATTTTTGTTGGGGGGGGGTGGTGAGGGCAGAAGTGCAGGAGGTGCAAGAGATATGGTTGAGGGCATTTTTCATCACCAAAGAGGGAAGTTACAGTCCTTGAAATAGGAGGACAAGTGGGATGTCCGGAGCGGAACGTTCCATCTTGGGAGCAGATGCAGCGGAGGCAGAGGAATTGGGATAAGGATTGCAGGAGTGTGGGTGAGAGGAGGGGTAGTCCAGGTAGCTATGGGAGTCGGTGGGTTTGAAATAGATGTTGTTGTTGAGGCAGTTAGCAGTTAGACAGAGAGGTCCAGGAAGGAGAGGGACGTATCAGAGATGGTCCAGATGAATTTGAGGTTGGTGTGAAAGGTGTTAGTAAAATTGATGAACCATTCAAGCTCCTCATGTGAGCATGAGGCAGTGCCGATACAGTCATCAATGTAGCGGAGGAAGAGGTGAGGAATGGTGCCAGTGTAACAGTGGAAAAAGGACTGTTCCACATATCCAACGAAGAGGCAGGCATAGCTTGGACTAATGCGGGTGCCCATGGCCACACCTTTAGTTTGTAGGAAGTGGGAGGAGTTAAAGGAGAAGTTGTTCAGGATAAGGACAAGTTCTGTTAACTGACTGAGGGTGTTGGTGAAGGGAGATTGGTTGGGCCTGTGGGAGAGAAAGAAGGTGGAGGGCTTTTAGGCCATCTGCGTGGAAGATACATGTGTACAGGAATTGGATGTCCATAATGAAGATGAGGTGTTGGGGGCCAGGGAATTGAAAGTCTTGGAGGAGGTGGAGGGTGTGGGTGGTGTCCCGGACGTAAGTGGGGAGTTCCTGGACCGGGGGGAAAAGACAGACTCAGGTAGGCAGACATAAGTTCAGTGGGGCAGGGGCAGGAGCAGGCGGAGACAATGGGTCGTCCGGAGCAGTCAGGTTTGTGGATTTTGGGAAGGAGATAGAAACGGGTGGTGCAGGGTTGGGGAACGAGGAGGTTGGAGGCCATGGGTGAGCGGTCACCTGAGGTGATGAGGTTGTGAACGGTTTGAGCGACAATGGTTTGGTGGTCGGGGGGGCGGTTGAAGGAGGTGTCAGAGAGTTGGCGCCTGGCATTGGCGATGTTAAGGTCTGTGCTGCATACCACAACTGCGCCTCCCTTATCTGCGGGTTTGGTGGTGAGGTTAGGGTTGGAGCAGGGATAGCGGAGGCCTACATGTTCGGTGGGGGAGAGGTTGGAGTGGGTGAAAGGGGTGGTGAGACTGAGGCGATCGATGTCACAACAGCAGTTGGAGATGAAGGGATTAAGGGAGGATAGGAGGCCATGGGGTGGTGTGCAGAAGGATGAGGTTTGTTGGAGGCGAGAGAAGAGGTCTGTTGAGGGTGGGTTAGACTTGCGGTTAAAGAAATAGGTGTGGAGGAGGCAGAAGAAGAATTTGACATCTAGACATCAATGGAATTCATTGATGTGTGGATGCAGGGGAATGAAGGCGAGTCCTTTGCGGAGGACTGACGGTTTGTCTTCAGGGAGGCGGAGGTCTGAGGGGATGGTGAAGACCCGGCAGGGCTTAGTGCTGGGGTTGGGTGTAGAGCTGGAGCTGGGTCCAGGGGTGGAGACTGTCTCAGGAGTGGAAGTGATGTAGGCAGTGACCATGGGAACCCGGATGTGTCCAAGCTATGCCTGCCTCTTCGTAGGATACGTGGAACTGTCCCTCTTCTGCTGCTACACTGGCACCATACCCCACCTCTTCCTCTGCTACATTGATGACTGTATCAATGCTGCCTCTTGCTCCCATGAGGAGCTTGAATGGTTCATCAACTTTACTAACACCTTTCACCCCAACCACAAATTCACCTGGACCATCTCCGATAACTCCCTCTCTTTCCTGGATCTCTCCGTCTCCATCTCTGGTAACCACCTCAACACCGACATCTATTTCAAGCCCCCCGACTCCCACAGCTACCTGGACTGCACCTCCTTTCACCGACCTTCCAGCGAACCCTTACTCCCAATTTCTCCGCCTCTGCTGCATCTGCTCCCAAGATGGAATGTTCCACTCCTGGATATCCCAGATGTCCTTGTATTTTAAGGACTGCAATTTCCTCCTCTGGTAATCAAAAATGCCCTCAATGGCACCTCTTGCATTTCCCACACCTCTTCCCTCAAACCCCACCCCCTGAAAAAAAGACAGAATCCCCAGCAACCTCTGCATCCAGCATATCATTCTCTGCCACTTCTGCCACCTACAATCCGACCCCACTACCAAACAGATATTTCCCTCCCCAACCGCTATCTGCCTTTCCCAGGAACCACTTACTCAGCGACTCCCTCGACCACTCCACACTCCCCATTAACCCCACCACCCCCGGCACCTTTCACTGCAACTGCAGGATGTGCTACACCCGCTCTTAAACCTCCCCCCTCACCCCCATCCAAGGCCCAAACCAAACCTTTCATATCCTACTGGGGTTCACCTGTACATCCTCCAACTTGGTCTCTTGTATCCACTACTCCTGATGTAGTCTCCTCTACATCGGTGAGACGAAGCGTAGACGTGGAGATCGTTTTGTAGACCATCCATACTCTGTACGCGACAAACAACAACACATTCCAGTATCAAACCATTTTAACTCCCCCTCTCACTCCCTGGGCGACATGTCCATCCTGGTACCCTCCAGCATACAATGACATCACATGCAAACTGAAGGAACAACGCCTCATATTCCATCTGAGAAGCCTACAGCCCAATGGCCTAAACATAGAATTCACCCGTTTTAAAATTTTCCCACCCCCAGCCTCATTCCATGTCCAAACCATCCCTCTCATCCCTGCCTCCTTGACCTGACACAACCTGTCCATCTCCTTCCCCGCCTATCCAGCCTACCCTTTCCACCGACCAATCGCCACTATCCCCTATCTTCATCCAACCTATCACCACCCCACCTATCTTTCCCCAGCCCCACCCATCCTCCCACTTGCCTCCTTGACGCGACACAACCTGTCCGTCTTCTCTTCCAACTATCTGCCCCACCCATCACACTGACCAATTCCCCCCCCTCCCTACCCGCATTCACCCTACCACCATCCCACCTACGTTCCCCCAGTCCCAGCCCTGCACTCTCTATTTACTTCCCAGCTCCCTTCCCCCTTCCCATTTCTGAAGAAGGGTCCTGACCTGAAATGTCAAATTTCCTGTTCCTCTGATGCTGCCTGGCCTGCTGTGTTCCTCCAACTCCACACTGTGTTATCTCTGACTCCAGCATCAGCAGTTCTTGCTATCTCCAAGGACAAAATAACCTTTTTAAAGTGACAGCATCATCGCAGAATTAACAATCATAATAGAGATAAGGCTGTGTTCCGTGGCTGCCTTTTTTTGGATGAAAAAACATTGCCTGATATGGAAATTGCTTCAGGAATACGTACTTTATCTGAACTCAGGCTAAGACATTCAAAAGAGAAATTTTGTAGGAAAATAAGGTTTTGTTTCAAGTTATTCATGATTTGAATGTACACCTTCCTTTATTACTGAGGGCATGGGAATTAGTATGAAACTGATCCATGCACATTTTGTTTGTTTATTGTGTTCAGTACTGAAAAGTTGCTTTATCTGATCTTGGCAGATATTACATTAAAAAGAATGTAGGTGCACATTTTGAAATCTGCAAAAGCACATTTAGTACTATGAGGGTATGCACCAAAAGGACTATCCAAAAGTAACACTTCACTGAAATGCACATTTCACAGCAGTGTTTGCCAATTTAAAAGGAAATTATGAAGCAAGGAAAAGTCGGCAATTTTTTTTTTCAACTTTGACAACAAATTGATTTTGAGCTTCTGGCACTGCATCTGTATCTTCAGCTGCTACATTAGTGACCTTCCCACCACCATGATCTCAGACGTGGAGTTGGAGGTGACTCCTCAGGTTTTGAAGCAGCCAGTGTCCATGCGCAGCAAAACTTACACAATATTCCAGTTTGGGCTGAGGAGAGACAAGTAACACTCCTGCTACACAAGTGCTAGACAATGCCCATCTCCAAAAGAAAGAATCTAACCAGCTACAGTCAATCTCATTTTCATCACTGAATCTCCACTAACAACATCCAGGGAGTTATTATTGACTAGAAACCGAGCTGAACCGAATGTTGCTACAAGAGTAGATCAAAGACTGGGAATTCTGCAATGAGTAAGTCTCTTCCTGCCTATCCAATGTCTGTCCCCCAGAAGGCATTGTAGGAGTGAGCAAAAAATGTCCAATATTTAAAACACTCAACTAAACCCCATGGACTTTTCCACTATCTAAAATACTGGACAAAACCCTGGATTTATCAAAACTTTTAAAAGATGAAAGCGACAACTGGACTGAGTACTGAGGAGAATATACAAACGCAACTCACAGAATGGAGATGGCTGTCTGAAACTGTTGTTCATCCTGGAATTCCAATTGACACCTCCTCTCTAACTGAAACTAACAGACGCTAGCCTGGGACAGCAAGGTGTAGAGCTGGATGAACACAGCAGACCAAGCAGCATCAGAGGAGCAGGAAAGCTGACGTTTCGGGTCTGGGACAGCTTTTATACACAGGAACAAAAACAAAGTTGCTGGAAAAGCTCAACAAGTCTGGCAGCATCTGTGGAGGAGCTTTTATACCTCTGGTTACCCAGCACAGACAGTATGTCCCTACAGAGATACCGGACATTCAACCTCAATCAAATTCCAAAAACAGAGATACAGGACACTCAACCTTGATTAAAACGCATTCACACATATTCTAATCATCGGAAAGCCAATTAACTTCAGAAGCGAACATCAAGAGCTTAGGGAAAACAACAGATTTGAGGGGAGATAACGGAACACACAGTCAGTATAACTGCCAGTCCTGCTCTCACCTGGAGGGTGGCCTTTTTCAACAACAAGCTTCTGCACGAACAGCTTCACCACAGACTTCCAACCCCAACAAGCAGCTTCTGAAGCAAGATACAAGAGAGGCTAAACAGACGAGCCAAATTGGGAAGCCTAGCCAAGGGCATGATCAGAACAAAGGACGTCTGAGAGGGGGGAAGCCAACCAAGCACTATCTGAACAAAAGCTTCCGAATATGGGCCTGTTCTGAATTAAGAGGACCAACGTCAAGAACCTCAACAGCCAGGCACACTTTGAAACTGTGTTTTGAGTGGTGAGCTTAAACTCCCAAGAACGCAAAGTTCTGACCGAGCTGGCAGGGAGGGGAAGGTGCAGTGGTGACAGTGCATTGGGACCCCAGGGCAGGAATTCTGATCAAAGACTCTATAATTAAAATTGTTGTTTTCTGTGTGTATCAGTAGAATAAGGTTCTAATTGTGTTCATCTCGTAAATAGTGTAACTTAAAGTACTACTGTTCTCTGTATACTAAATTGTGTCAATTTCTTTGTTTTTTGCATTGCCTATTTTCTTGTATTATATTTGCCTTTGTATTTTCAATAAAACACAAAGATTCATTTGCCCTGTATAAGGCCTTCTTCATTTCATATTCGTTAAATAAGTCCAGTGTCCAGAACCAGAGATCTGGAGGTGAGTCGAACCACTTAAAAATCAGGAAATAACTGACTGCAAACCAGAGCCCTACAGCATAAGTCAGGCATGTGTTGGAATACTCACTACTTATCAGGATGAACTCAGCTCCAACAACACTCAAGAAGTTTGACACCATCAAAACAGCCAAAAACAGCATGAAACTAGAAGATTGGGAAAACTTTAAAGGTCAACAGAAAGCCACAAAAAGAGGTATAAAGAAAAGTAAGATAGAACATGAGAAAAAACTAACACAGAATATAAAGACAGATATATAAAGACAAAAGTTTCTATAAATATATAAAACAAAAAAGAGTGACTAAAGTAAACGTTGACCCTTTAGAGGATGAGAAGGGGAATTTAGTTATGGGATATGATGAAATGGCCGAGGCATTGAACAGGTATTTTGTATCGGTCTTCACAGTGGAGGACACTAATAACATGCCAGTAATTGACAAAGAGACGAAGGTAGGTGATAACCTGGAAACAATCACTATTGTGGAAGAGGTAGTGTTGGGCAAGCTAATGGAGCTAAGGATTGATAAGTCTCCTGGCCCTGATAGAATGCATCCCAGGGTACTAAAAGAGATGGCGGGAGAAATAGCAGGTGCATTGGCGGTAATTTTCCAAAATTCGCTGGACTCTGGGGCAGTCCCAGCAGATTGGAAAACAGCAAATGTGACACCACTGTTTAAAAAGGGAAGTAGACAAAAGACGGGGAATTATAGACCAGTTAGCTTAACCTCTGTAGTAGGGAAGATGCTTGAGTCTATTATCAAGGAAGAAATAGCAAGGCATCTTGATAGAAATTGTCCTGTTAGGCAGATGCAGCATGGGTTCATGAAGGGCAGGTCATGCTTGACAAATCTTTTGGAATTCTATGAAGACATTACGAGCAAGGTGGACAATGGGGACCCAGTGGATGTGGTGTACCTAGATTTCCAAAAGGCCTTCGACAAGGTGCCGCACAAGAGGCTACTGCATAAGATAAGGATGCATGGCGTTAAGGGTAAAGTATTAGCATGGATAGAGGATTGGTTGACTAACAGGAAGCAAGGAGTGGGGATAAATGAGTGCTATTCTAGCTGGCAGTCAGTGACTAGTGGTGTGCCTCAGGGATTGGTGTTGGGACCGCAATTATTTACAATTTATATAGATGATTTAGAGTTGGGGACCACGTGTAGGGTGTCAAAGTTTGCAGATGACACTAAGATGAGTGGCAGAGCAAAGCGTGCAGAGGACTGTGAAACTTTGCAGAGGAACATAGATACATTGAGTGAGTGGGCAAAGGTCTGGCAGATGGAATACAATGTAAATAAATGTGAAGTCATACATTTTGGTAGGAGTAATAGTAAAAAGGATTATTACTTGAATGGTAAAAAGTTGCAGCATGCTGCTATGCAGAGGGACCTGGGTGTCCTTGTGCATGAATCACAGAAGGTAGGTCTGCAGGTACAACAAGTAATTAGGAAGGCAAATGGAATTTTGTCCTTCATTGTTAAAGGGATTGAGATTAAAAGCAGAGAGGTTATGTTGCAGCTGTACAAGGTGCTGGTGAGGCCACACCTGGAGTACTGTGTGCAGTTTTGGTCCCCTTACTTGAGAAAGGATGTACTGGCACTGGAGGGGGTGCAAAGGAGGTTCACTAGGTTAATTCCGGAGTTGAGGGGGTTGGCTTATGAAGAGAGACTGAGTAGATTGGGATTATATTCATTGGAATTCGGAAGATTGAGGGGGGATCTTACAGAAACATATAAAATTATGAAGGGAATAGATAAGATAGTAGTAGAGAGGATGTTTCCACTGGCAGGTGAAGCTAGGACAAGAGGGCATAGCCTCAAGATTAGAGGGAGCAGATTTAGGACTGAATTGAGAAGAAACTTCTTCACCCAGAGGGTTGTTAATCTATGGAATTCTTTGCCCAGTGAAGTAGTTGACGCTATTTCAGTAAACGTTTTTAAAGAGAAGGTAGATTTTTTTTGAACAATAAAGGAATTAAGGGATACGGTGAGAATGAGGGTAAGTGGATCTGACTCCACGAAAAGATCAGCCATGATCTTATGGAATGGCGGGGCAGGCTCAAAGGGCCGGATGGCCTACTCTTGCTCCTAGTTCTTAAAACTGTTTTCTGTCTAGTTGGGTGCACGCTGCCCCTTTAAGAGAGCAATAAGTTGACCCAGTGGCAGGAACCAATGGAGCCTGTCTATAAATTGAGTGTGAAACTAAGAGGCACACAATAAAATATTCATTGTTCATGTTTATCCTCAGTCTACCTCGTGTTCTATTTATGGATCTAGTGAACCGCGGACATAATGACTGGTGATGAGAGTGTGATCTGGCCAACAAACTGTGTGTGACCCCTTTTATTTTGTCAGCCGGAAGCACATCATCCAGACTTTGAAAATGGCATGGGTTTGTGGAGGTAACATGAAGGGAATTGATCGCAAGGAGACTCGGGCTGCGAGCGACCCCAAGGAAAAACAGTACCCCAACACTGTTGGTGAGTGAGCAGGCAGCACAGACAGTGTTTACTGAGGGGATTCAGGCTGCAAACAGCTACTAGATTTAAGTGGCAGGAAAAATTCCCAGCGGCGGGAAAACAAAATAGCTGGCCAATTTGGAATGATGGGACCATTTGACGAAGAGACAGAATTTTGGATGCTGCAAACTGAGCAATGTGTACTTAAAGGTGAACGAAGTGGCCAAAGGCATAATGGTACCAGTTTTCCTGAGCTCCTTTGGGAGTAAGATTTTTGTGATTCTAAGGAATTTGATGCAATCAGAGAATCCTGTGGAGAAGGCATACCAAGAACTATGCAAAGTGCTGGGAAGTTATTTTGCACCAAATACTGATGACCTTGGAACTTTTCTCTTTTTATAAACAGGTAGCGTATGAAGGAAAATCCATTGCCCAATTAGTAGCCACCTTTAAGAAGTCAGAGGACTCCTCTAAGATGCCTTACAGAATCCTCTGGTTTATGGCCTCTGACACAAAGTCATTCAACAAAAGCTACTAACAAAGAGAGACATGGATTTCAAGGCGGCTTTCAAAAATGTTACCTCAATGGTGCTGCCTGTTAGCAAAGTAACACAGTTGAGTGATAACACCTGGGAGTATAAAGTAGCAGGTACTGAGCAGACTGTGGTAACAAGCGTAGAATGCCAAAAATGTGGTAAGAGTGGCCACAAGGAGTCAATGCAGCCCTGTATGAGTTTGAGGCGAGGTTGGCACATTATTTACAATATTCCGGTAGGTGAGGCAGTCCTGAACAAATAGATGGATCACCTGAAAGCTGTTACCTCACAAATGGGGAAGGAGAAAAACATACCTGGCCCCTCAGAACAGATAGAATTCCTGTCAGAAACCGTAGGTTCTCCCCCTCTGTCTAGTGTTGAGGGAACCTCGGAGTCTGAGATGGATGCAACGTCAATACCATTACAGCCGGAAGAAGAGGAAGAAACTCTCCCAAGACGCTCCAGATATAACAGACAGTCTACAGTCCAGTACAAGCCACCCATGTCAGAATCCGAATCAGAAAATTTAGACCTGGACTGAAAACATCACAGGAAAAGCTACAGGAGAAAGACCAGGCCTACATCTCTGGACTTAGGGTGGGAGGGATATAGTGAATGGAAACAGGTGGATCTCATTGACTATGAGATCCTCGATTGGGGTTGTTAACCTGGGCCAATCAGGAATCCCTGGCTGAAAGATATAATCAGGGGATTTAGAATCCCCTCAGTCAGGGGACTGACTTCGAGCTGGCTGGCCACAGCCAGTGTACTGTACACAAGTAAATAAAGGGTGAGTTGGTGATGGGATACCAGCCTCAGTGCAGTTATTTCCATGGTCTTCTAGGAATCGCCATCCCCCGGGAGACTGATCATGTCGACATAGTTTAAGGAAGGTTTGTTTTTTTTTTCCCATATTTTAGTTTTCTCAATAGTCTTGACGATGTGCATATGTTAGCTACAATGCTTGTATAATAGTTATAATTGTGGATGTGTACATATTGTAAATGGGAGTATTGAAATAAAGGGGGAGGGGTGTTATGTATGTAGTTGGGTGTGTGTTTTCCCTGTAAGAGAGTCGGTTAGATTACTCGGAGACAGGATCTCGGGGATGAAGCTTAGGACTGATTGTGGAGCTGAAAGGACACACAATAAAGTATTCCTAGTTCAAGTTTATCTTCTGTCTGTCTCATATTCTATTTATGGTTCTAGTGAATCACAGACATAATAAGAAAGACTCTCTTGATCGGCACCCTGTTCATCATTATCAACATTGTCTCTCTCTACATTGTTATGTAATCAGGGCATCCTACTACCCGATCCTATGGCGAGGATAATACGTTCTATAGTCAGGACTTCACTCTGTTCACCCCACTCCACTCTCAGGAGCATCTTCCACATTGAACATTGAAGGTCCCTAATCCCCACCCCCACAAAATGCTTCCTGCCTCAGCTGTTCCTAAATTCTGGGGAAACATCATCAATCCACCCCATCTCTTGTATGGTCCTTCATGCCAAAGTGTCCCCTTGTGTTCTCCAAATGAGTTGGTCCTTCTGGACTGATTTTGTCCACTCTAAGGAGCAGGCTATGATAAACATACATACATGTGTGAATTTATACATACACATACACATCCACACATGCATCATTTAACATCCAAAGCTTTCAAGTACTTAAAGTACAAAAGCAGATAATAGATGATTATCAAACATAATGCAATGTGTTTCACCTTTTTCCAATACGCAGCACCATTCTTAGAAGCTAATGAGCTGTGAAGTGGAAATGCTGAGACACTGCAATTGCCTAATAATCATCCTCGTATAGGTGATGAATGAGAATGTACCATTTTATGTGAATATAGAGAAAAAACTGGCTGTCAATTTCCAGTTCACTTTTAGCTTCATCATCAAATGTTTTGAACCACTTATTCCTGATTCTATTTAGAATTACGCTCTGCTATATCTCAGGAGAATGAGATCCATATTTTCCTCAAAAGCTGAATGCAATACAAAAATTACAAAGTTCCAGAAATCACGTAAATGAGGTTTCAGAAAGTTGTAAGCTGCAATTGAAGTACTTGGCACTGCTGTTTGCAAAGTTGCTCACCAGGGAGCCATTAAGAAGTTTAATTGTTCAAAGTTTATATCAGCACATTCTGAAAAATTGACAGCTTGAGTACTTACTGTAAGTAATGACAACTCATAGGATATCAGAATCAATGTAAGGGAAAGAAGGCATCTCATTTGCTGAAGAATGTTAACTCTAAGATAAGTGATTCTGCAAATGGCTCAAAAAGGATGAATACGATCATTTGTAACAGATAACTCTGCATGCAGTTGCCACCAAGACAACAACCTGATGAGCCAGATACTGTGCCATTAGGATTATATATTGACAACACTCACCATATTTCATTAGTTAAAAATCCATCAATTTATAGAAAAGAGATATACTATTATTTCTAATTCTTAGCAAATTGTTGAATAACTTGTTCCTCTTTGTGTACATTTTATTTCACTCTAATTCACCCTATTTCCATTTCTGCCTCTCATTACTTCTTATTTCTCATTGGACATGACATTCATGATGTTCCTGATCTGATATTGTTGCCAAATGGTCAGTGGAATGAAGTTCCAAAAGTTTGCAGAACAAATATATTGTGATGTCACGTTTGGTCAATGAATTCTCTTTGTTCGCCAGAATTGCAATGTCACCATACCAAACATCTATTGATGTGCCTTAATTCAACAACATTGCAATGGTGGGGCCCGCATTTCAAACAAAGTGTGGCTACATAACGTCCATTGTCACCAATCATCACTAACATCTTGAGAAGATTTGGAACATTTGGCACTTCAATGATCATTCCTTAAACCTGAAATCTGGTTTTGACTTGTCAATGACTCTTTCAATCATTTGGGAAAATTTAGGAAACTACAAAACTGTCTACTATCAACACCTTAATGATCAACTTTACAAAATGAATTTCACCAAGGAGACAACAAGAACATTCCATGCCATTTCTCACTGTTCTTATCAGCAAGTTCCACAATCATACACCATTATTTCAAGTCTACTGTTAGGGCAGAATCTTATAAGATTCTGAGCAATATGCATTATAGTGAGATTTAGGGCAGATTTGGGTGAGAAGTTGCATTAGGTCTATCTCAACATTGGGAGCATCTCTCTGTGTCTATTATGCATTTGGTAAGTGGGAAGGCAAGGTTCTTGCTGGGCAGCAGCGAGTCACCGATTAATAGGGATTATTGCTTATTAAATGCCTTATCAATACCACAGTTTGCTTCATTAATATTCAGCTTTCCATCTTGCCAAATTATTATCATTGAGATTTCTAGACCTGGATTTCAGAATGGGTACCTTTGCTCATTCCAAAGGACATCTATGGTGGCCACTGCGCAACAGCATCGCAGGGTAAATTCCATGGGAAATAGCCACATGCAACCCACATCCAGCATCTGACATGTGCCAGCCTCTAAGAACTCTCATGTCTCATCTCTGATCTCACTTAAAGAATGATACTGAACTTCAATGTTGCACCTTGGTTTGCACTGACAACTTTCATTGCAATGCTGCAGCAAGGATACTGTGTGCTCAGAAAATGAACCCAGCTCATGGTCTGGACTAGTGATCATGGGTTTGGAAAGTGCTGTCTCAGGAGCATTGGTGGATTTCTGCAGTGCATCTTGAGATGGTACACACTGTTATTGATATTGGTGGTGGAGGGAATGAATATATGTGGATGTGGTGGCCAATCAAGGGGCTATTTGGTGTCAAGCTTTTTGCATGTTGTTGGAGTTGCATTCATCCAGATGACTGAGACTATTCAATCACATTTTGTCTTCTGTCCTGTAGATGGTGGAAGGCTTTGGGGATTCAGCAGGCAATTAATCACTGCAGGATTCCAAGCTGTGATACTTATAAAATAGAATTGATAGAGTTCCTTATACATAGGGGAGATGATGGCCTAGTGGTATTATCGCTGGACCATTAATCCAGAGACCCAGGTAACATTCTGGGGACCTGGGTTTGAATCCCGCTACGGCTGGCGGTGGAATTTGAATGCAATAAATATCTGGAATTAAGAGTCTAATGATGACCATGAGTCCATTGTCAATTGTCAGAAAAAATCCATCTGGCTCATTAACATCCTTTCAGGAAGAAAACTTCTATTCTTACCTGGTCTGGCCTCCATGTGACTCCAGACCCACAACAATGTCATTGACTTTCATCTGCCCTCTGGGCAATTAGGGATAGTCAATAAATGCTGCCTAGCCAGCAATGCCCTCATTCCGTTAATGAATAAAAAAAATTGTTATCTTGATAATAAAATGCGAACTATTGACTTTTGAATTTCATTATCTGATTTCATACTTAGGACTTCAATGGACTGATATACTTTTAATAAAGGAACAAAAAACATTGATTTAAAGTGGATAGGCATCCATTTCCTGAATTCTAGTGGCCATGTCTCATCACAGATTAGGTATCAGATGGTTGAGCTGAAATTGTCATTTCATCCAAAAGCAAGGACTTCAGTCAACCACTTCTGGGGCCATGAAAAATTTTAGTTGGAGAAGACAGAAATGTGCATTTGCATAGAATAAACCAGTAAGAGCTCATCATCAGAAACCTCCAACCTCAATAACCTTCGGTGAACCAAGAGAGAATCCTTAGGCCTGCAATGTCTCTCTATCATCTCAAAGACTACAAGTAGAAGTGATTTTTTGATTCTTTAAGTAATCTAATGCATGCTACGTCTATTGTAGCCATATTTTTTATGCATGTGTGAATGGGTGCTATTGTGTTTGCATATCGGGTATAGAGAAAATAAGTGTTCGTTCTTGCCTGTTTTGTGTCTTTTCTTGAAAGTCACATCATTTAAGAATATATAGTGTTGGACTTAAAATGATAATTTCAAACCAGACCATTAAGGGTTAATCGTTAAAGGTTCATTGAGCATGACCATGCGCAATTGAATTAAAGTGGAAAAGTACATGAAAAACAGGCCTAATGCAATCTGAGACAACAAGGTGTAGAGCTGGATGAACACAGCAGGCCAAGCAGCATCAGAGGAGCACGAAAGCTGACATTTTGGGTCTGGACCCTTCTTCAGAATTGTCCTCTGATGCTGCTTGGCCTGCTGTGTTCATCCAGCTCTACACCTTGTTATCTCAGATTCTCCAGCATCGGCAGTTCCTACTATCCCTACTGCAATCTGTTTTGACTGAGGGGAAATTGCGTGACAATGAGGGGCCGTGGGAACTGTCTGCTTGTGCGGTCTACATGGGACCACCTGGACTTGTTTTTCACCTGTTTTTGTGGGCTGGAAAGGTACTGAAGTTACTATGAAACGGTGATTCCACACATAATCTTAGATTCAGAATAGCATTAATGTCAGAGACTTTGCCCCACTCATCGGACTTTTCATCATCTGCTGGGGTTCGCGTGACCAGTGCCATGAAATCTGAGATAGAGCTGTGAGTGCCAGCGTTGCCAAAGTCACCAACTGATAGACTCACTTGTTTGTATAGATATGTACGTTGTGTAGTTTAAGCTAATAGATTCACTCATTAGTTGGCATGTCTTGAATATACATTAAGTAGAAGAAGCTAGTACGTTTGCTTCATATTGAAGTTACATGTCTTCTTGTAATCATTTCGATCAGACATCAAAGAACCCATTAGCTATTTTCAACATAACAATAAAGGTTGAAAAAACATTTTCTCTAAAATACATCTTGTTGTGATCATTTGAGAGGTGGGTTATAGGGAGAATTATCCCACATCTCTCCCTGTCCATGAAACAGTTCGGTGGACAAATGGAAGGAGCAGTATCAGATATGTAGACTGCTGTCTACTTTCCTAATTCACAACTGCAAGTTGGAATGTGGAGTCAATGTTAAATATAGATGGATGGAATGAAAGTGTCTTGTGGTATAGTGGTAGTATCTCTACTTCTGGGCCAAAAGCTTGGGTTTCAGGTCCCACGCCAGGATCTAATGACCATAGAGGTGTGTCATAACATGTCCGAAGAGATTGATTAAAAACAAAATTTATACTTCGACGGGAGGTTCAATTTAAAACATTTTGAATAAAAATAGTTCTCACAATGCCGAGAGGTCCAAATTTAGAATATGCACCGAGTGCAACCATCACAGGGTGGCATGGTGGCTCAGTGGTGCATCACAGCACCAGGGACCCAGGTTTGATTCCACCCTCTGGTGACTGTCTCTGTGGAGTTAGCCCATTCTCCCTGTGTCTGCATGGGTTTCCACTGGGTGCTGTGGTTTCCTCCCACAGCCCAAGATGTGCAGGTTAAGTGGATTGGCCATGCTAAATTGCCTATGATGTGCAGATTAGATGGATGAGCCATGGGAAATGCAAAGTTACAGGGATAGGGTTGGGGGGTTCGGTTTTGGGTCATGGTGGGATGCTCTTCGGAGGGTCAATGTAGATTCAATGGGCTGAATGGCCTGCTTCCACATTGTAGGGATTCTACAATCAGAAACTGAATCTATCAGTTTTTCAAAGATTCGGTTGCTATTTTTTTGCAACATGAAGCCGATATGAAAATGCTAAGTAATTAGAAACACAAAGGCTGGTAATACTCCATTTATTTCAGATGTGCAGTGTCCTCAATGCCCAGACTGAAGTCAGTCTGATTGTGCTTGGTTTCTCTTTAGGTAGCAGAAAACTCCAGAGACAGGGAACAGGATTTCTCTTCTCAGGAACTCTGACCCCTGATCTCTGTGAAATGGCTCTACCTTGTGTTTAGGTGGTGGGAGAGGGATACTGCAACTACTAATTCTTGGAGTAGGGGGTGTGTGAGGAAACAGTCCAGCTCCTCCTGGCCTGACAGAAGTACTTTCCATGGCTGTGTTTGCATTGCTGTATCCGCCAAGTTTCTCAAAGCCCAGAAACATGACTGGCCACAGATTAATGTAGAATTCAGGCTTCATTTCAAGCTTCCAGCCTCATTTACATACTTAAAGCGTCAACTTGCCTGCTGGAGGAAGGTTGGATGCCTACCCCTTGTGGCCTGAGCTAAAGCCTTGTTGGAGCCAGCTTCCATTTCTGCTCATTTAACCCTGCCTACACCATAGCATACCTCACATGTATCCAATCCTATATATCCCATTCAACTTTAATAAAATTTCACTTAATCCATTCTAAAACATGTATATTCAATTTATACACATTGATCTGCAGTTCAACAACATATGTAGCAAGAATCAAGAAATACAACCTTACATTTATTAAGCAGCTTTTATGACTTCAGGATCTCCAAGAGTCCTTTAGAATGAACAAAGTAGTTTTTGAAGCATAGTTACTTTTGTAATGTGGGAAACACAGTAACCACTTTGTGAACAAGTTCTTCTCACAAACAGCAATGAAATAAATGATGAGATAATCTGTTTTGTTGTTTCAGGAACAAGTGGCGTCCTAGACACCAGGAGAACTCTGATTCTGCTCATAGGGGAAAAGATATCTGAGAAGTCAGCCTGCAACTATGTTAACATCTGTTTAATGTCGAACTTCAGGTTGCAATGTAAAAAGCAAATCAAAACATGTGAATGTTTTTAATGACTCTTTCATCACTTCAGGAATAGCATGTAATGTGTAGACATTCCACTTTGTATCAAGAAATATTGATAAGAATCAATAGCTCATAGTCAAAACAAAACCATGAAGCTGAATCTTAGTTTTTTTGGTTGTGCCAGTGTCATCAAGTTTCATGGAGGTTTTCTCACTACCAAACCTAATGATCTTTCTCACGATGTTTCACCAAACTTGCCTCATTCACCAACTACACCACCCCCCATGGCATCCTTCCTGTCCAATTCTCGCCACATCTTAGCACTTGCCATTTCCAGAACAGCTCTTCACTTACCAGACACCTGCTGAAAGACTAGCATTCTTTACATCCATGCCATCTTAGTACACAGACAAGCATTGGCAGTTTGGCATTGCCTGTTACTGGCAGCATCATGGCATAGCAGACACATTGTTCACTGTTCATAGCTGGCACGGGTGACACCCCTTTGCAAGCGCAACCCCATTCTCTCCTCCCAGTTTGCTGGTCCTCAGCTGCATCCTGTCTAAACACCCTCTCCACATCACTGCTACTCTCTCTCCAGTGTCTACTGGAGACATACATCATGCCATTGTCAGGAAGGGAACATCACATTTGGACAAGCTGTCTGACAATTCCAAAGGTGAACTTTTATTTAGAGTCAGCAAAAGCAAACACAAACAAAGTGAATAGAGATGGCAGCACCCCCCACAATGTGAACCAAATGCTGACATGATAACAAATGACTATTCAACAATATATGATGGTCTTCTGCAATCAGCTGTCATTTATTGGAATCAGATCTGAATCAGGCCCTGACCAGCTTGTAACGTCCAAAGCAGTTGGGCTCTGCCATCCATAAGGAGAACTTTTTTCTCCACAGTGTCCTTGTCCTCCTATTTGAGAGGCTGCTCCTGCTGTCCCAGTTTCTCAGCATCCAGCGCATCGCCTCACTGCCTGCTCCAATTGTGCAAAGCATAGCACGCTAGGATGAGGTGATGCACTCTGTTGCCCTACAATGCAACTTTGCACTTCCTAAGCATGTTGTAAGTGGATCGGAGGGGAACCACAAAGATTTTAAGGGGTTGATAATTATTGGATGTCAGTTTTCATGAATGAGAGTGGCAGGTGCCTTGAGATGGTGTTGGGTGTTGCACATCGGCTCTTTATAGCGAGTGGCGAGCTGAAATCACAAGTAAAACACATCAAGAATTTTTGGCACCTGGTTTGCTCACATCAGCTTAGAGGAATCTGCATATTAATAAGGTGAAATGAATACATATTAAGGTTGTTACCAAGCAATAATCTCCCAAAAAAGGGAGCTTACCTCTCCCCAGTGAAAATCTCATTTCAATGCCCGGTTAAAAGTGCAGCCAACTGTTCCTAACGTCAGGAAAGCCCTTCCTGGACTTCCCATGGAGTTCTGCCACAGTACTCTCTATAGATCATATTATTCAGGTTCCAATATGATTCTGCCCATTATATTAACAGTTTGTGTGACTCATGTTCATTATCCTTCTTTCCTAATTGCTGAAAGATGAAGCAGTGAATGTAATATGGATGGTGACCTATAATTAGTGGAGCCCACAGGGATCAGTGAAGGGGCCACAATTACAATATATAATCAATTAATTGATGAGGAAAGTGAATGTACTATTTCAGACGATGCAAATGTGAGAAGGGAAATGGTGAGGATGATACAAAGAGTCTGCAGAGGGCTATAGATCTCAGTGGCTCAGTAAATGGGCATAAATTTAGCAGATTAAATAAAATGTGGGGAAATGTCAGGTAATGCACCTTATCAGGGAGAATAGAGGAGCTGAAGGTTGTTTAAATGGAGAGAGACTGCAAAAAGTTACAAAATAGAGAGATTTAGGAGCTCTCATCCATGAATCACAAAACCCTAGCAGCTAAGAGCAGCAGGTAATGGGGAAGACAATTGGAATGTTGACTATTAGGCAATGGAATACAAAAGGAGGGAGGTTTTGCTAACTCTATACATGGCACTAATCAAACCATAGCAGGAATCCGATGAACAGTTTTAGGCCCCTTATCTAATGAAAGATATACTGGCATTCGAGGCAATCTAGGTACAAGGTAAACTAGGCTGATATCATGTATGGAAGGACTATTTTATGAGGAGAGTTTGAGTAGGTTGAGCCTGTACTCATTGCAATTTAGGAGAATAAGAGGCAATCTTACTGAAACATTAAAGGTCTTAGGAGTAGATTCAGAGATGCTGTTTCCCCGGTGGGAGAATCTCGGACCAGAGGGCATAATTTCAGATTAAGGGGTTGCAATTTCAAGACAGATGGGGAGGAATTTCTTTTGTCAGAGGCTGGAGAATCTATGAAAATCTTTACAGTAGAGGACTGTTGAGGTTGGGTCATTAGTATATTTAAGGCTGAGACTGACAGATTTTTAATCAAAAAGGGAATCAAGGTTTATAGGAAAAAGGCAAAAGAATGGAGTTTAAGGTTATCATATCCGCCATGATCTCATTGAATGGGGGAGCATACATTATGGGCAGAATGTCTTACTTCTGCTCCTATGTCTTATGGTCTTACAGTTCAACCTGACAGGTAGAAATGAAAATAAAAACCATCATGCCAGTCAAGCTCTGTGCAGATTAATGATTTTCATGTTGAGGTGTTATTCTAGTTTTAATAATTAACTGGAAATGTGTTGGTTAAGCTATCTACCTGTCATCAAAAAGAGTTCATGCAATTTGTAAATTTATATGTAGTAAAGGTCAGAAATCACACGACACCAGCTTATAGTCCAACGGGTTTATTTGAAAACACAAGCTTTTGGAGCCTTGCTCCTTCTTTAGGTGTTAGTGAGAGAGGTGGCATCAGACGCAAAATTTGTCGGTAAATGATCAAAGGTTCACACAACTGATGAGGATGTATTAAGCAAACCTAAGATGCTGTTAAATCTTTAACCAGTTAGAAGGTTTTAATTGATTAAAATGTATATGTAAATCCCCAAATTTCTTTCAAGTCACTGCCCTGAGAGAACTAAAGGTTTTATCAGTGTAAATAAGAGGTGATATTTTAGGTCAGACAATGCATGTTAGGTGTGAGGACTTGCTTAGAATCTGTTTGTGTTTTGGTTTGGAGTCAGACTGGTTTTATTTCTAGAGTAGGAACTTATAAAATGCCACATTGATTAACTGTCTATAAATTGTGTGCTTTTTGAACAAAATAGAATGTATCTACAAATACAAATTCACCCCATAGATTCACGTGATTATTTAACATATCCTCAACAGTTGTGTGACCCTTTGACCTTTTACCTACAAATTCTGTGTCTGATGCCACCTCTCTCACTAACACCTGAAGAAGGAGCAAGGTTCCAAATTTTCAAATAAACCTGTTTGATTATGACCTGACTCGTGTGATTTCTGACCTTGTCTACCCCAGTCCAACACCGGCACCTCCGCATCATACGCGTAGAAACGCATGCACAAAGTATCAATATTGAATATAAGTTAAGAACAATAACAATGTTATTTCTGAATGAAAGTGTGTCCAAATAATATGCATGAAGAGTAGTAACATTTCAAAAATTCAGTACATGACTTTCTGCGTAGTTTGGCTGTTGATTCATTGTAACTGGTCAAGCTTCTGATTGAAGTGTTTCACTTTCAGAATCTGTGCTGAAATGGAAATGACTAGATACGAAGCTCCAATGTGTAGCCATGTGATTGGAAGGGCTGCCTTTGTTATTTACAACTTGGAAATCTCATTTTTCTCTAACTCCCGTTCATTTCACAGCTATTCTAATAATATCCAATAGTGACCTTGGAAGGTGACTCACGTTGCAACAAAGCTTCCTGTTATTCTCAGTTCCCATGTTTTCATCTTGATTGTAGTCACAAGACTCAGCATCATTACTTTCCCACAGTCACCCATCTGAGGAGCTTAGATCAACTGCAGTCTTGCTGGAAGGCCGCCAAGGTAATACATAACAAAACAAGCATTGATGGGATATAAACTGAACATATCCCTTTTTAGTTCCATAGGAAACTATATAAACAGTTGAATAAGGCTTTAACTAAAATGTTTATAGATATAAACTGTCTTGAGAACTGTCATGTGTCACATGTTTTATCTTAATTGTGCACCTCTTAATTGAGGCATTTTCCAGACTAGCTACTGAGCTTAACTCTTTCTCTTTCTCAGTCCTGAATCCTACATATTGTAAAAAGGAAGCATGGTAAGGCCCATTTGAGATTAAGAAAATGTCTCTGAGGATCAATGTTTCTCTGCTATTTGACATATCCATTTACGAAATATGGTATCTATTTTTTCAACTATTATGATCTTTAATTTGCATTTAATAGCTGAACGCATGGCACAACAAAATTTCACATCTTAAGTCTTCAATTGTACAATATAGACTAAAACAGTATTGATGAAACTTTTTTGTAGGTAAGTTAAAGTTTACTTCAGAAATGAAGCCTTCATACAAACAAAAATTTCATTATCAGATATATGTGCAACTAAGTAGACAGTCAATTTGTCCAGAATGAATCCAAAGTCATTTTTAGCTTATAAGAGTTTACTTTTGATCCTTTCCTTTCCCAATCTGGAAACTTTTAACTTCCATGATGCAAAATTTCCTCGAAGTTTCTTCTTCTAGCTAAAGCTAGGCAAATCTTCCAATCTTATTTTAATACTTCAAAATTTTGTCCTTACAATTGGAATGTGAGGTGCCTCATTTGCTGTGTAATGAGCCATAATCATATGCCCTTTCTCTCTTGGTTTCTGGCAAAGTAATCCACTTGATATTTTAGGAAGTGAAGTCACAATGCCTTCCTCTGTACCCTTCCCATTTCAAAATTCATCATCATGACAATGGGCCTTGTATCTAGGTAGAGATGTTGAATAGCTAAGCTCAGAGACCAACTCTTTGCCATCATGGAAATAAGTTTACAGTGCAACTATTCAGAACCTGACATACCTAACATATTTTCTGAAACTTTGGAAGCTCAGTCTAACAATTATTAGCACACAAGCTAGTACCATTAACTCCAGGTATAAACACGTTGCACCTCCTTCCTAGTAAAACAATCAGGCCTCTTTTAGTCTGTAGCAATTAAACCACCTATCGTGTGGACTTCAAACAGGTCTATATGACCTTCTTCATTTTCCCTTAAATTTAAAAAGACACAGGGCACAATCTTGTTGAGGTCTGAGTTGCATGGTGACATTTTTGGGAGAATCGGGTGACATGTGCAGTGAAGACAATCTCAACAGCAAGATCAACTTGCTCCAATTTTTATGCTTTTCACAAGCATTGTGGTGGGATACTCACTAGGCAAGATACCAATTGACTATCATTATTGATTTTTAAATACTTGTTAATGCCACAACTTGCCTCAATAATATTCATATATAACCTTACCAAACTTACCAAGCAAGTTTGACATCAGGAAACCTCAACAAGTAAACCAGAGCAAACGCTTAGTGGATTCAATTCATCAATTGCTTCAAATAACTGCCATGTTGGTCACTGGGTACCAACATCTCAGGGCACATTCCATTGGCACTGGTCACATGCATCCCATAACTACAGGCATTGACATCTGACATGTGCCAGCCTCTAAGACCCCTCACGGCACATCTCTAATTCATAACTGCAGCAATGACACTGTGCACGCAGGGGCACATGTCCAGCTCATAGACTGGACCAGGCTGCACCTCCATGCTCTTCACTTGGTCTCATAGCTCTCACTCAATCTGACCATATCTGACAGAATCCATATCTACCAGGATTATGCTAGTGGTGCATATCAATGCCGTTAAGTGCAGACACAAAGCCAGGAAACTTGGAGTCAGTCTGAATCCTCTGCTGATAAGGGTTGAGGAGCTGAATGATGGGCAGTGTAAAACTTGTCTTGAGTCTTTTTGCCCTATTATGTGAGCTGTTGTCCTCTTGTCCTCAACTGAAGGGTTGGAGAACGTCAAGTTCTTTGGAGTGCCAATAACTGACAACCTGTCCTGGACTTCTCACGTAGATGTAATGGTCAAGAAGGCACAACAATGACACTTCTTCCTCAGGCAGCTCAGGAAATTTGCCATGTCCATAAGGACCTTCACCAACTTCTGCAGATGCGCAGTTGAAAGCATGCTCTCTGGGTGCATGATGGTCTGGTATGGCAACAGCTCTGCCAGGATCATGAGAAACTTCAGAACGTGGTGTGCACAGCCCAGAGCATCACGGAAGTCAACCTTCCATCCATGTACTCCATTTACGTGGCTCACTGCTGCAGAAAGGCTGCCAACATCATCAAAGACCCATCACACTCCAGTAATGATCTCGTACAGCCTCTTCCATCAGGCAGAAGATATGGAATCCTGAACACATGCACCAGCAGGTACAGGAACAGCTTCCTGGCCGTTATTAGACTGATGAATGGGCTTTCTAGCCTCAAATAATGCTGATCTTGCTAACGTGATCTTGCCTAGCGCATGCCCTGTGTAATGTAACCTGTATGCCTCTGTGTAAGTCTTTCTGATCTGTACAATCTTGCTTACGATGATTGTCTGTACTGCTCATAAATAAAGCTTTTCACTGTACTTCAGTATACATGACAATCAATTGATCGATCAAACAATAAGAGATTATGGGAGATGAAAGCAGGTGGTGCAGCTGTTATTTTCAGTACTATTGGAGAAACATTCAGAATTGGTGGTGTTGGTGGTTGGGCTGTGTGAGAGTGAGTGGAAAAGATATTCCAGGTAATATCACAAGTGGTTTGGTATGAGCCTTAGTGGAAAGTGGACACAGTAACAGAGTAGAGTGAATGTAACATACTGGGGAAACTATGAGGGCACATCCGATGGTGGAGTCAAAAAGAAATCATTGACCTTCTTCTTACATTGCTATGCATTCCTCCAGATGGCTGAGACCACTTTAATTTAACCTGGGTGACAACCTTGCCCAGACTGGCATGGCCTGGTGTTGTGGCCTGTACTCTTGGCCCCAAAGGAAGAGCACTATTACATCCAAAGGGACCTCCTGCAAAGCTGAGCATTGATTTATCCCTGTCTGCCATGTCCAGGGCAAATATCAGGAACCGTGGAGAACAGTGACTGATAGTGCTTGTCTGGGTGCACAATGGGCTTTCAGAGATAATGCTGGTAAATTCTGGAATATCTACTGACTGGTCAGTTGTTCTGGGAACAGTGCGTGGTGAGATAAGGCAGAAATCAGACATGAGCGACACCACAGGGACAGAGTTGGTAATTAAGGCGGTGAGTTGGGTAAGATAGGATGAGAAACTCACTCGGCCTGACAGTGAGAAACACTCCATTAAAAACCAATGCAACTCGGACTTTGCCAAAAAAAAATCTGATTCAGCCTACTGTCTCAAAACGTAATCTTACAAACCTCATAATTCCCTGACAATTAATGACGGCTTATGTTCACTCATTTATCTTAATTTTCACACAAAAGCATTTAAACCTTACACTGCTGCTAAGTTCAGGATAATTTTCTGACAGTTCTTTTCAAAGATCTTGCCAGTGATGCCCACTACCCAAGAATGTGATAAAAATCTGCCTCAATGTCTATCAGGCCAGATATTTGTGTCGAAGAGCCTGGCTACTGGAAGAGACGTGGATACTGGAGGATGAAGGAATATTGGTTATTAATTGTGCATGAAAAATGATGTTTTACTGGCTGTGCTGCATGTACTAGTCAATCAAGCCCTTGTTCACAGCAGCAAGTGGTCAGGTTTACAGGATACAAATGATTAAAGTCCATTTAGCACTTGTCTAAACCCAAGAGAACAATCAAGGTGTCCAAAAGAAATTTAATGACATTAGGAAAGCTATCTATGCGATTTGTATTCAAACTGTACTCTGCAGGGTGCAGTTATACATTTCATTCAGTCATTAGAATTAGCAAACTACTAATACAATAGCTACAGCTCCAAAAACAGTGTAACATAATGGATAATCACGGAAATTGAATTGTAAAACCCACCTCTAAAATTTTTAACATAAACTGATGGGTTTGGCTTTATGAATGACTGAGTTAAGGTAAATGTCAGCAAAAAGTCATCTGGGTATCTTGTTTCACATATTAGTCCATAACATAATGATAAAGTTGGAGAATATCAGCTACAGTTTTAATTTTGTTATTGTTTATTGGTGAAAAGACTACATGAGCAGTTGCAGGATAGTTAGGAAATGTAGAATGTGTAACTATAGGCTAATCTTCCAATCTTAAAATAATCGCAGGCCTCTGGCTAGCTTGCATAGATGACATATTATCGGGGTAGGAATATTAATATATTCTTCACTCTCTCCTTGTACAGATTAGGTGCAGAAAGGCAATGATAGCCAGCATTGCAACAGTCTTAAATGATGCTATTCTGCCTCAATGGGGAACTGACCCCTGTGTAACTAATCCACAAGCAGGGTGGTCAACGTGGGTTTAAAAAATCAAACAAACTGAATGTGGCTGGGTTCAAGTGGCCATGACAGAGGAATTCTGTGAGGAAGGCAGGACATGAGGTATGACATATTTGAACATGAAGAGAATCCTCCTCAGAAAGCAGTCAGCAGGGTGTCCATAGGTCAAGGTCACTGCACAGCTGAATATGACCACTTTGTACAGGAGAATGGCCTCTCAGATAGGCAAGAAACTTTCTACCTTGGGAAAATTGCCATTATAAGCATATTTAGCTCCAGTAGCAGTGAAACTAATGACATGGCATGCTTGCAACATTGTTTCATCTTGAATAATTGAAACTTGATTGTGTGTGTCTATACTTCTCATGGGAAAAATGAGGCCAAATATTCTGATCAGTGTCAGAACTGTTGCATCTGATGCTGATCTGACAGAAAACAGCCCACTTACCTGGTTGATTTTGAAAGTTCTGCTGCATCCTAAAGCACTCCTTCAAAACTGTAATTCCCCCAGAGACTTGCAAAGAGGAGCAATATAGAAGACCCACCCAACTTTTACCCCACAATCTATTCTATGGCGAGTTTAAAGGTTCAGTCTTACTGGTAGTGAATGATTGAGTTTGGGATAAGTGGGTGATGTGCGGTATGTCATTACATCAAAGGGGTATTTGCTTTGGGAGGTGTATATGGGTTGGAAGGAATTAATCAGGTTGGTCAGAAAGGTAGTCAGGTTGACAGGGAACAGGGAGGACAATGATGGGTGCTGAGGGGTTATTTATGTAGTTACCAAACTGTTGGATCAGGTTGAATAGAGTTGTAGAGTCATACAGTACAGAAACAGACCCTTTGATCCAACCAGTTATGCCAACCATAATCCCAAACTCAACTAGTCCCACCTGCCTGGACTTGGCCTATATCTCTCCAAACATTTCTTATTCATGTTCTATCTAAATGTCTTTAACCCTACATGCATCCACCACTTCCTCTGGAAGTTCATTTCACCCACAAACCACACTGTGTAAAAAAAATTGCCCCTCAGGTCTTTGTTAAATCTTTCTCTGCTTCCCTTAAAAGTATGCCCCCTAGGCTTGAAAAGACACCTGCTATTCCCCTTATCTAGAATCCTCATGATTTTATAGACCTCTATAAGGTCACCTCTCAACCTCTTATGTTCCAGTGAAAAAAGTCCCAGCCTATCCAGCCTCTCCTTATAACTTAAATTCTCCATTCCTGGCAACATCCTGGTAAATCTCTTCTTAACCTTCTTTAGCTTAATAATATCTTTTCTATAACAGGGTGACCAGAACTGGACACAGTACTCCAGAGGAGGCCTCACCAATGTCTTGTACAACCTGAACATAATGTCCTAATTCTTCGGCTCAAAGGATCTGAGCGATGAATGTGACATGCTCAATGGCCTCTTAACCATGCTATGTATATGTGATACAAACTTCAAAGAACTATGTGCCTAAACCCCAATGTCTCTCTATTCTATAACACCACCAAGGCCCTGCTTTTAATTATATAACTCCTGCCCTTGTTTGTTTTACCAAAATGCAATACTTTGCATTTATCCAAATTAAACTCCATCTGCCACACTTTAGCCCATTGACCCAACTGATCAAAATCTCTTTCTAACCTTAGATAACCTTTTTCACTGTCCACTTTACCAACTGTAATTTAAATCTGTCTAATATTTCTGATTAAGTATCTGGATACAATGATAGTCAGAAGCCTCTGACTCTAGCTCAGAGTTGGAGGATTTTGGGTAATGCATCATACTACAGATTAATTGCCCATTTGAAATTGAAACTTCCTGGCCAATACCCATGGAAATCTACATACCCAGACTTCTACAGCATCCAGGTGCACATTATAGTTGTACATCCAGTGTCTGACTTTCTGGACACCAAATGATTTTCCCTCTAGTCTTAGATTCAGGAATCCCATATTACTGATGACATACCTTTGAAGGAAATCTTTTCTTATACCATAAACCCTCATCTCAAAAAACAGTTTAATGCACCTGCTCTGAATTGTTCCCAACACATCTAAATCCTTTCTTATGTTAGGAGCCCAAAATGGAGTACACCACTCCCAATGTGGCCTCACTAATTCCCTTTGTAGTTGTAGATATATTCCACTCCTTTTGCAATTATTGAATGCTTGTTTCAAGAAGATACTGCCTAGATCCATCTAAATAGATGCACTGTGTTTGCCTCACCCTGACTGGTGGTATAGGTTATGATGGAGTTTGCTGCTCCAAGTCAAACTGGAGTTTGCTATTGGCTTAGATCCTGTGCCTTGTAGAATTGCATTTCTGCTGTTTTACCATGACTGCTGCTCCACCCATTTAAATGTGCTTCTAAGACATGCCTTGTGTCAGTTTAATCTGAGGACTATGTCATAGATGTTCTGGAAAAACATGCACTTTAACCAGCTTTAGTAGTCACTCCATTACAACTGTAAAGTCCTTGAGTTTCCCCTAGCAGTGGCAGAGGCCTTAAACACAACTTTACATTAAAGGCCAGCATTTCTAATTTCCCGCTGTGCCTGAATTTGTGATTCAAATGTGAGGACATCAGGGCCACTCTGCAACACAACATTCTGTTGTCTCTCTGCAAGTAAATATTGTTTTGCAATTCTTCCTGCCAAAGTGGTCAACCTCACATTTTCCCACAAAAGACTCCATCTGCCAATGTGATGTCCACCTCATTAACCAATCTAAAACTCTTTGCAGACTCAATGCTTTCCTCTCTGTTGTGCACAGACCCAAATCTTGCATGAAGCAGCAATCACTTTTGGATCACCCCTCTGGTCCTATTAATTCCTCATAAGACTGAGATCCATATCTGCATTTCTGGGAGGCACTTATGCTACCTGCCTCTTCAGAACTGCTGAACAAAGTTGCAATTGAAGTTCTTCCTCAAGGGCTGGATCCTCAGTGGAAGACACGCTACCCTCTTTTTTTCTTAGGACTAGTTGCCATATTCTTGTCAGTGTTCATTCACGAGCATACAAAAATCTCTGGGAAATTTACATCACATGGGTAAGGGGATAGGCTGTGTTCAGTAAATGGCTAATCTAGTAAGGTGACAGTTATGTGAGGAGGGTAGTCTGATAAGGGCATCTTGTCAGGTTGGGTCGGGGATTCAGTGCAGAGGGATGGGTAGTGGATGGAAGTCAATTGGTGGCATCTAGTCGTATGGCGAAGCTGAAGTGTCAGAGGGCCGAGGACAGAATCACTATTGCCACCTAGGAAATGTCGGACAGCAAAAGAATTGAGTTAGACTCGGATTTTTCTGACTTAACATTTCCTGCATAGTTATCTGACTAAGCAAGTTAGAACCATTCATCAGTCTTAGTTGAACTCAGAGTCAGAGACTTTTCCAGGTTACAGAGAACAGGGGAATTCAAAGGTTTTGGGCAATTCCCATTGGCATCAGTGCATTAGGTCTGGATTCCAAAGAACACCTCTTGTCATTTCCCCAGTCGCTGATTATCCAGTAATTGATTTTTTTTAAAATAAAAAAGTCGCATTCCAGTGCCTTAAAATCACAGGCAAAGATGGCCAAACATTTGCATCAGTGTATCCTCTCCACTTCAAAACCATTAGGTAGAACCTACCAGTCGGCAAAATTTCACATAATGATTGCCTTGAGAAGTATGAATGGCGACCATTTCATAATCCATTAGCCAAGCACCTAGGCCATTGATTTTCTTACTCCACTACATGGACCTAATGAGAATCCGACTAAGAAAAGCAAATATAATCTAATAATTTCAGGCATACCCCCAGAATCTATCATAGCACAACCATATTTTGGACCAACTGTGAAGGTGGAGAGGGAAAGTAATGTGCCAAGTCTCATGTGCCTTGAGTACTTAAGCATCTCGTTTATCTGCAAACTATAGCACAAGCCGATGAGACAGTGAACCAGTATGAGTGCATTTCTCTGTTTCTCTCTCTTTCCAACCAACTTGCAAGTTTTGCACACTGATTTTGAATTCCCATGTGCCACAGGGACCTTTTTAACAATCTCAACCTGCAGCTGTCCCCTGACTAACACATAAATCATCCTCTGAAGAAGAGTCTCTTTGGACTCAATAGGTCAACTTTGTTTCTCTCTCCACAGGTGCTACCAGATCTGCTGTGTTTCTCCAGTATTTTCTGTGTTTGTCGCAAAACCTGCAATTGACTGTAGGGTTTGCATTCACCATCTACCGCAGAACAATGAGCACTCCATATGTTTGAATTTACATTAAAGAAATATTGGATAATGTTTATAAGTTCATCCTGGGAATAACTGGGTATAACATCCATGTATAACTCATTAATTGGACAACATTTACTATTCATAAAAACCAAAGAGACCAATCAGGCTGAATTGATAGTGGCCCTCCATATTTGGAATCACGACCTGCCTACACAAATGTAGAAAACTTTCAATCTAGCAGCTTTATATTGGAATTGTAAGTTATCTCCTTGTTAAGGAATATATCAATCCCCTGCAACAATCCACCATATCAATAACAAGGTTGACATATTGTACCCAAGCGAATTTGAAAGAAGCCAGTGACATAAAGAAGTTCAAATCAATAGTGACTTTTCAGTGGTGTTGGAGTCATTGATGACAAATGCAGTAATATACAATTATAAAGCACCATTAATAGGGAGACATTTCCAAGATGGATTCCATGGTGTGATCAAAAAGGAAGGTATGAACTCTATCCAATTTAACACCTTCAGTCATGAAAGAATCATCCTTGCACTAGATTAATAAATCATATTGTGTTATTTTCCACTGGATTAGTGAACTGCTCGATATATGCTTTTAGGTGATCTATCTTTGAAATGTGTCAATATTCATACCTATTTGGTTGGTAGCAGTGTGTAAAACAAACCTCTTCAGCTTTTCTTTCAGCAGACCAAGACTGATGTAATCAACTATAATCTCCTTTTCCTTTGATTCACATGAAAGGTGGGACCATTCTTCCAACTTTTCCCTCAAACTAGAGATAAAGAAGTCAGCCTGTCGATAAAACTGATTTCTTCCCTTCCCTGCCCAAAAATGCTTTCTTTTCCATTATCTGCTGGGAATGTCTGGTGACAGACAGGCACGAGATAATGAATAACATCTTATCCAAACATCAGTAGGACATATCACAAAGTTTAGCTCATGAACATATCAAACCAACGAACCTCCTCACCAGCCTTTTAACTTTTGAACAACTGTAATGATACCTTTTATCTGCCCAACCCCACTGCAATTAAATTTAATTGATTTAAAAATCCTTCATTTGAAAAACTGGCCCAAATATTCTGTTTTGAATTTGTGTTTGATATGGCAGTCATAAGTCATCATTTCCAAACCTAAGTTAAGATCATGTTGTTGAGGTCAATTAAGGCCTTGTTGTTGCATAGTTGGTTGCACTGGCTCAGCCCTTGTTGATATCTACCTAAATAATTACTATTTGCTCCTACTTGAAGGCTTCCTAACATTAACACAAGAAATGTTCAAGTAGGTATCACACTTGCAATATCCTACTTTTACTGTTTTGGTACTACATGTCTAGGACTGCTTGTTCTGAATGGATATGTGTGCACAATTAATGACATTGTACACCCATTGGAAACCCATCAATATTAAAGAAGTCTCATTACCTGGATCTGCACCATAATGCTAAAGTACATGGCTCACATATTTGCCCTAACAACATCTTGGTGTTACTTTGACACATTGATGAACTGATGGAAAGTTCATTTCTCTCAAGTTCTCTTTGGAAGCATAAAAGGACCATGACGCATTTAAGTACAGGCTTGTGGACACTTTTGGAGTGACATCCAATGTCAAATCGATAGCCCAGCAGGAGTGCTATAAAATGGCATAGTGCACAAATTATTTCCAGCCACTGCAGGATTGCTCATGTTGCTTTTCAGTTTGTCGTTCATGAGTAATTGCATTCCAATAAGTGTAGAGCTGCGAAAGGACTGTGCAATATGCACCTCATGAGTCCTTTGCTTTCTGTGACAACGTATTAAATATCTTTATTGGAAAAGTTACTGATCCTACAAACTATACAGCATTTGCTGCAAAGCCATTGAAGAGAAAGAGGAAGACTTATATTTTGTGCCTTTCCACAGCTTCAGGACATTCCGAAGTGTTTTAGTGGCAATGGAACACTTATAAAGAGTAAATATAGGAAGCATCAGCTCCAAGTTGTAGTAAATAACAATTATTTAGTTAGAAATCAACGGAGGTCAGATCCATGATAACCAACAATGCAACAAAAATGTTTTAATTGATCTCAACATCTCGATCTTATCTCACATTGGGAAATCATGGAATAAGGTGCAGATTTGGCTTGGTATGCTACAACTTTCTTCTCTCTCTCAGCCAAGCTTCAGTTTTTTAAATTCTACTTTTGTAGCAAAGAAGAGGATTATATAAACTCCCTTTGAATGCCTGTATGGAGGGTAATGTCTGATTGTGAACTTAATGTTGCAAATCTTATGGTCAGTTTTATTTTGTATTCTTTAACTATCTGCCTTACTCAATTTGGAACAAAATATTGCAATATGTGTGACATTGAACATTATCCTGGTCATATGCAGGCAAACATGGTTTACCATGCTTTTACACTTTGTTTTTGAATCCTTCCTCTGTAATATGCTTCTGTATGTGACCCAATCTATAATTTAAAAGTTCTGATTTATTGAAAGGCAATATAAAGCAATGGAGGTTTAATGGTAGAAACATATTTGCTGTTTATGACCTCAAAGCCACTTTTAAAAAATATCAATATTGGTACTGTTGTTAGAATTTTTTTTGCTGACTCCAAATGGTTGTTAGCTCCATTTGAGACTCCCTTTTATGAAGACGTTTCTATAATAAAAGTACAGGACAATAAAAAAGATAAATATAGGCAACAAATATTCATGCCTAACAATTCCAGTTCAATGGACAGGAAGCCTGTGAATAAAATGACTATATAAATAAAGGAAATGGCAGTGAATAAGATTAGAAAAACATATGCATGATGTCACTGAATTCCACATGATGTTTTTCCATTATGAGACCAACAAAAGAATATCATCTCAGTGAAAGCTGCTAAAATCCCTTACTAATCCACTCTCATCTCTCAAAGTGCGAGAGAGGGCATTGAATCATTGTGTTTGGTTGGCTACTTTCTGTTGCATGCTTGAACATATTCTGCAACTTCCAAACTTCAAGTAAATTAATTTAAACCAGTCATTTCAAGATTAAAGGATTACAGCAAAAGTTTAGCCCACATTAAATGACATCATGTTTGCCCCACCTCCTGCTTCCACCAGATTTGATTAAAGACCAGAATATCCTGTCGTTTCTACAAAGATGGAGGGACTAGACAATAGCTTCCACTGTAGGAATGTGTAGGATGGCCATCTTTTGGCAGTTATAAATATTGTTCAGTGTCAAAAAGAAAACAACTTGTTACAAAGAGATGTGAATCATTCTACCGCCTCTGCCTCCTGTTTTGAATCCAACTTTGCATTGTCCCATGAAGCAATTTATTGTCTGTAATACCACACCCTATATCCTTTACCCTCCTATTAGAAGGTGGCTGTATGTATAACTTGAACTATAAAAGTTCACCAGTCTGAACAAGGCCAGAAAAGGCCAGGGTGTGGTAACTTGGAGACTATATGACATCTAGAAATAAGTTACTCATAGGTCATAAGGCAAATATTTTGCATTTTGCCTTGCTTTATGAGTTTCAGTGGAAGGGAAGCTCACAAGATGCTTATCTGCTTTCTGCGGAATGTCAGTGTGGTTTGGCAATCAGAGCATGACCATGTAAAATGTTCAAAATAGTCAAAAAACACAAGATCTGTGGTTACATGATATATCAAAATACATATGAAAAGAGAATAAACAACAACTACAAACATTTAAATCAAGATTATGAAACAAATATCATCTTTACGGATTATGTTATTCATCATCACAAAATCACATTCAAAAGGGTATTTGTTCACAATTACTTTTTTTCATCAGTTTTGGCTGCTCATTCCTAAAGATACAGATTTCTTGTTTGAATCCTTCATTAATTTATAACAGTGACAATTGTTCATGTGAGATTTGACTGAAGACTGGGGAGGGTACTGTTTGATTATGAAGTATCAGACGTTCACCCATTATTCACACACATACACTTCCAGTGCAGATTTCTGGAATCCTGACCTATTCCCTCACCCATTATTCAGGTCAAATGATATTTGTGTTGTTACTTAACTGGCATTAACTAACTCAATTCAGATTAGGTACGGAACCTGGAATGTGCACAATCTTTATGTTCATCTCACACACCAGTGACCTAGTTCTCACCAACCTATCAGCCACATGGCATTGATAACATTGGCAGGACTGATCAGACCATAAGACCATAAGACATAGGAGAAGAATTAGGCCATTTGGCCATCAAGTCTGCTCCACCATTCGATCAAGGCTGATGTGTTTCTCAACCACATTCTCCTGCCTTCCCCCCTTACCTCTTGATCCCCTTACCAACCAAGACCCTGTCTTTCTCTGTCTCAGATACACTCAAAGACATGGCCTTCACATCCCTCTGTGTTTCACAGATTCACAACTTCTTGCTGAAGAAATTCATCCTCATCTCAGTTCTAAGGTTTGAAAGCACGTCATTTGTTTGTAATTTATTTAAAATACAGTGAGGAGCATATTTGCAATACAATTTTCTGTACAATCTGAAAGTTTTAAAAATTGGGTGTAAAGCAGTCAGGAGATCTGCTAGCTACAATTGACTTCCAGCACTGGCAAGTTGGAATCCTACAGAATAGTTTGCCAGGTTTATACAATAGAAATGTCAATCATTTTTACTTGCTGGAATCGCTGTAAATGGAATTTATACTTCACACAATTTAATACTTTAAGAAAATAGGTGATTAAAAAAAATCCTGAAAACATTTCAGGCATTATCTGCCTTTGATATCTCTTTTGTGACTCAAAAATTCCAAATTTTTATCAAGAGGATTTTTACATGTTTTTATAGTTTTTATGTAAAAACAATGAGTTCTAATGACATCATTAGAGAAACTGTGTTTGAGCAGACACTGAGCACAATTGTTTGAGTGAGTTGAATTAACATTTATAGTTGAAATGACACAATTGTTGAAATTCTCTGAGTTAATGATTGCACTTCCTGATGTTAATTCAGCTCTGACACTGTTTGACTCTTAAATCCTCCCAGGCCAAGCTGCAATGAGGTCACCAGTTTACCAATGCTGTTTAAACAAAAGTATCCAGGCAATCAATAGAAATAGAGAACAAAAGAGGAAGTTAACCATCATTCTCTGTAACCGATTTTGGAAAGGGATTTCTTATTCAAAGGCTACCTCGTTAAAATTACTGCTGCCTAGAAATACCTTCAATCAATATCAACAGTCAGATGCATAACATATAGCATGGCAATCCTATCACAATTTTAGTTGTGATTTTAACTGAAGAAGTAATTATTTTAACTCAAACAGGTTCACTTCTCCTTTAAAATGGTAGACATGATCCACAACGGCATTCATTGGGAGCTTGCAGTCCCTTAATTTTTTGACTATAATTAAAATAGATGGAAAATCAAGGAGTGTTTATAATTTCCCAAACAGTACATGGTGCAATCAATAGACCTCACTGCATGGGAGTATATGTTCGGAGAATTAGTTTAAGGTTAAAATTGTCTGATGCCTCCAACTGTCATTTCCAGACTCATGTCAGAACAGCAATATTTCTGCTGGTATTACAGAGAGATTACCCTAAACTTACTACAATAATTTAGAAAATAAAAGTCCTGTGAGGTTGAATTTTTAGAGGTTGGTACTCAAGGATATAGGTCAGAGACGATTGTGGAGATTGGTATGGGTGAAGTTTCTCACAGCTGAAGACATGCTAGTTTGCCAGGATCAGCTCAATCACCTCCAGGCCATTATCCCCGAAGCATGATTGGAATCTAGAGAATTAGCTGTGTAATTGAGGTGAGTACAGTAAATGATGTATTCAGATCCATTATCTGACACTGACTGGAATTTAATTTTCCATTGGCTTTTAGACAATGTGAGACATCAGGAACTAGAGGTAGCTTCCTGATAGATGATTGTATTCCAGTGTTTCAAGATCTGAGGTTCCTTTTACAGACCACCTTGTGCAAGGGATGTCCCACTCTATAATAGTGACAAAGCATCTGGGACATT
Source organism: Rhincodon typus (assembly GCF_021869965.1). Classification (NCBI taxonomy): domain Eukaryota; kingdom Metazoa; phylum Chordata; class Chondrichthyes; order Orectolobiformes; family Rhincodontidae; genus Rhincodon; species Rhincodon typus. Next base: position 32,420,582 of record NC_063356.1, read on the forward strand.
TTTTTTAACTTTAGAAGTTTCACAAATTGCTGAGAACGTGCCTCAAGTCTGAAACATAGGTACCTGGTCCTTCAGAACTAGAGTGCCTTTTTTTGGCATGCTTACTCTACAAGCCCACCTTCTATCTTTTAAAATGGCAAACTCTCTGGCCACGAATTGCCCAATTCAGGGAATATCACTGCTGGGTAACTGTTTCCACAGAGTGTTCTGAATCAGGAATCACATTATATTACAACAATGATATCCCAAACCTTGCCCACAAAGGCAGGCTTTGATTCTATATTCATGTAAAACAGTAATACCAAACGAGCAGCCCATTGTATGTTCCTCCCAAATTTTGCTTTCATGAATTTTAATGGAAAGAATACTGGGGTGGGGGGGAATGTTAAATGGCTAACTGATCCACTGTCACCCATTTTCCACTTTTGCAAGGTTAAATTGCATAGTTTGTTTCATACGCAAAAACACATGGTTGATAAAGTGTTCATTCTTAAAGTCAAACACCCTTTCCTTATTAAATTCCATGTTGCATAATGTGGCATTCTTATTTTTTGAGGCATTGTTGTAAAACCTATACATGAAAGGTGCATGAAATAACTTCACAAATGCCAGTATCCCATCACCATGTCATCCTTTATTTACACATATGTAGTACATAGCACTGACCCAGCTAGCTCAGAGCTGGCTCCTAGAGTGAACAGAACCCCTGACACTCCTGTTTATATCTGTCAGCCAGGACTCCCTGATTGGACCAGGTTAACAGCCTCAGTCAGGGAACTCATATTCAATGATATCTACCAGGCTGACTTCATTCTAATCAGTGCAATGCAGCGTGTGGCTCATTACATGCTGCCATTTACAAACATTATCTGATAATTATGAACCTACATTAACCAATAATAAAATAGAATGGGATACAACTTTGGGAGAAGGGGTGGCTCTGAAGTAAGAGGACAAAACAGCAACTTGATGGAGATAATCACGTCTTAGTTAAGAATATTTAATGATGTATCCAGTTGTTTTTGTATGTGATTTGATTTTGTTTGAATTTTGTAAAGCAGAGGTTTTTATCCCAGTCTGGATAAAACAAACATTTTAAGCATCTTTGACAAATCATACAAAATTTTAACTGATTGGACCTAAATGAAGCTCAGTTTATTAGAACACGTCTAATATTAGAATTTTTATGTCTAAATATAAATAACTTCTGTGTAAAATTGAATAGGAGTTTTTAATAAAGCAATGCATCAAGGGAAGTTCCCTTTTGAAGAGCTTACTGGAAAATATTTGCATGTTTTCTAAGTGCAGTCATTTTCATACACGAACTGTTTTAAATATAACACTTCTAAAATTTCCCACATTTCTTTCCTATTTTTAACTGATCAATGCATACAAGTTCTCTGTTATTCATAAACACAGAATATAATCCATATTTCAGATTGTAAAACATCTTACATTTATAATTTTAATATTATTTTTTGTATTTTTACCATCAATTTAACCTTTCACTAAGGAGTAAAAATAATATTAACTGTTCCCTTCCTCAAATGAATAACTTATACACTACTCAAACTGGGCATAGGATTTTTTTTATTCATTCACAAGATGCGAGTATCATTGGATGGGCCAGTGTTTATTATGGGCAAATTGCCGTCTCCTTGAAAATTAATGAGTGTGTTGTCTTGGCCTCAGAATGTGCCTTCCGATTCAACAAACTTCCTTGAATACTGAGGTGAAGTCATATGTTGGGAAACTGTGCGTATTCCTCTTCTCTAGTGTTTTGATATTTAAATAGTAATTCTCACTATCAACTCTGATACCATGACTAGTTCAAACTAGGATGCAGATCAGCAAGGTATGGGGTACTGGTCTTTTAAATTGGCAACCAGTGAGTTGCCTTAAAATATAACACAAGTTACATTAACTATCACAGCATTGAAAGAGCAGAGCAATAGCTGATAACAATGCATTCTAAAATTGATACATTGTACACTGAAAGTACTGCGGGATTTTCTTTGTTTTTGAAACTGTTGATCAGATTTCTGTGTGAGGTCTTTCCAAAATCACAGGTGTGTCTCTAATTTGCATGAAGCACTCCAGCTATCTGAATGAGAGCTGATCGACATGATATTCAGCTGCAGTCAGATTTGCTAGCAATACACAGTCATCTCTGTGGTCTCAATTACAGCTGCCACTCATGCTAGTCCAAATCCTTCTTAACATGCTTTTCTCTTATGATCTTCTTACTTACTTCTAATATATTTCGTATCCATACAGGGCCATTTCCATTGTTCCGGCACCAAACTTTGTCGGCTGAATTAAATTGTCTCTCTCGTTTAGAGGTAGCTTGTGGCCAGCATTGGCATTCCTGCTGCCATTTCACACACTCACACACACGCACACCCCACGCCCCCCAGACCTGGGAATATCAGCTTTAACCTGGTGTGGAGTCTTCTCCCCATCAGCAATTCTGCTGGAGCTATCCCTGTTGTTGCATATGGAGCGGTCCTATAATCGAACAGGAATTGGGACAGTTTGGTATCAATTGATGCTGAGGGCTGCTTCTTTAAGCCTGCCTTCACCGTTTGGACTACTCTTTCCGCTAAACCATTGGATGATGGATGGTATGGAGCTGTCCTTATGTGCTGAATGCCATTTGATTTAGGAAACATCTGAATTCCCTACTGGTAAATAACATGCCATTGTCCATGACTAAGACTTCCAGGTGTCCATGAATTGTGAACGATGCTTACAGCTTCTCAATTGTCATTCCCGAGTTTACTGAACGAACTTTATGCATACCCAACCACTTTGAATGGACGTCCACAATGACTAGGAACATCCAGACCATGAAAGGACCACAAAGTCAACATGCAACAGAGACCAGGTTTACCCTGCCATTCCCATGAATGTAGGGATGCTGCTGGTGGCAATTTTTGATCTTGTTGGCACTCTGGGCACTGCCCCATCCATGCAGCTATGTTGGCATCCAACCCTGGCCACCAGACATAGCTTCTTGCCAGCACCTTCATCTTGGAAACCCCTGGATGACCCTGGTGGAGTTCAACCAGTATCTGGCAATGACCTTTACTGGAGACAATCATCCTTGCTCCCCATGGTAATATGCCATTCTTTTTGTGAGTGATCGGGTATTAATCCAGCTGCGAAAAGCGGTTTATCATTTGCTTAAAATCTCTACAAAGGCAAACTTAGCTGTCAGGTTTCACAATCGGTACAACCGGTGCTGCTCATTCTGCAAACTGCACTGGTTTGATGATTCCTTCACTCTCCAGCCGCCTGATTTCTGCCTCTACTTTTACCCACAAGGCAAATGGCACCAGGCAGGCCTTGCAAAATCTTGGAATTACTTCCTGATCAACATATAAATTGGCTTTGGCCCCTTTGATAGTCCCAAGCCCTTCCTGACATACTCCTAGGTATTTCACTGGGATTTCACTGAGGCTGCTGTTTCCTAATTGAAAAATATTGAGGCAATCCAGGTGAATATTTCTCAACCAATTCCGTCCCAATAGACTTGGGCCCAAGCCTTTTACTACCATCAGTGGTAACTGCACCAACTGCTTTTCATAGGAGCCACTTAATCTGCAACGGTCCCCCAGTGTATGTTCTCAGTCTGGCTGAGGTTTTGTGTAAACGTAAGGTTTGGAGTCCCGAGCAAATCTTGTTATAGACTGTTTCTGCAACCACAGATACAGATGCGCCTGTATTGACCTCCAGAGGAACTGGGTGACCATTTCACCAAACATTAATTTTAATTAGTTCCAATTTGGATGTCACTAAGCAATTTAATTGCTCCAACCCACATGTGGGGGGCTTTCCAGGGTCTGCACTCTCCTGGCTTCTGGCCCATAAGTTTTCTTTGTCAAGTCAGGCCTTGTAGGACTCCTTTCCTATCTCGAGCCTGTATGCTGGCAGCAAATACAATGGCTCACCAGCCCAGATCCTGAAGAACATTTTAGCCACTTGGCTGAAGCTCAGCTTTGTTGTGGGGTTCTGCTGTGTGCTGGCCCAGGGTCCCTCTGCTCAGGATGTGCCCTGTGTGAGGCTCTGAGATTGCCTACACTCAAGTGTTGTTCCCCAAGCTCAGTTGGAGAGGTGAGGAAGCCCACGTCCTTTGGCATGCCTTGTAGTTACCATGTTTCACTTGCTGCATTTTCTAATGAGAATGCTAGTTGTAGCACCTTTTTAAAGTCCTATTGGGTTATTGCAAATTGGTCAAGGTTAGTCAGAGTTAGACATTTACCCACCTTTCACTTTACAATACTTGCCAAGCCTATGACCTTGACTACCTAGAAGGAAAAGAGCAGTAAACACTTGGGAACACTACCAAATATAAGTTCCCTCAAAGTCACAAACAAATTATATCATTGCTCATTCACCATACCTGGATCAAAATGCTGGAGCTTTTACACTGACAGCACAGTTAGTTGAGATGAAAGGGTTTCACAGGTTTAGCCACTTTTAAGTCTTGCAATTCTCCCTTTTAATTGTTTCCATCAATTTACTTAAATCTCCTTGCTATCACTTCTTTGTCCTTAGTCTTCTCCTACGCTGCTTCAGGATTTGTGGATTAAGATGAAATGAAACAATGAAAAGCTGACTGGAGATGTTTGAGTGCTGTTGATATTTTACCACTCAGGTGGAATTAACATTGGTTCTGAGCCATTTGGATACTGTTACCACTCTTGCAGGAGAAGTGTATTTGAAATCAAGATCCACGATTCCAACTGTACTAAAAATGTAAATGTCTTATTCAATCATTAAAAAAATCAATTTGTTTCCCTTTATTCCTGCTAACTAGAACAAAATAGACTTATGCCAGAATTTTCAATAAACTCCACAATAACCCCTTTATTACAAGCAAATTTATCTTCAACAAATGCCTAACAGAGTACCAATTAAGGTACTATGTGAATTAAACGATGCCCCCCTGAATCCCAAACACACACACATTCAACAGAGCCAGGATAAGACATAAACACATGCACAGTTATGTAATTATAAGCAGAAAAATGGGAAGAAAAGGATAGAATGAGATGATTTTCTCACAGATCCTTCAGTTTCTTGCCGATGAGCTTGTATTGCTGCCATTTGCAGAATGATGGGTTCTTCAAAGACCTCTGGAATCCATGTACAACTGTCAATAAAAATAAACAGGCAAGTGCAGTAAGCAACTAGAAAAGCAAATAGTGTGTTGGCCTTCATTGCAAGAGGATTTGAATTTATAGTAGGAATGACTTACCACAATCATGCTGAGCCTTAGTGAGACCGCACCTGGAATAGTGTATACAGTTTTGGTCTCCCTACCTAAGACAGGATATACTTGCCATAGGGGGAGTGCAACAATAGGCTTAGACTGTGGATGATAGGACCATTTTATGAGGAGAGATTAGTTCAACTAGGCCTTTATTTACTAGAGTTTAGACGAATGAAAAGGGAACTGATTGAAACTTATAAAATTCAATCAAGGCTAGACAGACTAGATGCAGGGAGGTTCGGCACTCCAGAATCAGGGGTTACAGTCTCAGGTTATGGGGTAGGCCATTTAGAACTGAGATGACGAAACATTTTTTCACTCAGAAGATGGTCAAGCTGTGGAATTTGCAAATGCAGAAGGCAATGGAGGTCAAGTCACTGAGTATATTCTGAAAACTGGCATATAATTTTTTTTAGATTTTAAAGTATAGGGAGAATGCGGGAATATAGCATTGGGATAGAGGATCAACCATGCTTATGGTGAATAGTGCAGCAGGCTGACAAAGCCGAGAAACCTACTCCTCGTCTTCATTTCTACGTTTATGTGTTTGACTAGTTTGGATTTTCCCTCTATCAAAAAGCAGGATAACTTACATTGTTTAGTCTGTAACAAATATGAAACCTGCAAAAGTCAAATTAAAATACAACACCAGGGATTTTGAAAGAGGGTTGTTTTTTGAGGGGATATCCAAAACCTATTGTTTTATCCAGGTTTTAATAATTCAGAAATTTTAATAAAACAATCCAAACAGTGCAAGAAATTGACATTAGTTTCCATTTCCTTAAGGGGAATTTGCATTAACAATAAATTGCTGGGTTTTTTCTGTTCATGGTATTTTCGGAGGTGCAAGTAGGTGAGATACTTTACATAGAATAAATAACATGTTTTGCTTAGTCTTTATCAGATCAGGCATTTTGGAGAATGATCATAATGTTTAAAAAAATACAAGATCAGAGCTATAATGTTTGCCCAATAGCATACATCTTCTCACTCTCACAAGAACAGATCCTACTTACCCAAGACAAGGTATGGTTTGGCAGAGATGAAACATTGAATTTGCTCAGGTTTGGGTAGCAGTGCCTCTGGAGTTTAACCAGCTAAAACAGGGCAGTTTACTATTATGGTGCATCTTCAGCTTGTCATGGGTCAGTTTGTCACATCCATGAGGCCAATGCAGGTTCGCCTACAGTAAGGTGCAATGGAACCACGGACACCCCTCAGTTATAAATCTATTCCTTTAGAATCCACTGAACTCAGTTTGCTGGTGGATGAACAGCAAAGCCTCACAAGGCTGTGGATTGTTTTCAGTTCCACCATAGCAATTAGCTTAACTTAAAACCTCCATAATCAAGCAAATCATTTTGAAGCCACTTAGATCTTAAAAGGAGTTTTGCCTAATACATTTTCCACCAAGCCCCCTCCCATAAATAGATTGGTGGTATGTTCTGATGAAAGAAAGATTGTTGTTTCACATGGATAGACATACCACTAGCAGAGAGACACTGGCAATACTACTAAAACAAGAACAAGACCCGAGTAACACCGTCTCCACAGACAACATGCTAAAGCTACTGGACCTATGCCTCACCACCCACTTCACCTTTAATGGCCAAATATATGAACAGATCAACAGGAAGTCCATGGGATTACCTATCTCCAGACTAATAGCTGAAACGGTGATGCAGAAGCTTGAAAACATGGCCCTTCCGCTAATCCAACCGAAACTATGGATATGATATGTGGACGATACCTTTGTCATTATTGAAAGGACCAAACTAGAGGAGACACATGAACTAATAAACAACACCCTCACCAGGATCAGATTCACCAAGGAAGAAGAAAAGAACAAACAGCTCTCATTCCTGGATGCCATGGTGGAATGCAGGAGCAATGGGGAATTCCTAACAAAGGTACACAGGAAAACCACACACTCTGACCAAGTACTGAATTTTAATAGCAACCACCCTAACACACACAAATGAAGCTGCATGAAAACACTATTTAAATGGGCAACAACACACTGCAAAGCACAGAGCTATGCCAAGGAGAAGAAAAATACCTCCTCCAAGTATTCAAAGACAACGGATACCCAAAAAACTGGGTCAGAAGATGTCTACATGAACAACACCAGGAAGATACTACACGCTCAGACACACTCATCACGCTACCTTACATCAAGAACACATCAAACTAACCACAAGACTCCTACGACCACTGGGCATCAGAGTTGCACACAAACCCACATCAACCCTACACCAACGACTAACCCGAACAAAAGACCCGCTACTCACTATGGACAGGACCAATGTCATATACAAGATCCCCTGCAAGGACTGTGACAGACATTACATTGAACAGACAAGAAGGAAATTAGCCACAAGAGTACACGAACATCAACTGGCAACAAAAAGTCATGATCAATACTCACTCATCTCCATCCACATGGATAAGAAGAACCATCAATTCAGTTGGGACAACACCAGGATCCTGGGACAGGTGAAGCAGAGACAAGCACAGGAATTCCTAGAAGCCTGGTTCTCCACCAAGAAAGCCATCAATAAACATTTAGATCTACACTCCATGTACACTTCATTGTGAAGGAAAACCAGAAGTGAGGTAATCCAGCTCAATGGACATCAGAGTTTAAATAACAGGTGGGAAAACACAACGACGCTTCATCAGAGGCTGCACTGATGATGTTACCCAGCAGGGTAATGTAACATCTGCGGAAAAATGAACCAGCTCGACGAGCCAACCAACCACAAAGATTGTTGGGTTTTTTTGCCTAGAACTTTACTTCAAGAACTTTCCTTTAGATTTTTAAAAAAATCCATTCTTGAGTGAAATAGTGATTGGGTTTTTATGAAAATCCTTCTAAGGATGATACTTTGTAATTAAACTCAGAGTGAATATCAGAATTTGCCTCATGGAGAAAGAAAACAGCAAAATTTGAACTGTATTTTGATTGAGTACAAATAGAGTGTTCAGTGGAGAATGGATTCTTTTTAGAACCTTACAGATTAAGGCTATTTAACCCATCACTCTGTACTGTTCAGTGGAAGACATAAGCGCTTAGTCTGTCTTCTCTGCTCTTCTACCACTCTTTTGCAACTTTCGAAATTCAAGCATTTATCCATTTTCCTTTTGAAAGTTGTGGCTTTCCCTAACCTTTCAAGCAATTGTTAGACCCTTAATGATCTTTGTTTTTATTTTTTTTAATCAATTTTGGTTTTGAGCTGTGAACTGGGATTTGTGGGCTGAAGATGACTTGTGGATTTTGAAAAACAGCCAAACCAAAAAGATTTTCTACCTCTGCATTCACAGCACAGTAAAAATAAACTGTAAAAGACCCCCAAATAGTCACCTCAATACTTTGTGGTTTGTGGTTTCAGGAAAATAACAAATCCAACAAGCTTTTGTTTCTTTGTGAGATGAGGCCTGGAGGCTAATTGCAGGCCAGTTCTTAATTAAAAGGGCTCCTACAGACACAGCAACCCAAAAAGGGCATTCTGTTTAATCAGACAGCAGATGCTGGCAATTAATGAGTCAACACTTGGGAATTGGTTCTGGCAAGTCCACAAGAGACCCTATGTTCAAATAGATGGCAGATGTTGAATGGTAATTGAGGACTCAGGAAATGATGGACAGCCCATCAGGGCAGGGCCATAGTGAAGTTGTCTTTTTTGAACTGTGTTTTCTGAGAAGCATTTTACTGCTGGTGACGCAGCATGAAGATTTGGAAGTTTCCTGCCTAATCTCCCTCACCAGCTTTCGAAAGCCCAAAGAGTAGAAAGCTGAGTTAGAAGTATTTTACCTGTACCGAGTGGTCTGAAAAGGTGACTTCGATTGAAGTTTCCAGGAAAGTAACCAAGGAGAAACATCCAGCTTGTGAAACAATACATCGTGAAAACCATTCAAGTATTCTGGCCTATTTTGTTAGTTTATTTTATTTATCCCTTAACTGTGTTTGTTTCTGCCTCTGTCTTGTGTGTGAACGGATGCTGAAAACAAATGTTTTGGATTTAAAGCATAGGCATTAAATAGATTACCTTGCTGTCTAATTTTTTCTCTGCTGAAGTTATTGTATATTTCATAAATTATTACATCTGTTATTTAAGATACAAAACCAGTATCTGGAATGAATTATTCACAAAGTCTGGGATTGGTTATTCAAAAGCTTGGTTAGGAAGTATTGAGGTGACTATTTGGGGGTCTTTTACAGTTTATTTTTACCGTGTTGTGAATGCAGAGGTAGAAAGTCCTTTTGGTTTGGCAGTCTGACTCTGTGTTGTAACACAATGTATTCCAAATTATAACAACATACATAAATGATCCATGGATAATTTGAAATTTGTAAAGCTTTAGTATCTTTCTTAAGGTATATGATGCTAATTCTTAATTTGTAGTAGGTAGCTATTTAAGATGATTAACAAATGAACCAGAGCTAACATGAGGAAATCTTTTCTTGTACTTATGTATTGTTCTGATAGAGTCATACATATGGAAATAGGCCCTTTGGTCCAATGAGTCATGCAGTGCCTAAAAGGCTGATGGAAGCACTTTCAATAAGTATCAAGCATAAAAATTATAAGGCCATGGGCAAACAGCAGAGATGCAACATTAATTGTTTAGCTCTATCAGACAAAAAGAAAATGATCCTTTTTTTTGTGCAGTAACATATCGTGATACTATAATCCAATTGGCTTCCAGCGTCCACTTGGCTTCCAGCATCCAATTGCCAATTAAATTCTGGATTGAGTTAATGCAAGATTTCAGTTCTGAGTACGACATGAGGGAATGGCAGTTGTCACCATTCATTAAAAAGTTTTTCTAATTTCACACATGCAACTGGTTATTTCCAACAATATTATGGTTGGATATTACCCTTTACATGGAGAACATTTCCTCCACATTGATTCATATCTACAAGCTGATAAAGTCAGTCACTGCATTTATCTATCTTTGCTATCAACACTGCAACTTGTGTAGGCTCATCTCATAGAGTCATAGAGATCTACAGCATAGAAAATGGTCCTTCAGCCCATCGTGTCTGCTCTGGTCAAGAACAACCACCTAACTATTTCACACTTTTTCAGCACTTGGCTCATTGCATTGTATGGTCTGGCATTACATCTAAATTATTCTAAATTATGTTGATAGTTGAGTAATTGGTGAAGGTGCAATATTTTTTAACAATGCAACATATTTGGTGGATCTGCTAAAACAAATAATGTCTAACCATGACAGCAAGGTGCAGGGCTGGATGAACACAGCAGGCCAAGCAGCATCATAGGAGCAGAGAGGCTGACGTTTCGGGCCTAGACCCTTCATCAGAAAATGTCTAACCATCAATGGTTCCCAGGTTGATTCTGTGGTTGTGTTCAGTAGGACCACAACACCTTCCAGACACCTTGCAGAAGCTCTGAAGCCGTACTTGAAAACAATTTGAATAAATGATGAACTCTTATTTTTATAATTTATTTTATTCCCTATTATAACTCAGAACAATTTTCACTATATCTTCAAGATACATATGACAATAAAACATTGATTCATTCATTCATTCATTCATTCATTCATTCATGAAACAGCTACTAGCCTACCAGTGTGATTCAGTTACTTATATGAAGAAATGGCCTACTTAAGTGACCATGCACCTTTTACTGAGATGGCTTAATTTCATTACTGGAATTGAATAAGTATACCAAACTGTCCAGTACTTTTATACTGTAGAATGATGTGGAATTTGATCAGTTCAGACTGAAATAATCAAAGCATATTTAAATCAGACATGTATGCAAGCAGCTATAGTTTACGATTGCTTTTGCCAAAAGTAAGAAGAAAACATTCAGAATAGATTGAAAAATTGCAAGTTTGACAACTTCTGCAGAATCTTTGTGCAAGAGCTTGTATGCCTTGGGAATTTATGAGCTGCGATTTTCTGATAGGTTTGCAAAAGGCATTCTAGGATTTTTCAATATTTATTTCTTTCATGGAAAGGTTTTGAAACTGATGTATACTATGTATTCAGTTTTAAAATAAAATGAAGTATCTCAAGTGTTCCAAGTAAGCTGGAGGTTGTAGCCATTGAATGAGTATTATAGCTAGATGTGACACTACAAAGAATGTCACGGCTCAGACGGTTTCAATATTATTCAGTAAAGATCTTATCACAGGTTCATAAAGTATTTGATAACACCAAAGTTAATTATGACATTACAAAAGATAATTTTCATGAAGCTGCACCCGAAGGGCAGGAAGATTAGGCAGCGGTTTTATTTAGATGCATACTGGTGAATTACTGATTTGACAAAGGTTGGTCATCCCACAAAGTGAATACAAACAGAAAAGGAGACAAGGAAATTCTTGGACAGTTGGGCATCCAGAAGGATCACCTCTGGTTCTATGTAGAGAAATATATTCATCTGAAACACAAACTAAGTGAGGATACAATAATTTAGCCAGTTATTTGTTTTTTTTAATTACGGTTTTATAATTAGTTAATTTTCCTTCTTGTTGCCTTAATTTTGATATTCATTCCCACTAGGAATTTGTTCAAAAATTCTACTGCTTCACCATGTCCTTCCCTTCTTTTAAAACACTCATAAAACACTGCTCATTAACTAAATTTTAAACCCACCAGTAAGTTCTAGCTCATAATGTTACTGAAAACAGGTTGATGATGACAAAATCTAAAAATATTTACACTTCAGATGCCAAGGATGAGGTCTATTTGCTCATCCTTTGTAAAACTATGTCAATCCTTCATAATGACAAGACCAATCAATACAGTGAAAAGTTCAAATGCCCAGCTCGTGTCAGTATCTGTTGCAGCCAATGTCATAAGGTCCAGCAAGATTACCTTTGATCTTGTTATGGAACATTTTCTCCTTTGCTGGATTAGAAATAATAGCATGCAGTATAATAATCGTGAGAAATATTGTCATATGACTTTGTCTTAATATTTGCAGATTAAATGAAATAGATCACTTTAAGCATAAATTCTGACAATTTACACAGCACAGTTACACCAGTCCAGATCAAAGCTTTCATTTTCTATAGAGGCTAGCTACTAATGTGCTTCCAAATTCTCTGAACACTAAGTCACTAATGATTGTGACATAATTCAAACTACATTTAATGCAAAAAGACATTGAGTGAGCAAACAATCCTTTTGATTAGATAAACATTTCCATTGGCTCTTAATTTTAAAACAGCAACCTGCCATTCATAGATCAATGAACATAGGTCAAAATATTGATTAACAATCACCATTAAGCAGCAGACCAGTCACTGGGAATAACCCTGATTAGCAATATCGATAGCTGGAATCTATGGTTAAAAATGTCATCTTCAATCCACTATAGAATATTCCAGTAAATGTTGCGTAACCTAAATGACCCAATCACCTTAATTCTGTTATTCATGTCAAGATCTAATATTTGTGGGAAAAATGATACAATTGGTTGCAATACTCTTTTTCTAAAATTATTGAAGAGCACGATGAACTGCAATGCAAACCAACATCAAGGAAACTTTTCCTCTGATGACCTAACTGATATGAGTGTGCATCATCTCAACCTAGCATTTAACAGGTACAAGCTCACATCTCATTGTCTATATCCAGTATGAAACTAGAACCACGTCAGAAACTTCATTCACAGCGTAATAATATCCTCATGTTATCTAAAGGTAACACAAATGAGTTAAGTGGAATACATTTAATTGAAGAGTTCTGGTGAGTTTATTACTAGCTAAACTAAGACAGACTGTGCCTAAAGGGACCCCATGGCCTTTTCCTGTGATAACATCTGGATGCTTGTCATTTGCATGTTAAGCTCATAAAGGGACATCACTGCAAAGGTGAGAATGCCACATTCCCCTTTTCACCTAAGTTGCTACAAATAAAATCACTTCAACATTGGGTAAGAGCAAAATTAGCTGTATAGTGATAGACTCCTGTGCATGTCAATTTTACAACCCTTAAGAATGCATATATTGTTTCAGCGTTTGACAAGTCTTCCAGTCTTCTTATGTTGCAACCATCTGGAAGTGTTGATTTTTCACAAACTATACTTGATCAGTGGATATATAAAGTCAACTCCATTCACTGTAACTAGATTAGTCATGATTTTGGATTAAGGAATTCAAAGAAACTGTGCTAGTGTAGAGTTTCTCTATGTTGATGTGGTTGGTGCTCTATCATGCTTCACACATCTCATTTGCTTTTTTTAACTTAAGTGTTACTTCCTGACCAACAAACTGTACCACTTGCTAGTCATCTTGTCCATTCTATACCCATACGTCCTTGGTATTAATGTTGTAATATGCCTGGGCAGACAGCTTCAGGATAAATTACTTTGTTCCTTTGATGATAACATCTCTTGAAATATCTAGCCCAAAGCTGTAAAGCCAAAAGTGTCTGAGTGTCTAGAATCTCTTTCGATATATCCTCCTATCCATTTATCATAGCTTAACAATTGCTTTCAGTTGTGGGTCAGTAGTTGTTTTTGATTGAGACCAGTCACATTTATGCTGACCAAAATGTAATAGATTGATTCTAAACACATCTCCTGCCTCAATGTCCATGTTTTCTACTTGTACATCCAAAATTTCTGCATCTTTGATCAGGCTTGGGAATCTGATCAATGTATTAATGATGAACTCAGATAGGAGAACTGTACCCTTCCAGTTCATGGTGGGGCATTTGATATCCATTCTTCAGGTTTCTATTGACAAAGAGGGGTGCCAACTTCTGCCTGCTTCACACATCTGTAGCAATTGACAGGAACCATGCAAGGCAGCTGTGTACTATCAGTGCTTGACTGAGTGCATGGTTGGAAAGATGGCAGTGGTGCCACAAATTCTGGGAGATTTTGGCAGTGTCACTAAATCAGCATGGCACGGGTGGAGGAATATGTTGAGCAGGGTACTATGGGGGCATAATATTCAGATAATGAGGTGAGTTTGAGAAGATAATGTAAGTAAAGTGGGCGGCCTAGTGGCTCATTGGTTAACACAGCTGCCTCATAGTGCCAGGGACCCGAGTTCAATTCCACCTTCAGGCAACTGTCTATGTGGAGTTTGCACAATCTTCCCATTTCTGCGTGGTTTTCCTCTGGATGCTCAGGTTTCCTTCCACAGTCCAAAAAAGGGTAAGGACTTAGCTTATACAATTAATGGCAGGACCCTGAGTAGTGTTGGAGATCAGAGGGACCTAGGGGTGCAGGTGTCTAATTCTTTGGCATATGCAGCGCATATAGACTGGCTGGTTAAAAAGGTGTTTGGCAAGCTAATGTTTATTACTCAGTCCTTTGAGTATAGGATTTGGGAAGTCATGTTGAGGTTGTATAGAGCATTGGTGAGACCTCTTCTGGAATACTGTATCCAGTTCTGGTTGCCTGGTTATAGGAAGAATATTATCAAGCTAGAGAGGGTTCGGAAGAGATCTACCAGGATGTTTCCAGGTATGGAAGGTTTGAGTTATAGAGAAAGGCTGGATAGGCTGGGACTTTTTCACTGGTGTGTAGGAGGTTGAGAAGTAACCTCATAGAAGTTTAAAAATAATGAGAGGTATAGATATAATGGTAATTTTCTTTTCCATACGATCAGGGATTACAAGCCTAAGGGACACAATTTTAAGGTGAGAGAAGAGAAATTTTAAAAAGACTTGAGAGGCAATTTTTTTACACAGAAGCTGGTTTGCGTGTGGAATGAACTTCCTGAGGAAGTGGTGGATGCAGGTACAATCACAATGTTTAAAAGACATTTGGATTAAGTACATGAATAGGAAAGGTTTGGGGGGATATAGGCCAGGAGCAGGCAGGTGGGACTAGTTTAGTTTGGGATTATGTTCGGCATGGACTGGTTGGACCAAAGAGTCTGTTTCCGTGCTGTATGACTCTATGACTCTGTGTTTCTAAGTACAGGTTAGATGAACTGGGCATGGGGAATGCAGAATTACAGGGATAGGGTAGGAAGATGAATCTCGGTAGAATGCTCTTTGGAGAGTCAGTGAGACTCAATGGGGCGAATGGCCTGCTTCCACACTGTAGAGATTCTGTGATTCTATGATTCTGCACTTATTGCATCTAATATTTAACATTCTTCAATCCTTCAGGGCTTTCATCGCTGTATTTCATGTTCTTCTCTTTTTTTGGCTGGAAAGTTATTTTATTGCTTGTTCTGTTGGCTCTGCACATTTCCTGAATGTGTTTTTTTTAATTTATTGAACTTAGGTGCATTTTCATTGAGCTCAGCACAGGCCAGATTTAAATTTAAAATAGCTTTTAAAAGGGATGAGTTTGAATCAGTTACTGCCTACATGAGTCTGATGAACTTGGAAATACTTACACTTTGAAGAAGTCTTATTTTCTTCTATATACAGTAGGAACTTTGAGATTGCCTTTGCATTTTATTTGTTGCTGCTCTCCTTGATTTTAAGCTGCTAAGGCTGGTTTGTTTTTTTTTATTTAGAAAAGAAGATTCAACTAGTGGACCATGTAATAGTACTGTTGTAATATCTAACATAAATTCAACAAAATGTATTTCACTAACTTGAAAATCTCTGGTAGGTTTATTTACAGTTAAACTAACATGTAAAGTTGAGAGTAATCTATAGACGCAGCCTGGTCCTTGATTGCTACAGTACAGAAACCCTTTGGCCATCTGACTACTTTGCTTTACTCCGTATTGAGATCCAAAAGAGCTATAACTCTAGAGGTGATAATTCAAATAAAAATAGCTGCTAACTTGGCAGTACAACAAGGTAAAATGAAGTATAATGTGATTCGATACTGCAGGTTGTAGCTAACACAGATTTTAAACTAACATTTCATCCATAGGTTCTTTTCTTGAGTTGGTGGCCTTATTATCATTGAACAAATATCAAAATGCTTCATTTCCCGAAACATAAAGTCCTCACTTTGCTACAAATTTATCAATTAATGAGAACTAGAAATATCAAGCCAAGTGTTTTGAGAAAACTTGCAACCTTCTCACGTAACTGATCTAATTTTGCCTTTAGCAATTTCATCTCATGAAGCCAAGCTTATGTTATCCTCATAAATAAAGAAATTAAGCATAGATATCGCAGTATTGAAGAATCCAACAGAAGTTCATAACAGCTACCTATTGTATTCAAACATTACATTCACAGGCACATAAGTGTCTGAGGTTATATCAAACTATTTGGTACAACACAGCAGCAAACTTTCATCACCATGTTATGTTTCAAGAATCACATTATACCAGCCATACCTGCCAGGTTGCAGGGTTAAAATGATGTAAGCAATCTTTATACCCTTAGGCCATATACTATGATATAGTGATGATATGAAAACAACATGATATGGCACAACATTTTCCTTTTCATAAGATAAAACTTAAACAAACAGATATGCATAGTTGTACACAGGCATATGTTTTCAATTCAAAAAATATATAAACAGGTAAAACAGAGTTTACAAGGTTAATATTTCAAATTCAATGTGATGCGTAGGAGGTTTGATATCTTGTCTTGATCTGGAGATTGAATTTGTTTGATTTCCTTGCTGCTGGTTGTTGTCACGCAGCATCACTGCACAATCATTGGAATGTACTTCCTCATTCTCTATGAATGCTTGATGTGTCATGCAGTGGTCTGAGTTGGCTTCTGTTTCTTCACAACATAGCTTTGTGATCAGCGATGACTTTATGTCATCTGAGCTTTTTGTAAATTCTAGAAAACCTCAAGTATTTATGTTTGTATTTCAAACTTGCACTCTTTGCCCAGTGCACAGTTTCTGTAGTTCCCTACTTTATCTTTCATTGTATATATTTTTCATTCTCTTCTGTCTTTGATAAAGAATGTCTTGAAATGGTTTGAATCTTGTGAATTGCGACTATACAGAGACCTATGCATTCTGGTAGACTTGATACTTTTGATATCTACCAGGCAGAAGATTTCAGAAAGCCAAGGTGAACTTGCATATTAGCACTGAAATGTGATTCTGCTAATGCACGGAATTGGGGATCCATTACACACCGTGAGCTGGTTACCTGTAGGTTATGCCACACAGTACTACTTGTTGAGGTACATGTCTTCCAACATATGTAGTAGTAATATATTGGCACTAGTTTCCTTCTTGATTTTAACTTGTAATCTACGCCTTTTCAGGATATATGATAATAATGGATGTAAAAGCTTCCGATCACCTTATATCATGGAGAATGTTTGTGAGGTTCACAATAGAGAAAACTTGGTCATCTTCTGAAATTTGCATTTTGCTTAGTTGATCTCGAACTTTGTTGATCTGCATGCACTGTGAACTTTCTTAATGATTTCCTTGCTGCCAGTGTTGTGATGTTGTACTGTCTTATTGGTCATCTGTATTTTAATTTGAAATCTCACTTGAACTTTGGAACCAGATATCCTGCATATACATCCAGTGTCCCTTGATGCCAGATGTTTTACAGATATGAAGGATATCTGGACAGCTTTTGGGTAGATGCAACAAACTGCATCTGCTACAGATTTTGTTGGTTTTTTGCAGATCATAACAGTAGCGAGGACTACACCTAAAGTATTTAATTTTGATAGCCTAACACTAACCCTAACCCTTATACTTGGGTCTATCATCAAGTATTGTGTCAGTGATATGGTCTGTCTTGTTGTGCCCAGAAGACTTCCTAAAGGACTTAATTAGTATAGAGGTGATGACTAACTCAATGAGCCTCTCCTACAGTTTCTCTTCAAAAAGTTACACTTGTACTTTTGTTATCTAACAAACCTATCAAAACACATGTGAGTTTGTTTGTGTATAATGTGAGCTAGAATTTGTTAATCACAGGGGAGATGGTGGCCTTATGGTAACATCATTGTACTAGTAATCCAGAAACTCAAGCTAATGTTTTCTGGCGATTTTAGTTTGAATCCCACCATGGCAGATAGTGAATATGGAATTCAATCAAATTTGGAATCAAAAACTAGTTTAATGGTGACAATGTAACCATTATCATAAAAACTCCTCTGGTTCACTGATGGCCTTCAGCCCATCCTCACTTGTTCAGTCCTGTATGATTCTTAACTGACCTTCAAAATGGCCTACAGAGACAATCAGGTCAAGAATAGGCAACAAATGCTGGCCTTGCCAGCGTGTCCACATGTTAATGCAAGAATTAGAAAAAAGGTAATCCATACGATTACCTTTACAGTCTTCAAGAAAGATACGGTCTTCAAGAAATTTGGATCTTATTAATCGCCCAATTTTAAAAAATATATTAATTCTATGAAACCTGCCCTCACCAATGGCAAGCAAGATTTTCAGTGCTCTTTGCTTGGGATCCTCTATTGCTTTATTTGTAAAATAGAAATGCATACATTAGTTGTATAGTTGTAATTTAGTAAAAGGTGTCAATAGAAGCCCAACCCAAAATGAAGTGCTCAATTTCCAGTTCTCTTTGCAGATCTTTGCTTTTTTTTTTAAGTAGAGTGTAGTGCAATGTTTCTTTATTTATTTAATAATTTTCTTAGTCTCTCCTTTTATTCATTTTTTTTTCCATTTTTGCTTTTCTTTCCCTTTGTTTTTCCTTCTTCCAGGTCTTTTACTAGCAGGATCTTTTTGAAACTTTCACTTTAAAAACTATAGGCTTTAAGAAATATAGTCTTGAATTTGCAAGTTTTTGCCTTTAATGGTGTTCACACTAATAGGGAAGAATGACATCATGTCGACTTCTTTTTACTTCTGCACTGATTTGAAGAAACAAAACGACAGCATTGAGTGTGGTCTGAGCACCGATAAGACTTTTTAGAAAAAGAACATTTTTTAGAAATGTTTTAAAGTTATACCTTTAAGGTTTTTGGTATCATCTTTTAGGACAGTTGTCCTTTTAATACCATTTAACTGTGTATTTTTAAAAATTCTTTGATGTCCAGTTCATTTTTAATTAGTTTTCCAAATATCTGTAAATAGCTTGTAATATTTTATAAACAACACCAGTTGCTAACGATGGTATGATTTTGCCTTCAGCAAGGTATTTTACCTCATGCTGCAATATTAATGTTATTCCTCTTAGCATTAGAAAATAGGTGTAGCTATTGTGGTATTGATGAATCCAGCATGCATTGAACACTGCTAGCTATTATATAAAAATATTACATTTACAGACAAGTGTAAGTATTGTGCCTCACATTAAGCTATTAGTTACAATATATGCTTTCAATAGCATGTCATGTGATCTGAAATAAGATGGATTATCGGATCTTTATCATATTCATCTTAGGTCACATGTTATGATAGAGTAGTAACACCATGAGTATGCTGCTTCAGGGTATATTGACTTACTGAGTTCCATAAAGGTACACTGATGGGTCCAGAGCAAGCAGATGGGATTAGTTTAGTTTGGGATTATGCCCAGCATGGACTGGTTGGACCGAAGGGTCTGTTTCCATGCTGTATGACTCAATGACATACTGACCATGAGATGTAACACACAATGTCCTCCTTTGATAAATCTTGCATCAGCAAAACACTATGTAAACAGAAGTTACGTAATACACAATGCAAGAAGTTTCCCAAAGCATTTCACACGGTTCATAGTGGGATATTTGTGACGTAAATCATAATAACATCAAAGACACAATGCTGCTACATTTTCTCATGTTACTCTTTTGACATGGCCTAACGGGTTTTCCACAACCCTTTTAAGCAGTACCAAAATTTAAAGAAGTGCATTTACTCACCATTTTTGGGAGGTAAAACAATTTTTCTACTTTGCTAAGCTGACATTTATTTTCATTGTAAAACTGTTTCGATATACATATCTTCAACTTCACAGGGAATAAATTTGCCTATTTTGTAAGTAAAATAAATAGAAAACTCGGAGGAAAATCAATGATATGCCACAAAGAATAATTCTAACAGGAAAAGAGGAATGAATTGATTAGGGAAAAAACACAAAATGTTTACCTTTACCATACTTCCTCTCTCTAAAATCCCACATCCTCATTCCACCGAAGAGCTAATAATTCAATTTGGTTTTGACCAACAAATTGCTTCTTAGTTTCCATGATTCACTACCCTATGTTTGCACAGGCTTTTGTTTGATTCACTTCCAGTAGGTGGCTAAAACATCTGCTAAGCGTTTTGGTCTAGTGGAATTCCTTAATTCACTTTTCCTTTAGTGTCTATATTCCTACTCTTTCAATTCACTTGGCAAATACAATGCATTAATCTGCATCAAAATTGTAATTTTCCTGTCTTTGTAAAGACTCCTGTATTGGGTTCCTTAATAATATGTGAAACTTGATCATCCAAGCTGTCACAAAAGTTTCAGTCACATGAGAACTCATGGCAGAAATGCACAATCCTAAGAAGATGTTATCTCCAACTCAAAAAGTCTGCTAGCATCTGTAAAGAGAAAACAGAGTTAATATTTCATGTCCAGCAACACTTCATCAGAGAGTGTTCAATCCTGACTTGTGTTCTATAGATGGTGAACAGCATTTAGGGAATCAGCAGCTAAGTTGTTTACCACAGAATTCTGAACTGCTCTTGGAACTTCAGTACTCAGAGCTGAATCAGCTCAGATTTTAGCCACTGGTGCTCCCTGGATTTTGATGATGGGGGATTCTGCCATGATAATGCCATTGAATGCCAAAATGATCAGATTCTCTCTTGCTGAAGGTGATCGCTGCTTGGCACTCATGTGGTGTAAATGCCATTAGTTCTACTTGTTTATACCCCAGAACCTTCAAATGAGTTTACACAGTGATCAGTGTGAACCCACCAGATTTAGGAAATGCACAATCAGCAAATTCTTTGATAATTAAGAAAAGCAGAACCCAGAGAAGGGAAAACTGAATGATTTTGCCCTTCGAAGTCAATATTGATGTAGAGCAATGAAATAAACAAGTACTGATTAGAGCAAATAAATTGCAAGATGATCGTTCACTGCTTTAATGCAAAACGTGATGTTAAAATAATACACTGTTTTGATTATAACTGGAGTTATGGGAGAATTTTTTGTAGTACATAAATGCATCTAGAATTTACAATGAAGGAAATTTGAGAGTAAAACTAATCAGAGGGAAAATCTGGAGAAGGGAGTAATGCTATGTACACAAAGCACAAGACGGTAATCAGGAGAGTGCATAACTTCAATACAGCATGGTGAAGGTATTATAATTATATAGAACGTACTTTAAGTCTCTTTTTTCCTGCCCTGTTGATTCCCTAAAACAATAAATCTGAAAAAATGATATTTTTATTAATAGTTTCCATCTCACTAAAGAGGCATGAGATATTGTCATGTCTGTGAACCTGCTCTGAAAATTCTCCTTACATTTTGATAGCTGTGACAAATTTTACCACAGCAACTGAGACAATACACAGTATTCTAAAACAAGCAACCATATTCTAAATAAAGCAACACAAAACCATTCAAATGAAAAGTAAATTTTCACCATCTCCCAATATTCACGGATGGATTCTTTAAAAATTATCCAGGTTTGAATCTGCATCTTTTCTAAAATTCAGTCAGTTCTTCCTTGGGCCTGAGATAACAAGGTGTAGAGCTGGATGAACACAGCAGGCCAAGCAGCATCAGAGGAGTAGGAAAGCTGACGTTTCGAGTCTAGACCCTTCTTCAGAAATGGGGGAGGGGAAGGGGATTCTGAAATAAATAGAGAGAGGGGGGAGGCGGATAGAAGATGGATAAAGGAGAAGATACATGGAGAGGAGACAGACAGGTCAAAGAGGCGGGGATGGAGCCAGTAAAGATGAGTGTGGGTGGGGAGTTAGGGAGGGGATAGGTCAGTCCTGGGAGGATGGACAGGTCAAGGGGGCAGGATGAGGCTGGTAGGTAGGAGATGAGGGTGGGGCTTGAGGTGGGAGGAGGAGATAGGTGGGAGGAAGGACAGGTTAGGGAGGCGGGGACAAGTTGGGCTGGTTTTGGGATGCGGTCGGGGGAGGGGAGATTTTGAAGCTTGTGAAGTCCACATTGATATCATTGGGCTGCAGGGTTCCCAAGCGGAATATGAGTTGCTGTTCCTGCAACCTTTGGGTAGCATCGTTATGGCACTGCAGGAGGCCCAGGATGGACATGTCGTCTAAGGAGTGGGAGGGAGAGTTGAAATGGTTCGCGACTGGGAGGTGCAGTTGTTTGTTGCGAACCGAGCGTAGGTGTTCCACAAAGCGGTCACCAAGCCTCCGCTTGGTTTCCCCGATGTAGAGGAGGCCACATCGGGAACAGCGGATGCAGTATACCACATTGGCAGATGTGCAGGTGAACATTTGATGTGGAAGGTCTTCTTGGGGCCTGGGATGGGGGTGAGGGGGGAGGTGTAGGGGCCAGTGTAGCACTTCCTGTGGTTGCAGGGAAAGTGCCGGGGGTGGCAGGGCTGGTGGGGAGTGTGGAGCGGACAAGGGAGTCATTGGAGAGAGTGGTCCCTCTGGAAAGCAGATAAGGGTGGGGAGGCAAAAATGTCTTTGGTAGTGGGGTCAGATTGCAGATGGCGGAACTGTCAGAGGATGATGCGTTTGATCCGGATGTTGGTGGGGTGGTACATGAGGATGCGGGGATCCTGTTTTGGTTGTTATTGTGGGGAGGGAGTGTGAGGGATGAGTTGCGGGAAATACGGGAGATGCGGTCGAGGGCATTTTCAACCACCGTGGGGGGGAAGTTGCAGTCCTTGAAGAACGAGGACATCTGGGATGTACGGGAGTGGAATGCCTCATCCTGGGAGCAGATGCGGCAGAGGCGAAGGAATTGGGAATAAGGGATGGCATTTTTGCAGGAAGGTGGGTGGGAGGAGGTGTATTCTAGATAGCTGTGGGAGTTGGTAGGCTTGAAATGGATATCAGTTTCCAGGTGGTTGCCAGAGATGGAAACAGAGAGGTCCAGGAAGGAGAGAGAGGTATCAGAGATGGTCCAGTTGAACTTAAGGTTGGGGTGGAAGGTGTTAGTGAAGTGGATGAACTGTTCGAGCTCCTCGTGGGAGCACGAGGTGGCGCCAATACAGTCATCGATGTAATGGAGAAAGAGGTGGGGGATAGGGCCAGTGTAGCTTTGGAAGACGGATTGTTCCATGTATCCTACAAAGAGGCAGGCATAGCTTGGGCCCATGCAGGTACTCATGGCCACCCCCTTTGACTGTAGGAAGTGGGAGGAATTGAAGGAGAAGTTGTTAAGGGTGAGGACGAGTTCAGCTAAGCGGATGAGGGTGTCAGTGGAGGGGGGCTGGTCGGGCCTGCGGAACAAGAAGAAGCAGAGGGCCTTTAGGCCATTTGCATGGGGAATGCAGGTGTATAGGGACTGGACATCCATGGTAAAGATGAGGTGTTAGGGACCAGGGAATCAGAAGTTTTCGAGGAGGTGGAGGGCGTGGGTGCTGTCACGGACGTAGGTGGGGAGTTCCCGGACCAAGGGGGAGAAAATGGAGTCAAGACAAGTAGAGATAAGTTTGGTGGGGCAGGAGCAGGCGGAGACAATGGGTCGACCAGGGCAGTTAGGTTTGTGGATTTTGGGAAGGAGATAGAAACAGGCGGTGCGGGGTTGGGGAACAATGAGGTTGGAGACTGTGGGTGGGAGCTCACCTGAAGTGATGAGGTTGTGGATGGTTTGGGAGATGATGTTTTGGTGGTCGGGGATGGGGTCATGATCGAGGGGGCGATAGGAGGAGGTGTCAGAGAATTGGCGTCTCGCCTCGGTGATGTCGAGGTCAGTGAGCCATACTACAACTGCGCCTCCCTTGTCCACGGGTTTTATGGTGAGGTTGGGATTGGAGCGGAGGGAGAGGGCACGTTCTGTGGGGGAGAGGTTGGAGTGAGTGAGGGGGTGGAGAGGTTGAGGCAATTGATGTCTCGACTGCAGTTGGAGATGAAGAGGTCGAGGGACAGTAGGAGGCTTTGGGCCTATCTATTTATCAAGTTTCACTGAAACCCGTCCATTAGTTTTCAAGATATTTTATTTATAGATTAACAGAGCTGAATACATCAGCTTCATCTCCTTCAGTTACAAAGGTAATGATAGTCAAGTATGAATACAATTATTCCTCCTCAGATTCCACTCCTGAGAACCCCATGAAAGATGAAATTCGCAAATCTAGAGCTCATTTTAAAATAGGTGAAAAATTGCAGATACACGATTTTTGCTCATGGGTATTGATTTTTGCTGTTACTTGTTTTTTTGGCAGATAGGCGACTTTGTGATTTCGCAGATACAGAGGATTTACTGTAGAGTGTTGCAGTGTCATTCTGAATATTTGAAGAATGTAAAGAATTACAGTGCATGGCAATTGGACTCAAGTGTAATGAGAAGGACCACATAAAAATCTTGCGAACATTGGTGTAATTCTAAAAGAACGCGGTCCATCTTTCAACATGTCAGGTTTTCCCTTACCATTTCTCCCCTGCCCACACCCCAAGGCTTTTCAAACAATCAAGATATTCATTTTCAATGTATCTTCTCTGATGTTTTAGTTCCAGAAATTACTTACTAATGGATATCAAACAAATTGATTGAATCATAGATGTATCCAACTCTTCCAATAAATTCTAGGACACTACTTAAGTAAAAACACCTCTAGTAACAGTAAAACATTTAGACCCAACAGAAGGATGTCAATTCTGCTGCAATTTGTGATAATCAATTTTGTCATCTCTCAAGAAATAAGGATAAGAAAATTGATCCTCTTTTTCTCTAACAAGGCTGAAACTGTGGGTTAAATGTACGGACCAATTGAACACTAATCAACACTCTCACCCAGTCAACTATCTAATTTGCCACGTGGAACAAAACTGCAATACGACTCAGCATAATGGTTAACACAGCAGTTTGAACAAAAATACAAGTCTTTTGTTTGCTTCAAAAAGTTCTCAGTATTTTAAAAAAAGAACAATTCGTATTCATTAAAATGCATATTAAATTTTTATTTAGAGCATTTAGATCTTTCCTTCCCCATATTGAAAAAAACTGATGACTAGTTAGGTATGTAACACAAAGCAACTTTCTATTTGAGATAATTATCTAACTCTTCATCACAAAAAAATGGAAACACTTACTTTTATAAAGTGCCTTTCATGATTGCTAGACATCCCAAAGTGCTTTAGAGCTAATGAAGTACTTTTGAAGTGTCGTCACTGTCACAATGTAGGAACATTAATGCTTTAAATTCAGCTTTCTTTCACACATTCAATATCATGTACTACTCTTAAAATCTCAGTTCAATGAAAAAGCAATAAGAAATTGTGACTTCCACTTCCCGGATCTCTATCCCAACAAGGAGAGGGCAGGTGAGAAAATTGGCAAGGAAAAGTACCGTGGGAGAAAGGATGCATCTGTACATGAGCCCGTGATGCACTTGTGTAGCTCCTCTCACTACAGGAACTTGCAATGTCTTCAAGGTCAGGCTCTATTTTATCTCACACAGAGATTGTTGACCAGTTTACAAACTTCCTTTGTGTGTGTAAATCCTGATGCAAGATTCTCCTGACTGTTCAAATTAAACTTGATCATGCAGTAAACCTCTGCTTGGTTTTCAACAAGAAATTTCTGCAGGTTCTGCCTGAAATATTACTGTTCAATGTCTGCCCTCAGAATTAGCTTTGCTTGGGAAAATTCTTAATTGATTGTAATAGAGCAGATGCTGCATCACAGAATTGTATTAACAGATGTGTCATCAGAAGCAGTTCATCTCAACAGGGTACTGACCCTCACAGAAATTATGTCAAATCATCTCCTCTGAATTAGATATAATAAACAATCAGGCCATGACGTATATTAGGTTGGTAACATGTTCATTAAATCATGATATTTACAGTGCAGGAGGTATGGACTAGTCAGGAATTCTTTCATAGAAGGAATAATGGAATTGTGTAATTTTACATGTTATTTTCGCTGCTGTAATGAATCAGTGCCTAAAAATTAACACAAAGTGAAGCATTCATTCGAGAAAAATTGATTTTGGCCTGATATTGGTATATACTGAGCTTGCTGATCTTAACTAGTTACCTGTTGGAGTGCTACTGTTCTCTTCCATATTCCTTGATAAATGTTGGAAAAATTTACTTCTGAATGCATCCTGGAGACTTTGAATATGCACACTTGAGACAAAATCAGGATCAAATGGGGCTCTAAGGCATGCCATGGCCAAACAATATTTTATCACTCATTGTATGGACTCCCACATGAAGTGTGACCGTATGAATGAGGTACTAAAGGTAAGATGGCAGTTAAGCAAGTAACTTCCAGCATTTCCTTAACAGTATCAAACAGGATCAATTGCCTAGACTTCAAAGGAACACCTCTTCTATTAGTTTCAATCTATCATTCCCTCACATTATTTTTATCTTGTCAAAGGTATTGTTGTTAATTTACAGCCAAGTAGTATTGAATACCCAAGAATGGATATTTTTAATATCATATGTCTATTTGAAACTAGGTTGAACTACCAGGTTTATTTGATTTGGAATCATTACAGCCAACACAAGAGACACATATTGGTCTGATCTCTATTGAATATGAGGTCTTGGAAATGAAAGGACAATGCAATGGCCTGGGGAATGTGAAATACAGATTTTACAAAGCATCGCAAGTGAATCTAAGTAATATTTTCTCGTATGATTTTCATTACTGGATAGTTCTTGCTGACATCTGCAATGAAAGTCATATTTATGTTGCACACAGGATTCCGCAGGTCCCTGTATCTGTTTAGCATTATATCCAAGGGGCTCTTTTTCTCCAAAAATGGTGCTTTATTTGTAAAAGTTGCACAAAATACAGTAAAAAACTAAAGAACATCTTTCACTAGGTTGATGGTCCTCTGACCAGTTAATGTTTCACTAATTATTGTTGGGAATGGCCCATAAAGCATGGAGTCATTCACCAGAGTTCCTTGGGATGAATGTCAATGGACGCTACTATAATCTCTCTTCAGACCTTATTTGCAAAGGATGATTCCACAGGGAGGTGGAGAACATTCTCTTCCCCACCACCTTGTCACTAGGATAATGTGCAGAGGAATTGAGATTCTGGACACATAGATAGGGAGGTCCTTTATCACCACCAACCAAACTACATCTCGGTTCTGGTTTGAAAGTTTTGGAAGTGAGACATTCTGCCAAATTATTTTGATAACCTGCTCATGGAACCATGTAACAGGATCCACAACCTCCTTTTACGATAGGACCTCCAGGATGATATGTGCGGAAACTGCCTAAAGGATCTGTTGCCAAAAGGTGTTTTTCTGCATAAACTTTTTCATGAAAGACAGTGATACAGCACAGTCCAACTATTTGGAGATTCTGGGTCAATGCAGTTAGACCCATCCTTTGTAGCACTGGAGAATCTCAGTACATAGTGATACATATACTGTGATTGCACACACAGTATGATGAAACTGCTCACAAAAGTGGTCACTAAGCTAAACGTGGTGTTGCCATGTTTTTGCACCTTAAGTCCAGCGGGTTGTACATCATGTCACCATGAATAGTCCATTTTAGACACGACAACAGATAGATACAACAAAAGATGACTCAGGTGATAGCAATGGTACATACATGAGGAATGGACCAGACCTGCTTCCTTGCAGCAACACTGAGAACCCCACACCTGTCACCAGGTCCTTATGTAAAATAGCAAAAGAGTATCACTCCCACTTGCTCATTTTATGTTTGACCGTGGCTGCTCACTCCTTCCAGTTTTTAGCGTAGGCTCTGTCCCTTCCAAACTAAACTGCAAGCACCTTCAGGAAATGTGACCCGACAGGGAAAGGGACAGAAAATTGGTTGACCCATTAGCAAAAACACATAACCTCCATAGTAATGGACTGGAATGACCGGAAGGCCATTTTCTGTGGACTTTAATTTCTACACTAAAGCATAAAATGATTTGCTAATTCTCAAAATGTTAGTTTGTGATAATGTTACTGAGCTATTTTTTTCCTTCCGGCTTCCATCACAGAGCTCTCAGTGTGCAATTTCTGGAAGAAGAAATGTAAGCAAATCTGATTTTGCTTCATGGAATGGACTCTACATTTCAAGATGATTTTTGGGGTTGAAGATGGTTTTTGAGGTCTTTACAATAAACAGCGAGGCTTGTTGGTTCTTCACCACTTGGAAAGCTTCTTGACGTTGTCCTTCAACAACTGCAGCTGCAGCAGATTCTACATGTTGTTTTCTTTCTAGTAGAGTTTCCTCTATAGTTCCCTCTGTTCCTCCCTCATCTTCTGAAAATCTTTGAAGGTGAAGAATCTCTGAATGTTCACCATGACTGTTTCTTACCAGAGTCCTGGAGACTCAAAGAATGTCTCCAATCTTTGAAATATGATTTGAGTTCTTTGATAGTCCTTGGGGTTAGCAGACTCATAATCAGTTTCCATGTCCCCTTACTAACCCCACTGGCCTTCCTGTAGGTGGCAATCAGCCTATCAGAGGGAGTGGTTGGACTGGAACACCAGCTCGATATTGGTGAATCTGACTCTGAAAACAGGAAGTCTATACAGGAAGGGACAATCTGGCGTCAATCAATTATATCTGCACTACACTGCGTCTGCAAGGTTGCTGAAGATATAGTACAACTTGGCATCCTTTTCCATTTCTGATAGGAGTCTGAATGTGACCTCTTGTCTGTAATTAGCCCAGCTGGATCATCCAGCTGCATCGATGTTTCAGTTGAACTCACTATCTAGAATGACAGCCTGCATGTTCCAAGTGGTGAAAGCCATCCAGTGCTCACTGTTCTGACTGGAGTGAGGCATTCTTATACTTCACATCTACTATAACTGGGTACCCACCAACTACTTTCTCAACAGTAGAGATGACAAAGTTGCCTCCTTACAGCAAAATATCCAAGCTGAAGGAATGAATCGTTTCCTCCTGCCCAGATTGATGGCCCATTGGATCTTCATCCTGACCACTGCCTGTAGGAGCTGAGGTATGGTATTGCACACTGCTGCAGAAACAGAAAGACTGCTTTAACCTTAGCTATGTAATCAAAGATTCAAATGTAGCATGCAATAGACCTCATGCAATGCACAGTAATGGAAGCAATATTAATAACCATTGTTAAAATATTTTGTTGCTTATCGTCACATTTCTCTTTTACAGTAACAGTCCTGTATCTTGTATCCCCACAGCAATTTCAAATTGTTTCACTTGTGATATGTTAAGGACACTGTCCTGGTCTGTTCTGATTGAGTTGTCTAGCATTCGTGCATTCAGGGACATGGTTTGGACTATTCTTTGCTCGAGACCTTCCCAATGTTGGTTCCCTTTGAGGGAGTTTCTGCTCCTATCTTCCTGGAATAGGGGTATGGTGAACTCTTCACTTCCCCAGCTTCCCATTGCTGGGATGTGCTGCACCTTTGGTTCTCAGTGGGAATCCATGGCTTTTTCACTGTCTACAAAGTTTTGGGGCTCAGTTACCACCACCTCCAGCACAAGTTCAGCGAGCGAATGAAGATTCTTGAAATGTAGCCTTTTCTAGTCTGTGAACCGAGTGCCTGTCCCTGTGAATAAAGTGACCTTGCTGCAGCATTACTATGAAAGGTGTCAGTGCACCAAAGGGCATCAATTAAAGTGCAGAAGCGTATTGTAAGTGAATTGGAGAGGTACCATGCAGAAAGCCTGGCACGTGTTGGATGCCAACATACCTGGTCAGAATTATGGAGATCTGGAGGAACAAGTTAGCTGGAGTCACTGACTTCAGCTCTGACTTATATGTCAGGAATCCTTAGTATCTACTTTCTAGCTAGTGGGAGAATGGTAACCCATATATTAGTAATGAGGGTGATAATGAACAATGTTTGCTACTAATAGGCCTCTTGCTCTCACAGCTGAGAATCTCGTATTGACGTCTAGGTCTAGTTGGAGACAGCCTTGAGAAAGGTTTCGCTTGATACCTAACGTCATTCTCCTAAATTTCTCACCATAGCCCATATCCTTCAAAGCTTGTGAAACTTCCAGCCCAAAAATGAGTTTGAAACTTTTGTTTTTAGCTTGTCTGTTATTGAGATATTGTACAGCCTCTAAGTCTATTGACACTCAAATAGACAGATTGTCAATTTTCTGCTTTTTCTGTAAAGAACAATGTTTTGGAACACATTTCAGCAAAGGTCAGTAAGTACATGCTGTTTGCATTGATTAGTTCTGTCTGAATACACAGGCAGAAACAAATCAGTCTGTCTCATTCAATTATCTACAACTCATCCTCTATGATTAATGCTTTGTGGGTTTTAAGCAAGTGATACTGACCATTGAAGATTATTACATGAAAACGTGAAGGAATAGGAGCTAAAGTAGCCCCTGGAGTCTAACCTGCCATTCAGTAAAATCATTACTGATCTTTGCCCTCATTTTCTTTATCCCCACCTGAACCCATATTCCTTGATATTTGAGATTTCCTTCAATTTTTTGGGTAGATGAATGGGGGAATAGGGAGATGCAACTTCTCCAGTGACAGGTGTTTGACCATTTTTTCCCATAAACTTGCCTTAAGTTAACAATCTTACAACAATTCCACTGAGATTTTTTGAGTTATATTGCGAGCAGAAGAATTTGGAATGTTTAATCAAATTTAAATCCCAAACAAATGATTTCCCATCAAAATAAGTAAGAAACTGAATCAATTGAACAATAAATTACTTTTTTTTAAATTCATTCACAGGATGAGGACATTGCTGGCTAGGCAGCATTTATTGCCCAGAGGGCAGTTAAGAGTCAACCACATTGCTGCAGGTCTGGAGTCACATGTAGGCCAGACCAGGTAAGGATGGTAGTTTCCTTCCCTAAAGGACATTTGTGACCCAGATGGGTTTTTCCTGACAATTGACAATGGATTCATGGCCATCATTAGACTGCTAATTCCATATATTTATTGAATTCAAATTACACCACCTGCCATGGCAGGATTTGAACTCTGGTCCCTAGAACATTATCTGGGCCTCTGGATTAATGGTCCAGCAATAATACCACTAGGCCATGATCACCCCTGGATCACATGGGTCATGTTATTGCCACTGTTAGAAGCAAGTAGAATTATTAATTATTAACAAAAAATGAGGCAATTAAAATCACAATCAAGAAATAGCTAGGTTTAACATAAGATTGTTGCAAGAAACATGGCGCTCTAGAAGAAATGAGAGCATTTCAATCAACAATAAAGTCATCTTTTAAAATATCAATGGAACTAATACATCTCTAGATGCAAGAATTGCAACAATGTAATCTGTTGGTGCATTCCCATCATGAATTTTTCATTTGTTCATTTCCACCTAAATATGGACATATTCAAATATCCTGCTTCACTTGAGATGGAGGACCCCAATGTTAGCAGCGGTGCAAGGAATTCTGTAGAACAAGGCACATGTCCTATCCACCCCAATTTGATGAAAAAAGTATTTCAGAAAGAAAACACTCAATTAACATCCAGCCCATGATGTAGGAATGGAATCATAGAATCCCTGCAGTATAGAAAGAGGCCCTTCAGTCCAACAAGTCCACACTGAACCTCAGAGCATCCCACCCAGACCCATTCCCCTATAACGCACCTGACCTACACATCCCTGAACACTATAGGCAATTTAGCATGGCAAATCCACCTAACCTGCATGTCTTTGGACTGTGGGAGGAAACCAAAGCACCTGAAGGAAACCCATGCAGTCACAGGGAGAATGTGCAAACTCCACATAGACAGTTACCTGATGGTGGAATCAAACCCAGGTCCCTGGTGCTGTGAGGCAGCAGTGCTAACCACTGAGCCACCATGCTGCCCCAATAGTGATGGCTTTCTGGACTAAATGTGTTTGTCAGTAAATTGCTTTATCTGCGACAACAATATGCATCAGAGGAGAGATAGTTATTCTGAAGACGTGTTTGACAATTTCCCACTGACAATCTGTCATGATCAAAAAGATGTTATATGTTTATTCTTGAACCAGAATATTTCACCTACGTGATAATACAGGTATTTTCTCGGTACATGGGTCGCCTAGTTTTCCATGGGAATATTAACATATCCAGCAGGTACTCCAAGTTCGGAAACATCAACATCTCACCACTTATTTTCTAGTTAATTGACAAGAACATTGAGTAAGAATCTTGAATCATTTTTTGATCTTCTGATGATTAAATATATTATGATTAAACTGATTATCTATTCACTCAAACACCTAAGGATTTGTCTGTCAAACATTAAATATTAAGTCTGATGATCTAGATAGTTCTTGTTCACACTGTTACGATGGAATTATCTAAATGTCCCAATCCTCACCCTTCCATCTGACACCCACGCTAGACTTGGTGCAGGTTTGTGTGCAAGCTAAGATTTTTTAACTTGGTAGACTTTAACAACCAAGCCCAATTCTATTTACTGAAGAATCTCAGCTTCACAATTTTTTATCACATGTGCAAGCCTGGGGTAATTAAGCTGTTGCTAAGATAACCCATCTCAGCATCAACAGATGGTCATGCTTCTGTTTTTCTATTGTATACGAGTTAGTTTCTTACAGTTATCAAACAAGCCAGTGCAAAGATTAGCAACATGAATTAGAAGTCACAATGTTTCTGACAACTTTAGGTAGCCAAGGATTAAGTGTTACACAACCAGTGTCTCTTAATATTTTACAGCTATAGAAAAGCCTGTGCAAAACATTGATCAAGAAGTGTTATATTTTCAACAGCTTTTAACATTATGCTCATGGTTTTTTTTTTCGCTAAGTTATAAGAGAAATGAAAATATTCTACATAAAGTTTCAAAATCAAGATGAGGAAATGATCAAAAAAAAATCTTTTGGGACTAACCAAGTATGTGAGCAGACCAAGTGGAACTTGAAAAGATACAAAGTCTCAATTCATCGTTTAACCCTAAGAAAACATTTACTTATCATCTATCAGATCTGGAAATGGATTGGATTAGTCGACTCTAAGGAAGTAGGATTATACTTCTAACTAATGACATATCTAAGAAAATCAAAGCTGATACACAGAAACTGCAAAACAAATCAACTTATTGTGAATAAAATTTGAGACATATAAGTTTTTTAGTAGTGTGTGTTCAGCATACTCAACTACTATAAGCAGAAATTAAATGATTGTCTAGTGTAATGTAACTGCTATTTGACCACTTCAGGGTCTTAACTGGTGACAGATGATGAAGATTATTAATGGACCATTTTACTCAGAATTTAACTGCTATGGTGACAGGAAGGGAGCAGATGTCTCGCCAGTACCAACTTGCCTGTTTGTCCTTCCCTCCATCCTCAGGGAAGGAAAAATGCTGTTCGCTGAAGTTCGCAGAACAGGAGAATTTAATGTCGACTCGAAAGGATAATCCTGACGCGCAATCTTAAGTAGTAATAATGTTTTTGCAGTTATAATCTGGGTTTGATTCCACCCTCAGATGACTGTCTGTGTGGAGTTTGCACATTCTCCCCTTGTCTGCATGGGTTTTCTTCAGGTGCTCTGGTTTCCTCCCACAGTCCAAAGATATGTAAGCTAGGTTGATTGGCCATGTTAAATTGGCCACATTGCAGGCTAGGTGGGTTAGCCATGGAAATGCTTGGGGCTGGGTGGGATGCTGTTCAAAGGGTTGGTGTGGACACGTTGGGCCAAATGACCTGTTTCCATGGTCACAAGATAGTTACAAGCTATGATCATAAACTGTCTAGTTTTCTTGTGTTGTAGGAGGTTGGACTGTGGTGCATGTAGTTGATCATCTTGGTCATATTTGAACTTAATTTAGTATTGGAATATGAAATTAATTCTCTCTGCAACTGTCAAGCAGCATTGAACAAACTTGATCTGTGAAACTGTCAACAATGACACATATGTTGGAATTCGTGAACATATTCTTTTCTCGCATCCACTTCTCTGCTCATAAAATCTGAAGAATGTTTGGACACATAAGGGACATTATACTAAAGCAACTGTATCCCTTTTTTGTGGATCACCTCCTGTGTTCTCCCTACACTAAACTCATCTTCATAGTTGTCACTGCCAGCTTTTTCAAACCTTTTACATCCAGCTGCATAATCTTCACACCTGATCTGTATCATATATTTTTTAAAAGATTAAAAAACAAACTCTTCAAAGACCACATTATTGCAAATATTTCAAATTTTTACTAGAGGTAACTTGCTAGTTTTAGTTAAATATTTAAGGCATTTAAAGTGAAGCTAAAAGGACTTATTCACAATTGTACTTTTCTCTCTTTGATTGTTGTAAGCTGCGTTTTTGTGTGGTCTGATCTACCTGTTTATTTAGTGAGACTCATTTTACACTAATAATGAGACCTGGTTTACCATGAGATATGGTTTATTATCATTGAAACACAAGATATATACAATGTACCCATTTTTCCTCTACCTCCTTGGTCAATTCTTCAATGTTACTGTCAGCTACAGCTTTCTTCCCCTGCAGGATTCTGACTGTCGGAAGCATGCTCTCAATTTCAGTTATAGTACGTGTTATTGTAACCCCCTTTCTCACTCTATCCTTTACTTTAGCTTTTGTTTGTTCTCCCCACAAATTAACTCAAGCTCCTGGACCCTCTAGGAAAAGTGTAGGACTGATCCCACACTGACCCCACCGTTTTGCAGCGAGCATGTCTCATGTTCTTTAGGTGCCATTATTTCAGTACAGATACTTTGACCAATTTAATACCCAGAAAGGCATTTTACCCCAATGCTTTTACTCTATGAATCTGATAATGGAATACGGCTCATTTTTCTGCTGTGCTGGGTCGCCAAGCCACTCTCTGGCTCCTTGCCACGCTACAGGTCCATGACCATACCTAGCTTCTATAACTCTAGGTCCCTGACCCAATCTCTGACTCCTGGCCAAGCTACAGGTCCCTGACTCTGTACCCCTGACCCAATCTCTGACTCCTTGCCATTCTTTCTAGCTTGTCAAGGATGTGGGAGTTGACTGTGTTTGGGGTCTGGCTTTCACTAAATTCCCATTCCAGTCCCTCTAAATCTGAGATGTGACAGACAAAGTACTTTTGACCCTTCTGACACTACCAGGAGATATGTCTTAGTCCTTCTCATGGCTTGACCCTAGTGTTTCCCACACCTTTTTTTCAAATTCTACCACTTGTTCTACTCTTCAGAACATCAGCTTACAACCCGATTACTGGTTGTCACTTGTTCCTTTGGGTGGGGCAACTTCCCTCTTAACAACTGGCTCAAGAGGAAACAACTGAGAGAAACTTTATAAAAATGAAACAAATCAAAACCCCAGGCTTACGGTTTGTGCTCAGAAGGTTAAACCACTTCTAATCAATGTCCTACGTTGGGCACCAAAAATGTAAGCTCCTTTTTTGTATAGTCCAGTCTTCTTGCTTAGTTAGTGGGATTCGTTTTACACTAATAATGAGACATGGTTTACCAGGAGATGTGTTTATTATTGAAACACAAGATTGATATATATGCAACTTTACAAAACCAGTCTTTCTATCCCAAGTAACCTTACAGTTCTTAAATATCTATGGCCACACACAAATCTATGGCATGGTGGCTCAGTTGTTAGCACTGCTGCCTCACAGCACCAGGGACCTGGGTTCGATTCTACCCTTGGGTGACTGTCTGTGTGGAGTTTGCACATTCTCCCCTTGTCTGCGTGGGTTTCCTCCGGGTGCTCCGGTTTCCTCCCACAGTCCAAAAATGTGCAGGCTAGGTGGATGGGCCATGCTAAATTGCCCATAGTGTCCAGGGATGTGTGGATTAGACATGGGAACTGTCAAATTATAGGGAAAGGGTAGGAAAATGGGTCTGGGTGGGATGGTCTTTGGAGGGGCAGTGTGGACTTGTTGGTCTGAATGGCCTGTTTCCACACAGTAGGGATTCAAAATCAGCTTTGGGAACACAAGGTATTAAAAAGTTTGTACTACTTCAATTACAGCTGGTTGAACAGGAGTTGAGGCTGTCCTTCTTGGTCCTGTTATTCTCCAGAGTATGTGTGACCCCTCTGATTTGAGTGGCTTCTTTTAACTAGTTATCTGGGTCATTTCCAAGTTCAGTAGCTCAGCAGCAGTTTGATATAACAATGTAATTAGCATAATTTAAATGGAGTTTCTATCTCAAGAACGATGTTACAAAAGACTGTATTGGATATTGTAATTTCCCATATTGATTGAGCTAACACTGGGGAGGGAGTTCTGATGAAGGGTCACTCGACCCGAAATGTTAACTCAGATTTCTCTCCATAGATGCTGCCAGACCTGCTGAGAATTTCCAGCAATTTCCATTTTTGTTTGTGGCTTGCATATCTCTCTGGCTTGATTCAATTTGACAGTGAATGCTGCAAACTTCCTGGCTTAATATCGCAGTTCCTCTGTCTCATTAATACCTATTCACTATAATCAATCAAGATAACCAGTTGCATACCAGCCTGTCTGGCCTGAGCCAACTCCCAGCACATTGTTCAGTTGGCCAGTTTTCCCAGCATGCTGTTCAATTGGCCAATGTTGCTTTCAGTGTCACAAAAGAGTTGTTATTTTATATAAAAGGGACATTCCACTACCAACATTGTTAATTATATCCAACTATGCTTCATATCTATCCTAATTAATACCTGATCAATTTCATAATCTTTAACTATTCACAGCTTACAATTTTTTTCCTAAGGTGTCATAACATTACTTTGGAATATAAATTTAAAGCTAGGTTGTAAAAAGGTTGCTTGAATTTATTATCTTTAATCTGAACCATCAAATACATGGTAGAGATGGTAAAAATATCTTTACATGTGAAGACTTCAATAGAAAAGTTAACATAAGTTACAAATGTGACTTTCAAATGAGCAAATTTATAAAGTTGTAGTTTAGTTAATCCCAAATAATAAAGAAGTTATATTTGCATTGTCAGTATTAATATTCATTTTATTCATGAGATCCAAGAAAAATAACGCAAAATGTCATCATAATTATGTTTCTTCATTTCCTCCAATGCACTTATCTTCATTGATGCTTTTTTTTTACTAGAAAGACTGCCAAAATCATTTGTAAAGACGAGAACTCCTTTTCCTTTAATCCTGTATTTTTAAAATTCTTAATGAGCAATATAGTCATACAAAACAAAGCTTAAGCGCAGAATTTAGTTATTTTTAGTCAATCTGTTCAGACATATCACTTAGATAGGTGGAACCTGAAGGTGATCTTCAGGCCCAGAGGTAGTGACTCTACCATTGTGCATTGAAGCCCTATAGAAACACAGTTGGCAGGTTTCAAAACTACATGGGAAAACCCCAATAGAATTTTAATCTGTTGACTTAAAACTTTGCCCACAATGGCAGACCAAACTTGAAATCGAATCTGCAGAATTGCAAAGCCAAGTTCTGTACCATTGTGCTACCACCTCCAATGTTTGTCACACAGTTATTTAACTCTACATGAATGCAGAAAACAATTTATTTCTTAAGTGCATAGTAGGAGATTTTTGGAAGCAAAAGACAAAATATCAATATTTATATACAAACCAGCTGCAGCATTCTACTACTATTTAAACAAAGATGTATGTGTTAATGGCTAATCGTCATCACACAATGTGTAAAACAGAACGCAGCTGCAAGGATCTTCTTGCTTTATCAAGATGCCCCAGTTTCATAATTTCACAGGAGATGATGGCTTAGTGGTATTATTGCGAGTGTATTAATCCACAGAACCAAACAATACTGGGGGAGCACAAGTCCGGCAAATGGTGGAATTTGCTTTCAATAAAATTCTGGAATTAAGAGTCTAATGATGACCATAAAACCGTGGCCAATTTTCAGGAAAAAACTCAATTGGTTAAATACTGTCCTTTTGGAAAGTAAACTGCTGTCTTTACCTAGTCTGGCCTACATGTTACTCCAAACCCACAGCAATATGGTTGATTCAATTTGCCCTCTGGGCTTTTGGGACCGGCAATAAATGAAATGCCCACATCCTCCGAATAAATAAAAAGAAAATAGAATCTGTGTAGCTCATTGACAAAATCTGCAGATTACTTAGGCCTGGAGAGCAACTCTCACGCAGACTTTGACCTGATGACTCCTTATGAGTAGACAAGCTGTTAAAGTACAATTCTTTACAGAAATGTTACAATTTATTTAAAACTATACACATATTTAAAAGGTACTGTTTTTTGAAGAACATGTTAAGTGTATTAAAAACCAATGGTTCATTATGTTTCACTGCCTCACGCTGAGAAGTCAGTGCCAAAGGGTCGAAACATAAGTTATCTATTGGAATTATGCTCAAATTAAAGCAAACACTTTGCACTGAGTTAACTTAGATTGATTCGCCCATAGATTCTTGGCCATAGAAAGTTTGATGAACTGACGCTTGAAGTGCAGGTAATCATTGAATAGTTAAAAGTAAAGAAGAGGTCCTTTGGCTCATGCTCACTCTGCAAAATCTACTCATCTAGTCCTATTCCCCTTCTTCTTACCAATCACTCTGCAACTTTTATTCCCTTCATATGCTTCATCAATTTTCTTTTAGAAGCTATGATTGAATCTGTCTCTACCACACTTCTAGGTAATGCACTCCAGATCCTTAACTACTTGTGATGTAAGGAAAGCTTTGTCCTATTTCACTTTTGGTGCTTTTAATAATCAGCTCTGATCAATGTTCTCTGGTTCTTGACCCTTCTGTTAGTTTCTTTCTGTCTACTCCATCTAGAACACTTTATTAAAACACTTCTGAACATTTCTTCTCTCAAGAGAATCCAACTTCATTGTATCCACTGAAATCCCTCATTCCTGAAACCATTTTCTAATTCTCCACACTCTCAGAAGCACTCATATTGGGCAGAATGTTTGTGGACTGGCTTTTGAAGCGGCAGATGAGTGAACATAATTGAAAGGGTGTTAAAAATGTCAGTTTTACAACAATAGATTAAATTCTTACTATTAAATTGGTAGAAACTTTTGGATGAGACTTTTCCATTCATTAACATATCATGAATACTCATTAACCACAATTATGTACAAGGATGCAATATTCTGAGCCAAAAATAGGAAACACTGGTGGATGCAAAGCTGATTAAGTATATATGTGTGTGTATGTTTATGCATCATAGAATCCTTACAGTGTGGAAACAGGCCCTTCGGCCCAACAAGTCCACACCGACCCTTGAAGCATCCCACCCAGACCCATCCCGCTATAACCCACACACCCCTGAACACTATGGGCAATTTAGTATGGCCAATCACCTAGCCTGCACATCTTTGGACTGTGAAAGGAAACCGGAGCACCCGGAGGAAATCCACGCAGACATGTGGCTCCTTCAGTAAAAAAGCAGATTTTTGCAATTGTTGCTTACAGTGTGTTAAGTGAAGGCTCACTATGTCAAGCAGCTCAATAAAGCTTACTATTAGAGAAGCTAAGGTTTCCCAATCTCAAGAGACTATGGTATTAGGGTGAAGGCTGACCAGACCCAATGGCTTGACCAATCAAGGCAGCTGTTCTCGCTTACTCAACCAACCCAAGAAAGCAATTTAGAGTGTATGCCCTAAAAGAGTGTATCAACTCAAAAGGAGTGATAAATTAAATGGAGGTGCAAGATAAAAGGGAGATCAACATTGAAATGAAAGTGGAATAGCCAAAGGTAAAGTTGCCAAAGTCTGACCAGCAAATAGGGCTATTCCCCCATGAGAGA
This sequence comes from Rhincodon typus, assembly GCF_021869965.1. Taxonomy (NCBI): domain Eukaryota; kingdom Metazoa; phylum Chordata; class Chondrichthyes; order Orectolobiformes; family Rhincodontidae; genus Rhincodon; species Rhincodon typus. The sequence goes on from NC_063356.1 coordinate 32,460,478, forward strand.
GAGATGACTGATGGTGGTTTAACCTGATGGTCACCATGATCCAGGCAAGGAAAGAGGTTGAAAAGGACAATCCTTTGTGGCAATCTCAGCCAGTGCAGGAATCAAACCCACGCTGATGGCGTCACTGAGCATTGCAAACCAGCCATCCAAACCAACTGATCTCCCTGTCAGAGCTACTAAGTTTCTCCAGGACTTTCTGTTTATAATTCAATTCTCTAACATCTGTGGTAATTTGCTTTTAAAAGGATATAGAACTACTATAGAACTAAAATGTGGTTTTAAACTATCCTTGAAAGTAAAATGGCCAGATTTTCTGCTTGGAATGGAAAAGTGAATATGTTGCAATAATTTATGATGCATCGTCTGCTCAATTGTTGTGGGTAATTTGAAAGGGTCACATTTGACCTAATTGCTACCCTGCAATTTCCTCATTCTAGCAACAAGTTTTTAAATGTAAAAAGATAGCTCTGATGAAAGTCTATTGACCTCTGTTAACCCTGTTTCTTTCTCGACAATTGTTGCCAGACCTGCTGAGTATTTCCAACATTTGCTGTTTTGGGTTTCCAGCATCATTGCTCCATTTTGCTTATATCACTTTCGTTTTAGACGTGACAAATTATTCACTCACCATTCGAGTTTTCAAATGAAAATGACTCAGTATAGAACATCAACAAAAACTCGAACTGAAAGAGAAAATCCAACTTTCACCAGTTAACATTCGGTGATGTTATTATCACTGAATCTCCTACTACCATCAACCTGGGGGTTACTATTGAACAGAAGCTGAACTGGACTGGACATATAAATAAAATTGTTACATTAGCAGATCAGAGACTAGTAGACTGCAGCAAGTATCTCATCTTACGACGGCCTGTCCACAGTCTAAAAGAAACAAGTAGTGAGTGTGATGGAATGCTCCCCACTTGCCTCGATGAGTGTAGTTCCAGTAACACTCAAAACGCTTGATACCATCCAGGAGAAAACAACCCACTTGATTGGCACCACATCAACAAATATTCATTCGCTCCACCACTGTGCTCAATTGCAGCATTGTGTACTACCTAAAAGATGCACAAAATTTCACCAAGGTTCCTGAGGCAGCACCTACCAAACCCACGATCACTACCATTTTGAAGGATATGAGCAACAGATACATGGGAATAACATCAACTGCAAGGTTCCCTTGCAAGCCAATCACCTTCCTGACTTGAAATTATATCACCATTCCTTCAGTGTCACTGGGTCAAAATCCTGGAACTCCCTCCCTAATAGCATTATGTGTATATTTGCACCAAATAGACTGTGGTTCAAGAAGGAAGCTCGCCATCATTTTCTCAAGGGCAACAACAGACGGGCAATCAATGCTGACAGAACCAGTGATGCCCACATCCCGTGAATGAATTAAAAAAAGAGTTAGTCAGAATCCCACGATTGAATTACAAAGCAATCATTAGCAACAATATTGTGAACATGGAAAGACTATGCTTGCCTACGAAAAGCTGACTAGCCATTTCTCCCTCTCTTTCTAATTTGGTGCAAAGACAAACTCCTTTGTGTAACCATCATGCACACAGTAAACATCTGATGTCAGAAAAAAAAGGTTCTGTAGTGATCTGGTAATAAAATAGTTGGCAGACAGGTTTTCTTTTTCACAAGCATGGAATTTTAAAGATAGCTGGTCTTCACAGAGCAGACAGGGTTTGAACATAGAAACAAAGTATACAATAATACTATATTTCATGACCCCCAATATCCACATCCATTCTAATCCCCTTGCTAGTAGCTATATTATCTATCAGGCAAGGAAGGCAAAATTCCAAAAAACAAAAGGAAAGAAATTTGGATATTTCTCTCTGACTCTTCAAGATGGCAAAACTGAGCAGACCATGGTGATCATGGGACACATCAATAATGCCCACCTTGCATTCTGTGTTATCAGCTACAACTAAAAACTTGTCCAGCTCTGTTCTGAGCTGTGTGAGAGTGTAACTTGTACTAAATGTTGATGGCCCTCTACAGAAACCAAAAATCTCGATCAAAATTTATAGTTACAAAATTTATACATGCATAGTTCTCCTAAATCTATATAATCCAAAATGTTTATACAATGAATAGGAACTTGTCTTTTCATTCTTCTTACTCTGGTAGCCCCTTAATGTGAAGAGGACAATTGCCACAGAGCATTGCCCATAGCAAGAATCCGAGCATGGAGTCTTTTAACATGGGGCAGCTGCTGAGTCTTTTCATTATTTAGAAAACTTCAAACACTTTCCCAAAAGGATTCTTCTTTCTAAAGGAAAGCCACTTCTCTGAACTGTCAAGTTCAATCTGTAGGACATAGTCTGAACTTTTTCAGAAACCTCTCTGCCACTAACCATGTGAGATAGACATAATAATTTGGATGATATCGAACAATCACCTTATCAGAAAATAATTTTTTTTTAAATTTGTATTTCATTGTCCAAGCAGTGCATGCCAATACAATAGTTGCTTTTCCTGTAGTGAAACAGCCTTTTTTATAAAAGGGTCTTTTTTCCGCACTTAACCCTGCGCCAGGGGGCCTATGAGATCTTAAGGTTGCTCACATAGGCTCTGTTAGAAAGCACTACTGTAGTCATTAAAAAAAAAAGCAAGACCTTTTATGCAATAATATTTAATAATATTTGTAACAAATTTGATGCCGGAGCCCTGATATATTTCAGGTGGGAATGGAGAGCATGGGACTGAGGAAGATAGCACTAGCTACCAGAAAATCTGGAGATGTGAATGAAGAGGAAGTGTTGCTATATATAACAGAGGAACTCATTTTATTCCTTTTTCTCTCAATTTTGAGGCCAACAATGAGACGGATTGAAAGACTCACAAACTGTTGCCCCCAAAGGTGTGTATTTGAGAGTTTTGAAACGTTAAACATCCCCTTTCTCCAACATTCCTACCTCGGTCCACTCCCTGCCATTGGTTATGGGGGCTACAAATTTTCTATTCTCCCCAGTGGAGGGTCCTTAAAACCTGCAGTCACTATTACCCATATAGGTGACCCTGTGATCGGTGTCTTCACAGTTCACAGCAGCTGCAGTTTTCTAAAGGGATTATCTTACTCTAAGATTGCACTATTTAATTGACAGGTTCAAACAAATCATTTAAAATGCTTTCTGAAAATGTTTTACAACCAGCATTTGATTGAAAACGACAGCTAAATCAAACTTTTAAAAACTCCATACTTTTAATCGACACAATTAGAGTCATTGAGCTGTACAGCACAGTAACAGACCCTTTGGTCCAACTCGTCCATGCTTACCAGCTATCCTAAATTAATCTAGTCCCATTTGCTAGCATTCGGCCCACATCCCTCTAAACACTTCCTATTCATATACCCTTCCAGATGCCTTTTAAATGTTGTAATTGTACCAGCCTCAGGCAGTTCATTCCATACATGCACCACCCTCTGTGTGAAAAAGTTGTCCCTTAGGTCTCTTTCTAATCTTTCCCCTCTCCTCTTAAACCTATGCCCTTTAGTTTTGGACTCCTCCACCCCGGGAAAAAGACCTTGGCTATTCACCCTATCCATGCCCCTCAATATTTTTATAAACTTCTATAAGGTCACCCTTTAGCCTCCGACGCTCAAGGGAAAAAAAACCCCAGCCTATTCAACCGCTCCCTACAGCTCAAATTCTCCAACCTTGGCAACATCCTTGTAGATCTTTTCTGAACCCTTTCAAGTTTCACAATATCCTTCCCATTGCAGGGAGACTAGAACTGAATGCAGTATTCCAACAGTGGTCTAACCAATGTCCTGTATAGCCAAAACATGACCTCTTAATGCCTATACTCAATGTACTGATGAATAAAGACAAGCATACCAAATGCCTTCTTAAATTTACACAGTGAGTTATTTTTTGTATTATTTTGATTCTTTAATTAAAGCTTCTACTTGAAGGCCTGTAGCAATTTGTGATGTCTTTTCCCATTATATATTCCATTATAAAAATCACAAATCACATTTCTTAAAATTGTAACGAACAGTAGGTTTTAGTTTGTTATCCAAATAAGAAAAGGATTGTGTATTCTGGATAAAATAGGACAATTCTAGAGGGACTGTTCATCTCTGATCAAATTATGGAAAGCGAGGCAACAGAACGTTCTTCCTAATGTCCAAATAGAGCCTGTAGCTGTGCGATAGTGAAGACTAGCTCTGCTGGCTATGATTTTGTTGTTTCCAAAGGGAATGCAAATGATGTCCTTGACTCTTGTTATGAAATTAACCACTCGACAAAGAGCAATTCTAAACACAAAGATCAACACCCCAATTCCATTCCAGCGCATGCACTGGTAATATGTTGAATCACAACACTTGCTTTGCTTCAAACTCTCCTTGTAAAAATGGTGAAGTGGATCCACCTGCTTTTCACTAATTGAAAATTGTACCCAAAAGACTTCTACAGCAAGATAACCTCTGGGTTAAAGACAGTAGGAAACCCCCGATATTGAGCGGGATATAGTGATGAAACTTGAGACTTTGAAATTTTCGGTGGAGAAAAGAAAGATAAAGAAGCTATAGAAATAGTGAAGCTCTAGTAAAGGGTAATTTAGAAGATGGTGAGCCATATTTCAACATAATGAAGATAGCAAGAGAAGGAAGATTATATAGGATGGCAAACAGTACCGTTCTCGTAAGTATATTCTCTCGTAAATGCTCTTATAATATAAACATTATATAGAGCTTCACCAATGGACTAGGAACATTACGTAAGAACATAAAAACTATGAACGGGAGTAGGCAATTCAGCCCCTTGAGCCTGCTCTGCCATTTAATAAGATCATGGCTGATCTCATCTTGGCCTTAAATCCACTTCCCTGCCTTCCCCCCATAATCCTTCAGCCCAGTACTGATTAAAACTCTGTCCGTAACATCTTTAAATTCGCTCAGTGCCCCAGTGTGCATTTCCTATGTAATGCATGTAGAAATATACAGAAGTACCCAGCATATACGACATGTCGCCTTTTATAAACTGTTGAAAAAAAGTTCTCTGACACGAAAACATGACATGATTCCATCACCCATGAACCTAAAGCAAGCTGAGCTCTTTGGCTTCAATTGGGACAATTTCTGCTCAAACTTTAGAGCTGGCAAGTTAGATTTATTTACCGTAATTATTTTTGTGGTTTCTTTATCAAATTTTTTTTTTTAAGAAATGAATTCCGCCAGCAGCTGATTGGGTAAATGCTCTTTCTGTTGTTAAGTCGTAAACATCAAAAACAGAGGAGGCTAGTTTCAATTCCTAGAAAACACTAGTGTTATATACAGAAATGTTAAAAACAACACGATGCAAAGTTGCCAAAATTGGTCACTCCGCTCTGATTGCAAAATATTATCAGATTCTTCTAAGCTGAACAGTCAACTATCAAGCGAATTCTCAGTATTGCAATAAATATAATTATTTTAATGCGAAGTGTCCTCACACAAAGACCCAGAACTGTATCAAATGCCAGGAAATCCTTAGAAAGGTGAGGAACAGTCTCACTTTAACTAAAAGAAATACTTCAAAAGTGTTATTTCCTTCCCAGTAGTCAACTCACTAAAGCTATAATGTCTGGTAAGGGAAAATACTTGTGAAGTAAATTTTTTTTTGTTAAAAATGTCAAAGATGTTTGACAAATCCTCTCATATTTAAATAACTAGTTAATTGTTATATTTTGTTTTTATTCATTTCATAAGCCAAGTTATTAATGATCAATACATTGTCAATGTTTGACAGTTTCTACATTTTACCAAATCACAAGAAATTAATGTATAGAATTTGGGTTTCTGCTTATTCAATAATCCACTTCACTGAAGAGGAGGACATGGTCGCTGAACCAGGACAAGGGAAAAGATCAACCAGGGACAATTCCTGATCACTCTCCTTCAGCCTTTAATGTCCATATGTCCTTCAGGTGAAGATAGAATCCATGTTTCAGGCCTATTCAAAACAACACCAGTCATTGTTCAATAAAAGGAAAATACTGCAGTTGCTGGAGATCTGAAATAAAGCCTTGAAGTTCTGGACAAACTCATCAGTTCTTTCAGTATCTGCAGGCAGAGAAATCTTATAGTCCAATATGACTATTCTTCCAAAGAAAGGAAGTTCTTGAAAGAGCAAGATTTAACAGAGAAGTTTAGCACCAAGGGGAATCCATTCAAACTTTCATTAATCATGTTGACAGATTGGTGAAAAAATATGCCCATGGAGTTTTAAAGTCAAAATTCATAAAAGACAATTGTTTTCTGAATTGTTGATAGAATTTTGTTAGCTTAATTACAGTCCAATAAGGATTTTAATTTGGAGAAATCTATTTAGATGCTGAATGAGGCAGAAGTCCGGAGCAACACAGACAGGCATGACAGCACGGTGGCTCAGTGGTTAGCACTGCTGCCTCACAGTGCCAGCGGCCTGGGTTCGATTTCACCCTCGGGTGACTGTCTGTGTGGAGTTTGCACATTCTCCCTGTGTCTGTGTGGGTTTCTTCTGTGTGCTCTGGTTTCCTCCCACAGTCCAAAGATGTACAGGCTAGGTGGATTGGCCATGCTAAATTGCCCATAGTGTTCAGGGATGTGTAGATACGGTGGGATAGGCCAGTGTGGGATGCTCTGAGGGTCAGTGTGGGTGTGTTAGGCTGAGGGGACTATTTCCCCACTGTAGGAATTCTACAGAAAATCATTCCCGAGATCAAACTTGTCATAGATGATCTATGGAATCCATTTATAGTAAAAGTACACATGTCAAGTCAACACGGACACTAGGCAAGATAGCTGATGCTAAGAGGGTCAATGCTGTGGAGCAAGGAAACCTCAGAAGCCTAAAAAAGCGTCAAGCTATTAAAAGAGAATGCTATATCTGTAAAACAATAAGAATGTGCTGAGAAAGGACACATAAAAAAAATTACCTGGTCCAGAAATACAGGATATCACAGCAAGATAAAATACCTATTTTATCAGGCAGCTATCTTCCATGAAGGGAATTCATAATATTAAAGGTACCTACATGATATTATGATCTAATTATCTTTTCAGCAGAAATGAGTTCCTCTCTGTCAGGAAATTCAGGAGATTAAGTATTGTCCAGAAGAGGTAGTGGACAACCTATTATTTCAACACAAATAATGTTAACCAGAAAAAACATCCAAGAGGTAAAAGATCCTTTCAAAGTCATTAAAGACTTCATAAAGTCCAGAACAGAATCAAAATAAATAGTGCTCAAGCTAAAGACACACCTTTCCTAGTCTGAAGAGAATCTTTGCTGAAAGAGCTATGAAACCTCCAGACCCTTGAATTTCTGAAGTCAGAGACTTAGGGGTATGATGCAGTCATGATAAATGTAATTATATACCCTAACATTGAAATGTTAACTCCAGAGGAAGAAAAAACTTGGAGAAATGTTGTGCACGGTAATGCTTCTGAAAGGGTTAATGTTGTAGACTTTATTAGGTTCCACCCAAACAGATGATATCTTGGGCAACGAAAACCACAGCATCCTATGATCTCAAAAGGGGCATACTTATCATCCTCAGTCTCCTAAATGTTGTACTAACAACATCTATTCATGCCCCCCAACTTGTACCCATTTGCTGTTAGGCCATCAACTACATTTTGTTTAAGTCAAAAGCGTCTTCCCTCTTGGTTAGCTAGTGGTTTTCTTCTACCACTTTGGATCAAGCAGGCTCAGTTGACCTAGTTAAAAAAGGAAAGCTTGCCAGTTATCTACAAAATTACATATTGGCAGTGGTCATCACAGCACGCTCATGCTACAATACTCTCATGCAAAATGTGATAGAACAGAACAATGATGTTTTGAACCAATGATTCTGCTGCTTGGTCCCACTCAGAACGTGTCCCCTAGTACTGTCAAGTCTACTGAACAAGTCTAGATTTGTTGTGGTCTGTTGCATGCTGCACAATTTTCACCATCATGAGAGGACAGCTCCTGCTACCAGCTTTCAGAGAACAGCTGCAAAGGAACATGAGGAGAAAGGATGGAGAGGAAGCAAATGCACAACTTAGGCAGTGGGGTTGGCCTGCTGTGTTCATCCAGCTCTACAGCCTTCCTGCTCCTATGATGCTGCTTGGCCTGCTGTGTTCATCCAGCTCTACAGCCTTTCTGCTCCTATGATGCTGCTTGGCCTGCTGTGTTCATCCAGCTCTACACCTTATTATCGCACAACTTAGGCAACTGAGTTAACAGTGAACAAAAAATTCAAGCATGAAACCTTAATGTTGTGTGGGATTTCCTTGAAACGGAAGTGGTCTGGTGTGGATTATGGTCTTCACCTCACTGTTCTAATTAGAATAGTCTTGGTGAGAAAACAACATGATGTTTTTTGCATTTCAGTAACAATTTACAGGTTGCATGAATGTGACCTACATTACCACAAAGACTGTCAGTAACATGATCTCCTTCGATCTGTCTTTGACAAGTTCCTTCTTTGCAAAACTAACTTCCTGTACCATCATCATTGTGGGTTGTGTCCTCTGCATTCAATCAATCATTAACTCTTTAAGACTCTTTCAGACCTGTATAGAACAGAAACCAGTAACCACAACCAATTTTCCCTGTATTATTTTTTACACTGTGCAGTCAGCCAAGGTCCATGCATGGCAGCAACTTCAGAAACTGGAAATCAATGTGCCGGCATACAAATCATACCAATTGGCATGCCAAAACCTTGGAGGAATCTTAGAGTGCAACTTAGAGGGAACGTTGACCACAATATAATTCTTCTTTGTCCAATTCTCACCTTTGCCTCTGTCATTTACAGTAACAGTATCCACTTGTCCGCTGTGCGAAAATAAATTTCACCACAAAAAATATTTTCAAACCAAATATATAAATGAAATCAGAGATAGTAAGAACTGCTGATGCTGGACTCTAAGATAAAACAGTGTGGGGCTGGAGGAACACAGCAGGCCAGCCAGC
>NC_063356.1:32469828-32570138 GCF_021869965.1 Rhincodon typus
CTCTGATGCTGCCTGGCCTGCTGTGTTCCGTCAGGTCCACACTGTATTTTATAAGTGAAACAATATTTTATAATGCACACTTGAGAAAGTAATCATCTTTTTTCAAAACCTTAGTGCCTAATTACATGTTGTCTTAAACTTGGGCTCTTACTCAGTGCTAACCCAGTGCTGTACTATGACTATTTGATGGCTGCTGACTGCCTATGACCTTGGAGCAGAATCTCAAACAGCTCAGTGTACAAGGCACAGCTGCAGAATACACTCCTTAACATTAGCAGCAGTAATCTGCTTCCCCACAGGGTTAGCAATTCCCGTTTCAATAATGACCAATGACCACCCCAGGACAACACTGCAAGACTACTTCAGGGTGCTGTCCCCTATGCTCAACCATCTTCGATTGCTTCATCAATAAACCTTCTTTTAACCGTAATATTCGGAGTGGGGTCATTCACTGATGCTTGCAAAGTTTTTTTCCTCTTGTGGGACATGGGCATTGCTGGCTGGGCCAGCATTTATTGCCTTTCCCTAGATGCCCTTGAGAATCTGGTGGTGAGCATCGGGTCACCATCGGCCAGACACTAAACCAACCAACCAACCAACAATCAACCAGATAGGCTGCAGGAACAGGCTAGTTTTAAGCAGTTAACTGTGGTATTTTCCCCAGATGACCATGATTGCATTGTGTGGAATTTGCCAGCTCTACCAGTATGTGATACCAGGTAGGAGTTGTTTGAGGCAGTTTGTTGCCACCAATCCATGGTTAGCTTTGTTTTGTTTTTGGCCTATCTATGACAGTGGAAGTACACCAAGAGCAAAAATGGCTGCTGGTGCATACACAGATGGAGCCGATGAAATACAGATTTATCTGCACATGCGCTCCTAACATCACCATGCCTGCACATAGTGACATCAGCACCAACTCATGTGCACAGTACCCCATCTTTTAGCTTTTAAAAGTTAGGCACAGAGGCACAGTGGTTAGCACTGCTGCCTCACAGTGCCAGGGATCCAGGTTTGATTCCAGCCTTGGGCGACTGTCCATGTGGAGTTTGCATGCTCTCCCCATGTTTGTACAGGTTTCTGCCAAAGATGTGCAGGTTAGGTGTAATGGCCATGATTACAAACTCCATGTGGGATTACAGGGATGGGGTGGGTCTGGGTGGGATGTTCTTTGGATGGTTGGAGCAGACTCAATAGACTGAATGGCCTCTTTCTGACTGTAGGGATTCTAAGATTCCTCATGCTCCCTTAGCACCTACTCACACTCCCTGTCAACTCACGATTCAGTCTGTGGCATTGGGCGGCAGAATGTGGCTAGTCAGAGTAAACAGAAGACTTGATTAGCCACGATTTGAGCATATATAAACATTATAATGGCAGTACCGTATCTGTAACATTGACACAGCGCTGATTTACTCCACCTGGCGGTGGTGTTGACAATTAACAGAACCAATTTGTGATTGGTGATAAGAGGATAGATTGCAGTATATTATAGACAGAAGCAGCATTAGCAGTAATTAAAACTACATCTGGTCATCTATAACTACTAGGATCTTAAGGAGATGGAACAGATACCCCTGCTCCCTCCAAACGTGTGAAGAACTCCTTGCCTTCACCACAGATTGTTTGTGACAGAGTCCAATGGGTGAAGCCGATGTAACATGTACATTAATCCTTTCAGAAAGGTTCATTTGTACAATGATACAGTTTTTTGTGCAGTTGTACATGTAACTTGCAGCATGTAGCAACCATTCAGAAAACATATTGAGTGAGTATCAATGAACTTAACATTGCAAACAATGGTTGTGAGTTAATCACAATGCCCACATCTATTTTCAGAGGTTATTCAATTTAGCCTCTATTAAGAACATTGATATGACAGCTGTACTGGACATTGATGTGAAAAAAATCTCATTTTTCCACATCTTTTAAAAATACTTTAAATTACCACAAATGTAATGAATTACTTTGAATGAGTGTTGTTTTTGATTATATCATAATCAAACACTTTACATGCTTGTCTACACTAAGTCCTTGGTTTAATGACACATCCAAAAAATGGCTCTTCCAACTGTACAGCACTGCAGCAGACTTCATATCCTGAGGCATGTCTGTCTTGAATCCACTGACTCACAAGCAAGTGCTAACTGGGCCAAATTGATCCATGGCAACACAGCTAGTCACAGAGTGGCAGGATATGGCTGTTTGCCCATAAATCCCACTCAGCCACGTTGTTAGAAGAAGGATTGACTAAAGTACAGTTGCTTCCCTGTGCCAAAAGAAAGTAAACCAAACTGATTCCATCATCCTTCCATAGTTCCTCGTCAATGGATTTAGTATATAATATGAACAGAGACCTGACCTGCATTTAACTACCCGCTCTCTCAACCAGGAATGATCTCAAAGAAGGAAACATTTTGGGGAGGAATGAATGCTTCATTTTTCCTTTGCCATTTATGTATGAGCATAAAAACAAATTTGATCTTAGAAGTACCTCAGTGGTTGATCACTAATGCAGTTGCCCACTGACTAGCAAACTGGAGAAATTGAGATTGAATAACATTATAGAGTGAAAAATATATCATGAAAAGACCATGAAAACATCCTAATTTGTAAAAAGAGGCTGCCATCAATATCATCCTAAAAGCAAAGGCTGAACAATGAGTTAACACTCTGTTCTATCCTGTGCTAGCTGATCCAACTTGAAGTTATGATAGGTGCACTGCAATTGTCTAGAGACAAAAAAAACTGCAGATGCTGGAATCCAAGGTAGACAAACTGGAGGTTGGAAGAACACAGCAGGCCATGCAGCATCTGGAAGAAAGGAGCAGTCAACAATTTGGACAATATCCTTCTTCAGGACTGAATGTTAGGGGAGCTGCAGATAAAGAGAGGGAGGTGGGGGTGGAGGTGGAATGGTGGTGATACGTGGACACCGGTGGTAGGTATGACCTGGTTGGTCAGTGGGAGGGATGAATCCAGTTGGTGGCTGGAAAGGAGGGTCAGAAGGTGGAATGGCAGGGAGGAGGTGGGGCTGGAAGGGGAGGCAGGGGATGGGTGGGAAGGTTATTTGAAATTGGAGAACTCAATGTTGAGTCCTCAGGGCTGTAGGGTGCAATTGTCCTTCAGCTTAGAAGGAGAAATTTAGTCCAGTTATCAGCATCTGATCGATAATCTGTAAGTTCTACTGGATGATCAGAATTAGGTTTAGCTGTAATACCCTTGTGGTTGGAGCATTGGGCAACCCTTTGGCCGATTTTAATCCACTTCAGTACATACCCTTCTGTGATTTTCTGCCCATGGAAGTGAAGCAAGCAAAAAAAAAGTTTGACTATGCCAAACATGTAAGTAGGAAGGCTTTTCCTTCGTAATTGTTATCTGAAGAATGACCACTTGGGTGATACACCAGAGACAGCCAGTCATGCAAGGCATGTTTTAAAACAGGAAGAGAGAAAAGTCAAGAGGAAATGTATTTTACAAGGGGCCTTATGAGGGTTCATAAGTCAAATATTTACTATTTAAAATACTTCTGACATCTTCTCTGTTCGATTGGTGCAAGATTAATGCAGCCTCAAACAGCTTGAAATTTGAAAAAAATTGGTGAAGAAAAATCAGCAACATTTCAAAAGCTTGTACTTTGTCAAAGAAAATCAGTAACTTCATAACAGTCTGTATATCACTTAACTCTTAAATTGCTGAAATTCTACAACAATGTTCATTAGAACAGTTCACAAGACAATTGAATCCACAAAGTCTTTTTGCTCACTGTTAACTCCAATGAATTTGGGGATTCTTGTGTGCATTTGCCATAAGCAGGAACAATAACCAAGCAGAAGTAGTTCTGATACCTAGAAATGTGAACTAGAATGATAAGACTTCCTTATGTGGTAGGCAGATAATGAGAATTACTTAAGCTTCCTCAGCAACATGAGGCCACTGTGTTAGACTGCAGAGTTTTCACAAGAATTTATCTCCTACACATTTCAAACACTTCCCTCCTCCTTCTTCACAATTATAAATATCTTCATAAGAATACTTTCCTGTTCCTATATATTAGAACATCTTGGAAATGTAATTCAAAGAAAAATAAGCTTTTTTAAGAACATGTTGAATACTAAAACTCTAAACATAAAGCTTTTTTGCACATTAGCTTCAAAAAAAAATTTAACACTAGGCACTGTTTTCCGAAAATGATTGCACTTGGTATAATCTCACCCAAATTAACTCTCAGCTGATTTGTTTAGTTCTGGCCTTGATTAACACTCGGCACAATATCTAATAAACTCTAAGTATTTGCTGAGGAATGGTTATCTGAAGTTTATTATTCTAATACATGCATTAACAATTGTTTCCCTTGGTGCAATCTTACACAGGTCCAAGCAATATTTACAATGGTAAGATGTGTGGATGAGAATTCTTGCAAGGCCTATATCAACATCGGGAGCAACCCATGCCATCTTTTATGTTTTCCACAAGTGGCATGGTGAGATCCTGCAGTCACTAGAATTTAGAAAGATGCAAGGAGATCTGATTGAAACATATAATGTTCTAACAGGGCTGCACAGAGGATACTTTCCTTGGTTGGGGAGACTAAAATCAAGAGTCACAGTCTTATGATTCAAGGTAGGCCATTTTGGACTGAGATGAGGAAATATTCTTCACACAACCAGCAGTGAATCTGAGGAATTGTCTACCACAGTAGGCTGTGAAGGCCAAGTCATTGAAATATACAAGGAAGAGATTACTTTAAGATTTTAAAAACATCAAGGGGCAATGTGAGAAAGAAAGCATGTGGCGTTGAGAAAGAGGATCAATCATGATCATATTGAATGGTGGAATATGCTTTAAGGACCAAATGGCCTATTCCTACTCTTCCTCTCCAGTGCACTGGCATTGTGCTGTAGACGTAGAGGCTTGCATTGTAGGCCATTCTGGCAATTAGCATTGACAGGCTGCGGCAGGGACGCTGTGCCCACAGGGTTAGATAGCCAACTCACAGACTGTACTAGGCTACATTTCAGGGCTGCTCACTTAGTGCCGACCAGCATGATTACAGCTGAGATACCTTGCCTTACCTTATCTTACCTTTCCTTATCAATTAGGCACATTCATACAACAAGGCATCTCGCCTTGCTGCTTAACAGTCCTCAGACTAGGGAGCACATATCTTGTTGAAGTAGATGTTTTCTAATCAACTTGTTCTGAGATGTTATGACACACCTCTAGAGCAGATGGGGCTTGAAGCTGGGTCTCCTGACTCAAAGGTAGGGGCATTACCATTGCACAAGAGACCACATTTTGTTGAATGGCAGAATGCTACATCATTCTCATCTGCTCCATTTGCCAACAGCTTTCACAGCAAACACCTTGCATGTGAAGCAAGTAATCAGTTATATTTAAAACTCTTAGAGAGGTAATCTCCACTGAAGTCAATGGAGGGTCCCATCAGACAGGAGTCCCAGCACAATAAGTAAAAGGTAGTTTCAAATACCACTCCAGTAGGTTGGCCATAGTCAGTTTTTTCGCTCTGCAGTAGCCAGTCTGGAGGAATCGCATTAATGCAGTCGGGGAGATATATAGGTAGTAGTCAAGAGTCTGGGTACATCTTGTCTGGGAGGGTCCAGTCAGGTGCGTGGGCCATACTCAGTACATTAGATGCCTGGGGGCTCACCAAAATGTTCAGGATGAGAATGTAAGCCATTGGCAGAGGATCACTTACTGTCTCCTTCCATCATGTCACAAATCAAAAGTGTGAAATGGCGAAGAAAACAGCTTTGAGCATGCCCAGCAGTGGGTGGGTAAGTGACTTGAACTGTGATGGAGGGGGCTGCAGCAAATACCTATCATAGAGCTTTTAAAAGGAAGGAACAATGTTCACAGACCCGTACAATACACAGCACATAGACACACAGGCTGCCACTCCCTGGCATTGACTGCCTGTGTGTTGCACCTCCCTGACATAATCACTTGGTCCTCTCATCGACAGCTACACCTTTATGAAAAGGGGGAAATAAACATGAGGATGTTGGACAAAGGAGAACCAAAGATCTCAGTACAACCAATGCCATATGTATTGTTCTCCTGATTCCAGCTGGTGCAGTAGGCTCCCAGTGCAGACTGCGAACCACTGAGCCTCAGCTGTGGTCATGAAGTGATACTGGATGGTGAAACAATGCATTTAGTACCTACACAGATTGTTCACGTGGAAGGTTAAAGGAAACCATTTATAGATAAGCTGAGCGTCACATAGAAGCCATTGTCACTCTGTCACCAAATTGCCCTCAATAAATTTTCTTCCTCTTGAGGGGCACGCAGCTCAGTGGTTGACAATGCTGCCTCACAGTCCTGGGACACGGGTTTGATTCCATCCTCAGGTGACTGTCTGGAGCTTGCACATTCTCCCGTGTCTGTGTGGTTTTCTGTTCGGTGCTCTGGTTTCCTCCCACAGCCCAAAGGTATGCAGGTTAGGTGGATTAGCCGTGCTAAATTGTCCCATAGTTTCCAGGGATGTGCAGGCTAGGTGGATTAGCCATAGTAAATGTGCGGTTACAAGGAAAGGGTTGGGGGCTGTATCTGGGTGGGATGCTTCTTGGAGTGTCGGTGCAGAATCCATTTGCTGAAAGGCGTCTTTCCGTACTGTAGGGTTTCTGTGATTGTCTTTCTTCCACTTAGTCTCAGTGTGCTCCCTTTTTCTGCAGCTGGGGTGGGCCCTATTCAACTGTGGAGCCTGAAGGGCCTGGGAGTTTGGTTGGGTGACTTCAGGACATGCCGTAGGTCTTTATGCCAAGTGAAAGTTGATCCTCTTCAGCTAAAGCTTCAGCTGGTTGGAGGGGAGCAGGCAGAGTAGAGGCAGAGGGCCTAGACACCTCTGAAGTGTCTTGAGTGGAAACCACTGAGGAGCCTATGTGCGGTTCCTCCTCCAGATGGCTGCCCCCTGGAACCACCCTGTCTCTTTGAGGGATGAGAACAGCTGAAGTGGGGTCCAAATTCACCATTCCCCACACCTCTCCCACCTTCTTCTCCCCCCTTGCCATATCCTTGGTTATAAGAACCAATGGAGTGTAGATTTGTGCACATCTCCAGCAACTCATGAAGATGCTGGACCTGGGTCTCCATGGCAGCTGCCAATCACAGATGGTCACATGATTCACTGCACTAATGCAACATCTGGTTAATGAGATCCTTTGTATCCCAGATGCCTGTTTGCCACTGCTCATGTGTCCTGTGCGTCTGGATGCAGTGCTTGATTGCTGGCACCACAACATCATCTTCTGCCTGAACCTGAGCAAGTGCCTAGTTTCTGGCAGTCCTCCGAATGCCAGCAGTCTGGGACATTTCTTTCTCAGCCAGCAGTGGAGGTGCTCACATAGCTTGCGTTCCCAAACTCTTGAAGCCGACCATCCCCACCGAGGTGACTGTATTTGAACTGGTAGAGGGTGCAGGATGCAGCCTTCCTGCTGCTTCCACTCAGGCTTTGGTACACTTATCGTCAGAGGTCCAGGAGGGTGCCATGTCATTCTCTGACCGAAGTCATGGGGATGCTGACCGTACCTGCAAGATGAAAGATAGAGATGACATTAAGGTTAATGGTTATGAATGGTATGTAATGAATAAATGCAGTGTCGTTAATTGGAGAGTGGCATGTAGAGTAGTCTTAACTGGTTTGGCAGGGCTTGGATGTTTCTGCCTCCCTGCAGGAGCAGTCTTGGTATTCTAATGTAAGGGCAAGGCTCCTCTCCTCCTAGGAGATGAGGATCTGAAAGTCAGGCACCATCCCCTAATCGGGAGGAGTGAATGAGATAACATGTGTGGCACCAGTTGTGAGTGTTGTGTATATGGGGGTAAAGCTGATGTGGTGTTCTAAGGTACTGAGGAAGCAGCACAGAGGGCATGCGGTGTTAATGATGTGGGAGGTAGGGGAAAGAGTGAGTGATGGAAGGTGTTGCATACAATAATGAGAGTTGCAGAGCATGAGCAGTTTGGGTGCATTGGCAGAGTTACAGTGAATGTGAAGTAGCAGAGAAAAGAGTGAGGCAGTTATTCTGGCACAACAAAAGATCACTGATGCTTGCAATGTATTCCTCTACACCCATTCCTGGAGACAGCATGGAACTTGGTGGCAACCTCAGGTCAAGTCTGTTGGCATGGCCTCCTCAGGTGATGCTGCAGGAATAGGACACCTCCCCTTTGCACTGCACTATCTGGAAAGACTTCCATATTCCATATTCCTGTTCTCTACCATGTTCTGACTCTGCCCTTTACTAAGTGGGGCAGCTTCAAAATGCCAGTGCTTGTCTGCAGCCTTTTAAAGGTAGCAGAGACGCAAGGGATGCTGGACTTGGTGGATATCCACTGAGTCTTGAGTTATTCCATGAACATTGAAAGTAGAATCAAATGTAAGAGATGTCATGGGGCATGATACGTTTTTAAATAAGGTGCGTTTGATATAAAACAATGAGAAAACCTACCAGGCTTTGTGTTGAAAAACCCTCCAGAAAGCTCGATGTAACTTGGACTTAGCCAAAAAGAAGTAAGATTCAGCCCCCTGTTTTTAAAGTTGTTTTTATAGTTCAATGGGCTGGTAGGACCTCTGATGCTTCACTGAACTGCAGCTTTGTGCAGTGGGCTTTGTCAAGTCTAGGTCTTGCCCTCACACATATTTGTGGCATTTCCAGTATGACTTACTAGGTATTGATCAAGAGATCAATTCCCTGCAGATTTTTGTTTTTCCAGTTCTAAGAACAGTTCAATTGCTACATTTCAATTGCAGTCCAGGTGAGATCCACAAGCTCTTGGATACTAGGAATCAAATTGAGTATTACTTGCTCCACTTTGCATCAGGTGGTTACTTTATCTCTCGGCTATCAGGGGATTTATGTAATTGTCAATTAACATGTGAAAAAGAATACCATGTGCAGAAAGGAAAGACATAATTTCAAACGTTTTTATTTCTCCCCGAAACTTGGAAATGATAAACATATGGATGAGATTTCAAGATGAAATGGACTGAGGTGAGAGTGTCATGTGAACGTTAAAGGATAAAGAGGATAAGGGAGTGATCATTTTGTAATGAAGAGGATACAGTTCAATAGACAGCTCAGCACGAATAAAGTACTGAGATTGTGAGTAATCCATTTGAGCCTGAGGCAGTTCCATGATGAAGGACAGAATCACAGTGAAAAGATGGAATTTATGATGGTGAATACAAAGGCTTTGTTCTGCCCAGTGTTTAGCTGGAGGAAATTGTAGATCATCATGTTGGACCAGTGATTAGAAAGCAGTGAATAGGTCATGTGATGCTCAGATAGTAATTGTGCGGGGCTGGGTGTAGAAGCCATTTCTTGTGACTGTTTGTACAAACATGAATTGACTGCCACATACAATTTGAATGCAGTTTGTTTTTTTTGAGCTTATCCAGTAAGTTAACTGACAGATAGTTTGATGAGATGTGGTCGTAAACTTTTCTTTGAATAGTCTTTGTTTTGCTGATTACTTGTTCATTTTTGAACTCATGGGAATTAATTTACCAGATTTATTGTACTTTACAGTAACTAGATGAATACTATTTTTAAAGGTATCAGTTTCTAAAAATCACACACAAAGATGCTTTAAACAGACATAACCTACCATGTACATTTCTGATTCTATCCCACTTCAAGTTACAAGCGTAATCAATCTTTATTACTTGACCCAAGGCATTACCACATAGTTCATTTAATTAGCTACTCACTGTACCTCCTCCACCATGATCTTTATCTTATGTTCAGATTGAAATGTTAGAACATGCTGTATGCACCTGTCTTCAGAATTTTCGCTAGAATATTTTTGTCTGTGGCTCTATTGTTATTAGGTGACTTGGATTTTGAATTGAACTTGTTTGTAGTGTGGCATTACAAATATAAACTGCCACCTTCTGATATCTGCAAAATAATGTTGTAATATACGTAAAACCCATTGGTTCACTAACATATTTTAGGTAAGGAAACTGCTGTCCTTACAAGTGACTCCAGACCCATTGCAATGCAGTTGACTCTTAACTGACCTCTGGGTAATTAGCATTGGGCAATAAATGCTGGCTATTAGCATTGACGCCCACATCTCATGAAAAAAATGAAAAAAAGGGTGTGATGCAAAGCATTCATGTGGTTTATTAATGCTTCATATTGCACCAGGTGTCTGCACAGATACTTAAATAAAAACTTTCACTTTTGAAGTATTCAATGTGGTAACAATACAAACACTACTCTAAGGGATCACTGTTGCATGCTTAACCTACTTTTTGGCAAAGCCAAATCACCAAATCTATGTGTCATAAATTACGGCAATATTTCTAAGGGATCATCTTTTTTCATTATCAAACAAAAAGTTAAGGTTATTTCTTGTGGATACATCCTTTTCTAGTTGTTAATGCTGCCAGCTATGTGGGCAGGTTTTGTTTTAAATTGTCATGGGATGTGATGATTGATGGAAAAGCCATGTTTTGATAAACATACTAACTGTCTTTCTGAAGGTCGGGGTGAGCTATCTTCCCTGCATTCCTTGTGCCGTTAGTTGAGGAGTATCAGGATTTTGATTCAGCAACGGTGAAGGAAAGGCAATATATTTCCAGTTCAAGATGGTGTGTGACTTGAAATTGGCAGCTGCTTGTGTTCTTATTTGTCTATTACCTTTGTACTTCAGCTTTCCTGTTCAGATCACTATCCAGTAAAACCCACTGCATGATGGTACACACTATGTAAAAAAAATTTTCAGTTTTGGGCATCTTCTGCATCATTAATTCTTTTTTAGCGGTTTCAATAGTGCCAGAATTATCCAGGATGGAAGGGGCCAACACTATTGAGGCTACAGGGATAGATCCCATCCATGACATGCCAAAGGATCCCAGACTACAAAAATGAATTGAAGTTTACAGCGGGGTAAAAGTGACAGTTTCGGTCATGCCCTTTGGCTACCTAGTCATCATAAGGAAATTTAGCCCTTCCTGTCTGATACAAAGGGTTGAATCTTACATTTTTCTTTGGCTAAATCTGCGCCAAGTTTTTTGAAGGGATTTCCAAAGTGAGACATGATGAGTTTTCTAGCAGTATCCTACCAAACTCTTGCATTAATTTCCCATCCCGTCATTATGGCATCCCTCAGGTCTGATTCTGCCTCCATCTTACCAGACAATGTCCCAGAACAACTTGTCACCCAGTGGATACCTCGTGCCCACACCATTTTTAATGGTGGCTGTGCACCCAGAAAAGTGTTGACAATCTGGCATTTCCCCCACTGGCAATATCATGGCACAGTGGCCACAAGATTACGATATCTACACAGCCAAAATGGCTGATATACCCTCATCTTAGACAATGTGGAATCACCAGATCACACACTTTACCTGTCAGTGGCTATATCCCATCCAAGCAGCCTCTAAGTCAGGGTAACCCTATCCACAGTGCCCTCTGCAAACCTATAGCTTATCATTGTCCAGTAGTGGAATGTCGCCCATAGGCAAGCATTTGGACAAATCCAAACATGAGTTTTCATTTAAAGAAAGTGAAAATGAAATACAAGTAAAATTATAATAGGTTGAAATTCATCTCCACAGTACAAACTAGGTTTCAGCATTATGACCAATGAATATTTAACAATCAAAATGGTCTGCTGGAACCAGCCCTTATCTACTAGAACCATGAGTCAATGAGTTCTGTCTGCAAAATACTCCATGGATAAGCTCTGTCATGAATAATAACATCTTCTTCTTTCCAATGCCTTCACCCTCCTCCTCAGAAGACTGGAAGTTGTATAAATAATGGCTCCCTTTCAACTAGTATTTGGCTGTTTCTAACGCCATTGCTGATAATTTCAATAACATTGAGATACCTAAGTTCAATTTGCAAGCACCAATAGCATGTTTCAAATCACTTTTGATCAGCATATGAACTCGAAGCTTCTTCACCCTGCATGCAGAGCAAATGGGTGACAAAATGATTGCAAAGGTAGTCTAGCTGAAGTTTGTAAACAGCTGCTTTATGTATTTGTTACCGCAATGACCTATCATGCAGCAAATATGTGTCCCATGCATTCAACCAGCAAACTGACACTGACTCCGCTCATTCTTGGCATTGTCCCAGCCATTTTCTAGTAGAAAGCGTTGGAAAGGAATATAACTCGTGGTGGAGCTCATTCTGATCATCAAGTATGACTTCCCTACTCATACATAAAAGTTTCCATATCCCATTTACATCATACTATGCTGAGAGCCTATTGCCAATCATTCACCCCTATGTAGAGACTCCCCACATTGACCTTCTTCAACAAAGTCATCTCTGCTCCCTTAAACATGGCATTACACTTTAATGATGCCCATTCTGCATCCCTGTACTCCCCCTGTGTGGGCCATAATGTGGTCACTGCCACTGAACCCCTTTCAACCCATAGGCCTCCATGCCCTCCAATGCTGTTCAGCATATCCCCCATTTCCCCACATCATCATTGTTATCTTCACCTCTACAAATGCCATTTTCCCTCCCTTGCCTCGAATCTCCAACCATTTCTGATTCACCCTCTGATTGTACAGAGGCCAACTTTGAAACCTCCTTAATGGTTGATGGATGGATCACCCCGGATTGCATTTGCCCCAGACCTCTGATCAACTTTGACAAGCAGTTCCTGGACGTGATTAGCCAGGCCACTGATCGCTATCTTCATAGCTGTCCAAATGATGATACATAATTCCCCTGACTCCGTGTGCTAGTCCTACAGGACTGACTACTGAACACCCTCCAGATTGTAATGGGGTAGATCCCTGAACATTACAAATGGACAACTGATTGTAGCAAAGCCCTTGGACTGTGTGAGGATTGTGTGTATGAGTGACAATGCCAGAACCGCCGGACAAATATCACCCCCAGCCCATTGACTGGACGGACGACCAGCATCCGCATGTTTTCTGACTTGGTTGCTTGGTTGAGTGCCCATGCAGTGTGCTTGCTGTGCAGACAGCTGGTAAATGCTGTAGGACTTGCATTGATGCCTGGGTGTGCCATACAGCAAGATGGCCCCCAACACAAACAGATCACTCCTGATAAGCAGCCTGCTTGCATGGCTGTGTTAAAAAGTACCTCAATATAACAGTACTGGAAGCCTACAGCTATGGCTGAAGCATCAATGCACTGACAGGTATAGCGTGGCAAGACAATGCAAAACATGGATGGTGTGAGCATGCAGGCAATGTGAGCGTGTGAGCAGCCCTATGATTCAGCCCGGTCCAATCCTTTAGCTAGGTACCTGTCCCTGCGCATAAAGTGTCCCAACTGCAGCCTTTCAATGTTTGTTGCAAGTGCACCTTGCAATGCGAGCATGTGTTTCTTAAGTGGACTGCAAGTACATCAGATAGGTGCCATTATGTTTGGTTGGCAAACTTGTTAAAATAGCAAGCTGAATGTTATTGAGGTGAGTTAACTATTCACAAGGTATTCAATAAACAATATTAAGACCAAAAGACATAGGAGCAGAAATTAGGCTATTTGGCCCATCAAGTCTGTTCCACCATTCAATAATGGCTGATAAGTTTCTCAGCCCTGTTCTCCACTTTCTCCCCATTACCTTTGATCCCCTTGACAATCAAGAACTTATCTATCTCTGTCTTAAATATACTCAACGACCTGGACTCCACAGATTTTTGTGGCAGTGAATTCCATATCTTCACCACTGTCTGGCTGAAGACGTTTCTCCTCATCTCTGCTGTAAAGGGTCTTCCTTTTACTCTAAAGCTGTGCCATCAGGCCCTAGTCTCTCCTGCTAATGGAAACATCTTTCCAACGTCCACTCTGTCCAGGCTGTTCAGTATTCTGTAAATTTCAATTAGATCCCCCCTCATCCTTCTAAGTTCCATCGAGTATAGACCCAGAGTTCTCAAACATTCCTCCCCCTTAATCGCCCACCAGCCTCTAGCCAGTGGGGAAACTCTCCTCACTCTTTCTGCAACACGTAAAAGATGGAACAAGATGCTGCCAACCTCAAGGTAGGTCTCGTCGGACTTCTCATCTGATTCTACCACAATTTCAGCATAACCCACGTCACTCATACACCTGCAGAATTCAGCCCATAAAGTTTGTCCATTTCGACAAGAGTGCTGTGCATATCTTGTGCAACTGTAGTCTGTCAACAGTCATTCCCTTCAGGGGGTAATCAGGAGAAAACAAAATAGGAGAATAGAATAATAAATGCTTCAAATCCCTAGAAAACATTTTTGCAACATTAATGGCCAAACTGTATTTATATTTGATTCCCTGGTCAGAGATTAATGTAGGAGGCATAGGAGGTTTTAAAGTAAATTTACACTAATGTAGTTCTGATTGTTTTTTTATGCTGGGATTTCATATTCCCAGAGCGGGAATCACCTCTTCCAAAAATATGAAGGAATGTATTCATATTGCATTCCTCTCTCTGCTACTATGTTAAGGGAGCTTTGTATAAATGTATGCTGTTTCTGTTTATGCAGATATTAATCTGTTTATCTTGAAAAGATAACATTGAAATGTCATACAAATGTAATAATTCAATGTCTGTTCATATAATTACCAGTAATATGTAAGCTCTTTCTTTTATAATTCCAAACTTATTGCATAAATATCAATTATGTTATACAGAATAAAATCCCTTAAAAATTGTGACCTTAAGCATTTTTCAAATTTTCACATTTCCAAATGCACCTTTATGATCAATATTTACATGCACCTTTCACAAAAGAGATTATTTATTTGGAGGGAAGTGAAAAACATTTTTTTTTGTTGTTCCAAATGTTAAGCTGCTTTATTAACTGGGTGAAGAAACAGGAACTGAAAAATTTCCATTCAGAATTTGTCAGCATAATGTGTGAAGTGAATCCAGGGGCTTGTGGTGATGTTTCAGGGAAATCAGGCAGTTTTCTGCCACCCATTACGGGAACTGTCCACACAACAGGGGCCTGTCAGGGGCTGACCGCACTTTTGCGGTGACTTTAGTCTCACCATTACCATCCACTAGTAAAGCGTTGCTGCCTCGTTTATAGGAAGCACAGTGCTTACAAAGGTGGTTTGAAATTGTGTGACTGACCAGCAAGTAAGCTGTAGACTTTAGAGGAAATAGCATATCTGCACTTTAATGAATTTCAGTTTTGTTTTTACACTTGTGAGTTGGGATGTCATCTGCTAATTTGCAACTATTTGGGATTTACAATGATACCAAAAAGTTAAAGAGTTCATTCAAGGGTGGATTTCCATGCTGCAATAGAACAGTAGCAACCTTAATTAATAGTTAAGAAGAAGGAGATATCAGAGCTCTCTTATTCTGTTTTCTTAAAAAAAAAACACCTGCGTGCCATGTGGACATGGTTTCTGGTGAAAGATCATAGACTAAAAGGAAACACTGGTGATTCTGAAATGATGCATTTGGAAGGGTTTTCCCCAGTGATTATCATTGCACCACAAATTGCTGCATGGTGGGAAACGGGGTCAGAGGCTTGATTTGTAAAATTCGGGTTTGCAGTTAAAAGCCAGCATGGGCATTTTTAGCATAACCCAGAAAGAGAAATCAGGTCCATGAATGGAGCATCAAACTTTGCATATACTCAGACCAATGGGAAGAATTCTGTGAAGGAATCTCACACTGAGTAGCTTCAGTTGGCCCTGAATCATACTTCTATTTTTGTGCTAAATGTAGTTGAAGCTACTTTGCATCACCGTGCAACGCATTATCACGGGATTAACCACAGGCAGTGTGCATTCTCCATTCTTGAAGCTTATATCCTAAATCTGAATCACTATTAAAGTGCTTGCACAATGGAACGTTCCAGAAATGTCTGAACTACTACACACAGAAATGAGGTAGCATTTTTAACATGAATGAGTGGGTGGCTTTGGATGCATGTGAAGGAGTTGAAAAGGCAAAAAAATTCAGAGAATGTCAGAAAGCCAGCTCAAATACATTGGCTCCAGAATTTTACTGAGGCGGCACAAAAGGCAGGTAGCCAACAATCTCACTGGAGGCAGGTTGGCATTTTAAATATGTTCACGAGGCTGAAAGCCTTGGATTTGCAGCTTTAACTGTGGCCAGTCAGGGTAAGGCTACAGGAAAAACAATAGCTGCAGTGAGGTGAGGACAGCCTCAGGGAGAAAGGAAATGCATTCACATCACTTCCTGTGAGTCAGGAGGAGCAGGTGTACTTCCCTTCAGCCTGCCAAGTTCACCCACCATTAGACTGCGCCCAAAGTCCAATAAAGAAAATCTCACCCAAGCCCATGCCCCCAGGGTCATTGATCAGAAAGATCATCATCCTTGGGACTGAACAATGGAATTCCTATATTCGGAATTAGGACTGCACTGTGCCCCCTCACCAACATCACCAAGAAAGAAAACCCTCTTCAGGATCAGAAGCCCCCAATTCTGCAGCCTCCTCTGTCATGTTCTCCAGCTGACTGGAAGCCAGACCTCTCAATGAGGCTTAACCAAACTCCCATTTTAGTCGAGCCATAAACCAATGTTAGAATTTGTCTGGTTCATCTGCATATGGTGTTTGGCACACAACTACTCTTGGCTTGTAAGTTTAACTTATTGACACCTTATTTGTAGATAAGCCTTGCGCTCCTCCTGGTTTGACCTTCTACCTTCTTTGTTGAACCAGGCTTCATCTCCTCACTTGATGGTAACGGTAGAGTGGGAGCTATGCTGGGACATTAGTTTGCAGATTGTGTTGAAGTATAAATCCAATACTGCCGATAGCCCACAGCACCCTGTGGATGCCCTGCTTTGTGCTACCAGATCTGTTAGGAGTCTACCTGATTTAGAATGGTGAAAGTGCTACACAACATTGTCTGCTTCTACCTCCACCTCACTCTCAAAACAGTCAAATCCTTAACTCTTGAAATTGTCACTTCTGGACAATTTTTTCCAAAGCTTTCCCCATTAACTTCTCAAGCTGAGTACTTGAAGAAGCGAAAATAGCTGGGGTGTGGGGAGAAACAAATGGAAGGGGACTGCTCTTTGACAAAGCCAGCATAGGTATAATGCTCTAAATAGCCCATTCCTTCTGCACTTTAAGATTCTGTGATTTTGGAGTAAAGTTTCTCTTTTTTGTTTTTTTTTTGTAGGTCAGTGTAATGATAGCTGGTCCACATCAAATTTTCTCCTGCAATTCACTCTCCGGGTCATTGATGATGCAACTGGACTCTGGTGCTCAGACTTTTTTTATTTGCAGGACAGGGGCAAATATTGCTCTCCCTCATTGCCCAGAGTGCAGTTAAAAGTCAATCAGATTGCAGGAGTCACATCTGGGCCAGACCAGATAAGGATGGCGGATTTCCTTACCTAAGGGACATTAGTGAATGTCAATGACAATTGATAGTGGTTACAGTTAAACTAGCAATTGTATTCCAGAATTGTATTGATTTCAAATTTCTCCATCTTCCATGCTGGGATTTGACCCCATGATTATGTGGTTGTGCTACAGGCGAGGTGCCACATTTAAACATCAGCTCCCCAACAGTTCAGACACACCAAGCCAGGTACTGCCCTCCATATTGAGACCCTGCAATCTTTTGCTGGACAACATGGCCTAAAAAGGCAAGTCATTTCCTTGTCGCAAACAGGGACCTGGAGGTGATGATGGCTCAGGGCACTCAAAAGAAGGGCAGTTCCTTCTTCCCCTAGAACATCAAACAAGGTCATGCCACTGGGCACAACCAGCTTAGACCGAGTTAGCGGTCAGTGACAGTGTGGTGTCCCAGGTTAATAGAATTGCCCAACAATGCCAAATGAATGTTCAGGGCCTTCTGCGCTCCATAAGAGTAATTTTCTCTTTCCACACACACTTACAGGGCCATCACAACTCAGTCAAACTATAAACCGCATATATCTTTCACTAAGTTTCATGGGCTGCAACTGCCACTATTATATACATCATGGCAATGCAGTGGCTCTCACCCACCTCATCCTCCCAAATTACTAATCCTTCCTGCACCCTGCGCTTCCTACTCACTCACTGGGCACATCTCACACATCATCCACTTCCATCATACTCAATGCTTCCCTTTCTCCCATTGCAGGGAGAAATCCCTCACAACTGGGATGAAAGGTTCAAGACCAACAATGGAGAGGCAGATATTAGGTTCTTCATTCCATATGAAAGTAAATGTTGGAGTTGCTGGAGAAGAAGGTAACCATTCATGGGGATGTGGAGATGAACATTCCCTCTAATCTGCATGACTGCACAGCCTCTGGGAAGCTGTGTACACCTGATTAATATGTTGATGAATGCCCTCTGCTTCTGGAAGCTGCTACTGCACACAGACCTTAGGGTTTACACAGCAGCAAAACAAATACAGGGAATGTTGATGGGAACTTTCAGGGACAAGCAGCTGAGAAAGCTTCATTTCGGTGTGCTACATGGTTTCTAATTAACACCAGTGCAAACTCATTCTTATTGTGAACTCTTTCAGAACTAATTGCCTCTTTTCTCTTCCACAGATTCCATTAGGACCCAGCAAATGACTGTGAGCAAGGAGCCAGCCCTATCCACCATTAGCTATATCCGAGGAGAACGTGCCTCAGAGGAGGCATTGGCAAGGCTTTCACCCACACCCTCCACCAGCTCAGAGGCTTTCACTTCATTAGGTATCTTTCTAGATTGGAGTCAAATCTACAATCTGGTGGGCACATCATTCACCCATGTTCACAGCTAGCTGAAAGAAAAAATGTCCCAGGCCTCTGGCACTCAGAGGACCGCCAGAGATCAGACATATTCCCAGCCATAGAGAGAAGAACAATCTAATGGTCTCAGCCATTAGTGACTTCTCCAAAATGCACAGAGAGGCTCAAGAACAACAGGTGGGCTTGTCAAAGGTAGTCAATAAACTACATCTAGGGATGGAAGCGTCCATACATCAATGAGAAAGTGAAAGGAGAATGAGGGACCTTGACCTCACTCCAAGTGAGTCTTCGTGTTAGGAGGTTAGGATGGTGCCAGCAGGCATGCCCAAGGAGGAGGAGCCACACAGCACCTCCAGAAACTTCCTCTTATGACTGCCAGAAGCTTCCTCTTAGGGCTTCCAGAGGTGCCTGGCCTTTCTGACTTCATACCTCCCACACTACCCCCATCCTCCCCACCAGTGATTCCAAAGCCTGCAGAAAGCCAAGCCAAGGAGGATGAGCCAGTGCTTGAGCAAGTTACACTCAGGATGTCCCGGCTTTCATGAACCACATATTACCCCATCCCAGGGATGATAAGGCAACTCTTCCAGGCCAACAAATGAAGTTCCACCAACCTAGCTATGAACATCAGAACTGCACTTAGATTTACAGGGAATGAAAGGATGAAGAAAACCTACTGAGGGCACATGGATGGCATGGGTGATGTTCCATTGAACTAATTGTACATTTGTATCATTGCAAATATATGATCATTCACACTCTTCAAGTATCTGCTCTAGTTCATTTGTAGCTGTCAGACTTGGTAAAGTCACATCCATTTGAGATATAAATAGTCTTTTCAGATATTTCAAGTATGAAAGAAATTGTAATGGCCAGATATTGCTCACCGCTCATAAGCCACCGTCTCTGTGAATGCAGATAGCATCAGGTGTCATGGATTTTGAGTCCTGGCATCAGTATTTGGTTCCAAGGAGTTGAAATCAGATGTGGATGACACTGAAGCTACAAACAAAGTGACAGGCATTGTGGTAGGACTTGTCCTGCACAAATAATTCACACCTACACCTCCCTTCCCATTGTGAATGAGAAGATGGATGTCATTGGCTAGCCAGATTTTATTGCCCAGAGAGCAGTTAAAGGTCGACCACATTGCTATGGGTCTGAAGTTACATGTAGGCCAGGTTAGGACAGCAGGTTTCTTTCCCTAAAGGACATTATTGAACCAGATGGGTTTTTCCTGGCAATCGAGAATAGTTTCATGGTCAACATTAAGCTTTTAATTCTAGATTTTAATTGAATTCAAATTCAACTAACAGCCATGTAGTATTCAAACCCATGTAGCCAAAGCATTACCTGGGTCTTTGAATTGGTAGCCTAGCGATAATGCCACAAGGCCATCACTTCACCCCTTTCTTGGTTAAGCTAAAAGACCACATAAACCCGTATCTGAAGAATGCCTGTGGTCTGGTTCAGTATGGCCTGGTGGAAGCATAGGCAATGTTATACCTCCATTTCTGTCCCGCAGTCTGAAGGTCACATAAAGTTGTCATTAGCCATGTTTGGAGAGGATTGTATTGCATTTAGAGTCTGTAAAGTAGAGTTTGGTTTGCCAATCAAACACACTGTTCTGTCTGAAGTTTAATGTCAATATTAGAGTTGGATCTGGACGTTCAGAGGGAGGTTGATTGGAATGAGTGACCCCAATGGAGAATTTGAAAAATGAAGCCAATATTATGCCACCAGCTTCCAATGACAACATTAAAAGCATCAGAGCTCAGAGGGTGGAGTCCTGCTTACATGAAAATTGTGAGCCTGGGAGACAGATTCTGCTTGGCAGGTGAAGAAGCAGGCATTGACGTGAATTCATCAGCAGAAGAATTCAACATGGTAAGCTAAAGAAAAAAGCCTAAAATTATTGTATGCGTATTTTGCTTTTAAGTGAATTCACTTTAGGAACTCCATATGTTGTGTGTATAAAATGTTATGACTCAGGTTGGTTAATATTCTTTTATGTGTCTGCAAGCTATAAACACAGATTTCCGTAATGTCTGCTTCGTGGCTTGTAATGTGTTTTATTGCTTTAAATAAACTGCCCATAAAGTTAAACAATCCCTGATGAGTAATTGTTTAGTTACCTTGTTATTAACAGGGACATGCTGAACAACAGTGGAAAATATTTTACTGCTGAGGCTTAATGTGTTTGAAGAGTCAGCAAGCATATTAGAACACATGTCCAAGAGTTTCAAATCATGCTAAAGTGCATCAGACAGCCCTGATGCCTTTGGTTATGACATTGTTGGAGAGTCTTAAAAACAATTTGCTAGTAAGCAGACAAAGCCCTCTGAGCTCACTTCAGAGAGGCAAGTGATCAGGGTGTACACTGGACCAATAGCAAGGTAAGGTCAAAGCCATACTAGCTAAATATCGAAAAAAAAATCCCTACTACAGCTCCAACAACACTCACAAAGCTTGAAAACATCTAGGACAAAGAAGCCTGCCTGACTGGAAACATATCCACCACCTCCAGGATTCACTCGCTTCATCACTGATATGCAATCTCAGCAGTATGACCATCTACAAGATGTAATGCAATAACTCACCATGGCTTCTCTGGCAGTACCTCCTAAACTCCACCACCTCTGTCATCTACAAGGACAGTCACAGTAGATCACACCACCATCTGCAACTCACCCTCCATGCCACACACCATCCTGACTTGGAAATATATCACCACTTCCTTAATCTCACCGGGTTAAAAATTCTTTTATAAAATCACTCCCTTCCTAGTAGCATTGTAGGTGTCCCTACCCCACCCAAAGGACTGCAGCAGTTCAAGAAGGCGGCTCACCATTGCCTTCTCCAGAACAATGAATGATGGGTAACAAATGCCTAGCCAGTGACCCCACATCCCATGAATTAATTTTAAAAATCAGCGCAACCATATAAAAGCCATAAGAATAGAATAGCAAGTACTTACCCTGAAGTTCAGGAAGAAATGAAGACTGTCGTGTACACATACGTTATATGCTATCAGTAGTGAATTGATGAATTTTGTGATTGAGTGGAAGTTAATCGGGAGTGATCACGTCATTTCATTTCACCGGACCCGAAACATTAACTCTGTTTTTTCTTTCACAGATGCTGCCAGACCTGTTGAGCTTTTCCAGCAACTTTATTTTTGTTGCTGATTTACAGCATCCGCAGTTCTTTTGGTTTTTACTTAATTTTAGCAAGTTGTGCTTTTATTGTAAAAAGAAACAGAAAGTGCTGGAGAAACTCAGGTAGTCTGGCAGCATCTATGGATAGAGAGACAGAGTTAATGCCTCAAGTTTGGTATGACTCATCTTTGGAACACCCATGCTTTTCTTGTGATGCAAATGCACACAGATAGGTTTCCTGACACTTACAGTTGGGTGTCAGGAAGCTTGAACACCTTCTGAAGTTGGAGAATTTAGTTGCAAAAGCTGATTATGCCTTTGAGAAGCTAATCTTTTAACTCCCACCCAATGAAGTTTACCCAGTCGCCATTCTTCTCGACTCCTCAGGGACTGAAAGATTCCACCCACAGTTGCCAAAGAAAGAGATGTGGCTGAGAAAGTAGGGTTTGGAAGATGTAAGCACATGAAGAGAAACAGAAAGCAATCAGAATAAGTAAGATAAAAGTGACCGAAAAAATTCCCTCGGAGAGAAGAGCAGAATGTCTTCCAGCTGGGCATTCTGGGTACAGAAGTGGCAGCAACTTAAACAGTGACACAGAACATGCTAAAAATCTGAAACAAGAACATAAGATGCTGGATATACTCAACAGCCCTGGCTGCATCTGTGGAGAGAAACTCACTTTTTCAGTTTGGTTTTTCTGTTAGAACTGGAGAATTTTGGAGATCTAACAGAGGCAGGGGTAGAGGTAAAAGGGAGAAATATCAAAGGGAAGGGTTCTTGCTCTGTGCCAGTGACCATGTATGGATAATGTATGAGTACTAATGTCAAATGAAGCCAGCATTGCAATACGGTCTCCTCATCCACTCTACCTACACATCACATATTTGACTAATTAACTATATTTATTCATATACATTAGGCATCTGGTAAAAGTGCATCCTAAGTGATGCTCACAAGAATTTTTCTGACCAGGCTGCTCTTGATATTCTCGAAAATTCACTGTAGAAGAATTGACACCTTCAGGAAAGGAACCAGGAAGAGAAATTAGAATCAATAATCAAAAAAGAAATCTACTCATCAGCATACTTAAAAAGATGAGGAATGAAAAATTTGCCTTAATTTCCAACCCAGCATCAAAGTTGTAAGCAGGCCAATTTTGTGTGTGTTGTAAATGGCTTTTGGAACTCAGAATACCTTCACATTTGTTCCACTTTCTGAAAACAATGGATGTGTTAGGTACAAAAGCCATACTGACCGTGCAGGGTGATGCCATCACGTCTGGGTCACCTTCACATTGTTTTAAAAGGAAAGAACAAACAGGCAGTATTATAAATCACTGTATAACAGCCCTGTCATAATGCACAGTAAAATTTCTTGTCTTGTTGAACTGCTGCAAAAGTGAACTGTTTCCTTGGTTTTACATTGAGTGTAACATTCATGCTAACCATTAGAATTTGTTTTATATAATACATCCCAGACCTCTGTGAACTGAATAGTGATTGATCTCACTCAGTTCAATAACAATCCTCAATGTTTAGTAACACAACTAGCACAATTTAGATATTAAATCATAGTGTGGGATATAAGATTATGCCCCATACTTTGACTACGTCATTGTGAACGGAGGACAGACACTTCAGGATGGAGAAGGAGAGTAGAGGCAGAAGTAAAATGGATTTACTCTAATGCACCTCCAATTGGAGTAGCTATAAGAAAAGCCTGAGGACAAGCTGTAGCTATTCTCATCATTGGTATTCCAACAGAGAAAGCAAGAAATTTGAGAGATTCTAATATTAAAACAAATAGCATGACAATCAAAACAGGGATTCCTATTTCTGTCCCTTGAAATCCAAGTGACAGCCATGGTAGTCAATGTCCAAGAGAAATGCAGCAATCCAATTCCTAAAGATTTTGGTACTTGGGACTTTTTTGAATGTTGGAGCTTTTAATAAGAGGCATAATAAATGGATCTGAAAGCATCAAGTAAATGGCCATGGTATTCATTATCACAACAGGCATTTAACTAGTAATTTGTGAAGGGCTGCAGGGCCTCACATTGTGGAGTTAAGGGGCAGAAAAGAGAAATATAAAAGCTCACAGAACAACAAACCAGTAACAGTTTAGTAACAGTTTAACAGATAGTAACAGTTTAGTCCTTTTTTTAACAATATAAAATTAGTTGCTAAGTCACTGATTCACCTGCCTTTCAGTAGATCATAGTGTGTGCCCAGTAGAACTAAGTTAAAATAACTAGTATTTTAATCCTCTGGGAAACTGGTCAAATCTGAACTCTGTAATTACCTGCTGCTAAGAATGAATTTGCAATGGTTAAATCTCAGATTAAATACTGCAATCTGAACAAGTTTCTTAATTTCTAGAATAAGCAACAGTTATGGACAATTGGTCTGCCAACAGCGCTTTGTAAGTGAGCTCTATAAGTCGAGCCAGCAAAGGCTTTATATTTGTGCTGCCCATTGCAATCACTGCTTATTGGTCAACAAACAGCAACAATAAGTAGCTGATCGAAATGGGAATAACAACCGAAATGCTTGTTCAGCTTTCAGGACCACAAAACTACGAAATGTTTCTGCTGAGCATGAGTGACCCAGCTATAGTTGATGTAAATAATCCAGCGCTATCCCATCACTAATGGGAGAAATTGTCCTGTTTGTCATAGGGAAGATTATTAGGTGGGAGTACTGGTCCTCAGCAGCAAGGTTCCTAAGGGGTCCAGGTTTGATCCTTGGTTTGTGGTATGGTAATTGGCCTTAGGGCAGTAAAGGTGGACCTGTCGCACTTGAGATAAGGAGGAGAAATCAAGTTGTTCCTCTTATGTACTGTAACACCTCAGCTGCAAAGTGTAGATGTGTAGACATTGTAGATGCATCTAAAGTCCATTCCGGCTCAGATTGACTCAATGACAATATTGTATTTGTTTAAATTAATGCATCAATATAGATAATTTTCTAAGTTTCTACTAATACTTGGGAACTTTCTCTACTGACTATTGGTAAATTTGGGTATGTGGGAAGCTCTTTAAAAATCACCCCAATAGATTATTAAAATGTAAGTTTGTGGTACTTCTTTTAAATATTCTGAAAACGTTACAATATGTTAAGCACTAGGGAGCATACAGATGGGCATTGAAGATGTTGCCCTTTCACCCTTTGGATTCATCCAAATGTACATATGAAAAAGTGAAACAAAACGACGATGTTGCAAACAGCAAAAAACAACTTTACATTTATTTACAACCTTTAAGACAATAAAATTCCCCAATGTGCTTTAAAGGAATGATTACCAAATTTAAAAATTTTACAGAGTCATACTAATACAGGGTGACCAAAAATCTTAAACAAGTCGGTTGGTTTAAAGGAGAATGTTAATGAGAGAGAGAGGGTAAATGGAGAGGAATTCCAGAGCTAGACAGTTCAAGGCTTGGCTGTGGTGTAACAAGTGTACAAGGCTAGAACTGGAGCATCACAAAGATCCCAGAGGGATATAGGGCTTGAAGATTTTGTTTGTGATCTGAGTACTAAAGAATGCAATAGGAATCACCACAAAATGATGATTCCATGTTCACTTGTGGATATCAAACGAGTGAGGTCTAACATCTGGTCTCCCTCAAATTCTTCATAAAAATGTCTAACTTACCAAAGTAACTGCTAACATGCAATAAACTAAAGCTTGTCTAACACAAGAGACCCTTCCACTTAGTCTTGATAGTGGTTTTCTTTGAATACATTAGACCAAGTAGACCCTGGAATTTCCTACAATTAAAGAGAATGGTGGCTGCAACCTCCATCATGAGTAGCAGCTCTTAAGGTGTAGGAAGCTGACGCACCGATACTGGGGAGATCACAGAGATTTTGTGGGTGGTGGCGGGCAAGTCATGGAAGGATTTTAAAACAAAACAGAGAATGTTTGCAGCAATTTCTGATTCTGTTTCTGAGAATTTTAACATTGAAGCATTGACAAGGAGCCAGCTCAAGTCAGCAAAACAGGGGTGGTGTGTGAATGGAACACAGTGTGATTTAGCATTTGAGTGAACTTCAAGGGTAAATATAAGGTCAGCCAGAAGAGCATTAGAAAAGTTGAGTCAAGTTGTAACAAAGACATGGATAAGATTTTGAGAAACCTGAGATAAGTCATGGGCAATGTAATGAATGTGAAAGAAAATGGTTTTGATGGTGGAAAGGGTCAGAATTTTAGCTCCAGATCAAAATGTATACCCAGAGTCTAGTGCTGCCTCAGATACTGGCCAAGGAATGAGATGGAGACATATCCTTGGAATATGAAATAGGGCATAACTTCCTGACAGCTACTAGACTGTAGACAAAAGGGCACATACTTCCACTATCTGACCCTCAAGGCTCCCTCAATTACCAACAGAAAGGGGAAATCACTACTTAGCTTACTGCAATAAAACCAGAAAAAGCAGAGGGAACTCAAATTCAGGTAACATCTGTGGAGAGAGAAACACTTTTAACATTTCGAGTTCAGTCTGACTGTTTTGCCGGTTTGTCTCCTCCAATGCTCGTGAAGTGGAATCACTCAAATTGTAAACTGAAAGGTATGCCAGTTTCAAACTTCAGCCACAGACGCCAGACTCGCACCTGTAAGTGTATTGGAAAACGTGTTGAAGAATATTGACATGAACTTGTCGGACACAATGTCCCGTGCCTGTCATGCAAACTCAAGAAACAATCTTTAGCTCTATATTTTGGGGAACATCATTTTTCCACTTTTGAAAGTAATGGACTCCTTGACAATGCTAGCTGTGGATTCGCACCAAATCATTAGCTGTTCTGAAAGAACTCAAGACTTGCTGGAGAACATTATTTTCTGAACGTAATATATTATGTGTTTTAATGCAGTAACAGTAGAGATTATGAAGAAAAAATAACAGGTTTTGATTCAAAGTATTTTGGTGAATAATCTCTATTTTTCTAATAGTACAAGAAGATAACAGTCTCTTTCAAAGAGTTGCAACTCTCAGCCAACTGTGCTATGTGGAAGAAGACTTTAGCCTGACAGAACAACAGAGTCAATAGTGCACGTAATCTTTGTTTATTTTGTAACAAGATCAAAGGCTCTCTTTACAGGGCTATGTGTAAGAACACAAGCTAAACTTTATCTGCTACATCGTTGGGTCATCTGGAGGGGGTGATAGTTCGAGGGGAGGACACATCAACATTGTATCAAGCTTATTACATTTGAAATCAATTCCTGTTTAAAATAGGAGTCACAGTCAGTTGAAGGATTGCTGCCAACACGTGTACAGCTGAAGGAATCATAACAGCAAATGAACTGAAAGCAATGTGTTCTTGATTTTCACTGGATGTATTTGCAATGAAAAAATGGAAATTGTAACATTCTGCATCTGGTGAAAGCGTAAAATGTTCCTTGGTTATGAAGATCTTGTCCCAAGGGCAGTTTGAATGAGGTTTATGTAATGGATTCATGATTAGAGACTGAATTGCCAGTGTAAATGTCTACGTTAGTTCTTGTCCCTAACAGCTGTCAATGAGCAGAGGCATTCATGTCTTTATGGGAGCTGATTTTAACTCAGGTACCAGACGTGAAAGATAACGGCTGGCATTCTGTAGAAGGGTTGGGGGGAGTCTCGATCACTGGCTCAAGAACCAGCAAAAGCCCCCAGTCACCTCTTTTTAAAAAGGCCTGAAGCATCTTGTTGCATCCAGGCATTTGACAGGCCAATGGTGGACCTTCCCCAGGAACAATGACTCTAGAGGAGATAGTTGTGCTCACTGACAGCAGCCAGCTAATCAGAAGTTGGCAGCTCTTTTGTACAGCTATGACACCAGAGAGACTGAGCTACTAGGTGAGACCCAACCAAGACCATGTCTCATCACTGAATCTCAGCCCAGAAGTGAATGATGGAAGGAGGCGAGTCTCAAAATGGATTGAGGAGTTAGGCTTGTTCCTCAGTGGGCCTCCCTCTTCCCGATGCCAAGCCCATTGATCAGGTGATGGCTGAAATTGAATGAGGGAGCAGCAGCAAGAAATCCACAAGCAAACACGTCAGGATTTGTTTGTTCTTCTCCCCAAAAGTGAAGCCCCCTCAAGCTGATGAGTTAATACGAGTGATGGTGGGATAAGGTCTGCAAGTGGGCACTAAGTGCCCTTCTAAAGGCTTCAATGGGCAGTAGGGTGGGAGGGCCATCTATTAATCTTCCTGCTGTTGAGGTGGAGGCTATAAAGCAGTACAATCCCCAAACACCACCACCATGGAGAACAGAGAATTCCACCCAATTACTTCAAAGTATTGGAACCAGCTAGACATCACGTTCTTGTTATTGTAATGCTTTACTTGAGATGAGAAAATAATTGAAAATGCATGAGCTTGTGAGTGTCAACAAACTTGTCATTTCTGAGGGAGCTGGAAAGTACCCCTTCCCCATCATGACAGAAATGTCTTTTAACAAGAATCATCGACAGTGATCAGGAGTAGAAACTTCCCTTCTCCATAAACTAGGCCGAATACAAGATTTCCGTACCTGCCCAAATGAGATCAATTTACCCAGCACAGATTGGGAAATTAATCTGGGACTTTGTTAATTTGAATGAGTCATACTACTCCTGGTGCTGTGTTTATTGACTGAGCCTTTGTGAGATAAGTGGATGAGAGATTTCAACATGTTTAATGAGGCTCCCTGGCTCATCACAGCAATGATAAAGAAGAAAGTGCTTCACAGAATGGTGGAAAAACCATATTTACAAACTTACTACAAATAACCAAGGGAGCTAGTTGACCTGTGATCTGTTTTGCAAAGGTGCCAGCTTTAATAAGCATTTACTCCTCTTAACGACAATACACAAAGGAATGGATGTCTGACGAAAGGTTACAAACATGAAATGTTACTGTAGTTTTAGGACCCCAACTCCACAACAAGAAGTGAATCTCAAGCCTGCGTGAAAATAAAACAAAGAACTGTGGATACTGGAGCTTTGAAACAAAAACAGAAATTGCTGGAGAAACTCAGCAGGTCTGACAGCATCTGTGGGAAGAAAGCAGAGTTAACATTTCAAGTCCTGACCAGTCCTAGTGAACAGTCACTTGACTCAAAACATTAACTCTGTTTTCTTCTCACAGATGCTGCCAGACCTGCTGAGTTTCTCCGACAATTTCTGTTTTTGTCACAGGCCTGCATATCCTGGCAGCAATTTCAATCTTAGCAATTTTAATCCAGACAGCCTCCAAATTTTCCAATTGTTAGCCTACCATTCAATTCAGAGCGAAGAGAGGTGGCTGCTTCTGAAGTGGGTTGGAAACTTGGTGGCACCTCAAGGTGGAGGCCCTAATAAAGGAAACTATGAATTCAAATCCATGGTGCCAAGGGAATGAAACTAATAAATAGAAAGCAAACGTTTCCCCAGGATGGATGAGGGGATAGTTGAAGCATTTCCTGTTTGCTATCCCTTTATAGAGTGGAATACCTCAGGATCTGCTGACTCTGCTGGAGGAAGACCACAGAAAGACCAACTTCAGTCTCCCATGTACTGCGGGATCTTCTCATCATCAGCAATATTCTGGGGCAGCCCTCCTAAAATGACTCTTGATAAGGCATCTAATTATGCAAAACAGGTCCCTGCCTCCTTGCAGTGTACAGACAATCCAGTTTGCATCTCACTGCTCAGAAAATTCAGTGACAGCAGCATTGCATCATGGGAGTTGCCCTTTATGTCACCACTCCCGCTGTCTCTCTGTCTCTGTTCCTTCCACCACCCAGGAACTGGTAAACTATTGCTGACTATTTCTCTCCCTCTTGCCTTTTACAAATACTCCTGGGATTTTAAGCTTTTATTTCAGACTTTTGGCATCTGCAGTCTTTTACTTTTTTTGGATTAAAGTCTTGCTGTGCAGGCTTTAACAGGGCAGTTGTAGTCAAGTAGCAAAACAATATCTAAAAATATCAGAGTAGCACTCATTCATAATCTTCATTGTCATTAAGCAGGGAAATATGCTTGAGTAGCTATGCAAACCAAGATCTCTCAATTCTTCCAGGGTAGCCTCCCAGCAGACAGATCACTTCACACGGTACAAGATTCCCCCTTGTTTACTATAGAAATGGATGACCAATACTAAATGAATTCCTTAATTAGTGAGTGCATCGGTGTGCCTTCTTCAAGGTTCTTCAAGATCCATCTTCTCCATTGTTGCAGACAGATCTAGATTTAATTAGAAGATGTTTTATTTATGGTGATTGGTTGAGGCAATTACTTTTTTTAAACCGGGCAAAAAGAAAATACCATCTTTCATAGAAGTGAAACAGTGCAGGGAGTTCCCCAGCACTGGTGAGATGTTCTGCTTCAACTGTTAGCATTGGTACTTAATCTTGTTTTAGTCAGATACCTGTTGATTGTGAGTGGGAGTCAAGACCAGCATAGCCTTAAAGTATTGGAGTTATGGGGACCTGGGCACCCAAGTGATATTCCGTCGCTGTTTTAAAGTTGTTTGTTATATCCTTATTCATACATTGAGCTTAATATGTTAATTAACTTGATTAAGGTGTTTCGGGAAGCAGCAAAATGTAAAGTAATTGAAGTATTTAAGTTTCCTTGCCGGCTAGGGCCATGGAAGATGTAAGTACAATAAAACTTTGTTCAAATGGTGAAGTTGCAACATATAAAAGGTTAAATAGTCAGTTTCCTTCATAAGTGTGGCTAGTAATGAAACCACTATTTCCGATCAGAATGGAGATGATTAGTTATTTTTCCCATTGATCAAGTCTGGAGACCACATTGCTGTACTGATTTAACATGCATAACTTATGCATAACTAATTTAGAGGCATTGTTTTTTGAAGTATCTGTAATTCTGTCAATAGATATTCTGCATTTTCTGTTTGGTCTATTTAATAGAGTCTTTTAAATAGACTTTGTAGACCATTTACTGTAGACTGCTGCTAAAACAGATTCAGTTTAATAATTAAATAGATCTTGTTAGCGGTAAAATAGACTATTCGCTGCACATCCCAACATAAGACATTGATTGACACAATATGATACATTGGCCAGCATAACAGTATCAATGGACATGATGAAGTGATGTCAGATTTGGGAATCTTTAACTTACTGCAGGATCAAAGGTTGTAGACTGGCAATGTCTCTGGAGATAAAAATTTTTATATGGTGGTAGACATTTTTGGTTTCATAGCTCTCCTCAACTCTGCTATCTCTTCTGGAAACTCTAACCCTTGGTGAGGATGAGTTCTGTCAATAGCCCAATAACCATTGTTCTCTATCACTCTTCAGTGCTGAAGAAAAGTCATAGTGGAAAATGTGAACTCTGTCCCAATCTTTAGAGGTACTGCTAAACCTCTGAATTTCTTTCTGCTTTTTATAATAGTCCTGTATGCTACAGCAGCCTAGTAGTGCTTCATCTAGAAGCACAGACAGCAAAGGACAGCAGTACAGATAGGATCATTGAATAGTTTTAAGGCAGGATAGGTAGATTCTTGACTAACAAGACAGCCAAAGGGTAGGTAGGTGTAGAATAGTGGAATACGCATATGATGATGACATTGTTCTGTCTTGGCTGACGCTCAGAAGAAGAGATCAGGATAAAGAGATAAAAAGAAGCATGAAAAGCTAGAGGTCTTGGGCACAATACTGAAAAGTTATATTCAGTAACCTGGAACGTATAGTTGTATATCAAGTATTACAGCAATGAAGACAGTGAGCAATCCTTACTCCAGCATAAGGATTAACAAAGGTGCCAGAGAAGGGTTTCCTAGGAAAGGCTCCAGTGGTGTATGTGTAAGCATACACAGCCCAGAGAAACTAAGAAGAAGTATTGAAGTATGATAATAGCAAAGTCAAACAGAGTATGCAATAAAGCAGCATGAAAGTGGAGGTGAGGCCATTCAGATCAAAATTAATCATATTAAATGGCAGAGTAGGCTTGAGGGATCAAATGGTCTGCACCTGCTCCCAACTGTATGCATGTATGTCATTTGAGTTTGGAGGGCATCACAAGTGAACGTTGCTGTTACCCAATTTCAATATGTTTACACACTTGAGCTGGAGTTAATTGATAGCAAATAAATGCTGGAACCTTCTCTAATTTTTTTCCTTCTAATAATTATAATTCTTAGTTCTATGCTGTCTGAAATAGGTTATCTCAGCACAGTCATGGAATCTGGAAATTTCTGTTCTATAGGGCTTTAATGGTATATTTTGCAGTTACACCTCAGGTGAAACTCACCAACAGTCATCATTAGCGAGGGAGCAGCCCTATGGTGCGCTGGGACTATGGTGACTTTACCTTTACACTAATTTGATTTTACGCTGGTATATGGAATATTGCTATTACAAAGACAGTTTTGAGAAAATCATTGTGTTTGTCATTATCTGATCCAAGATATTACTATCATTCATTTCTATACCATTTACCCCATTTTCTTAGTATCTGCGTAGATGTTCTGCTAAAGTTACAGTTTAAATCAGAATTTAAAACACTTCTAATCCAATCCACATTGACCATGACTATTCCTGAAACAAAGCAGTAGTAACAGCTACAGTTTCTTTAATATACCTTCCAGGTTACACACCAATCCCTTTTAGTCAAAGAATGCCTCAATATTCAACTAAGGATCATAATGTTTGGGTCATTCTTAAATATTTAGCTAATTTAGCTGAGACTGTACCACACTAAATGTCACAAAGACCTTTGGTCTTTACACGAGTTCATGTTCGCATATGCCTGGAACCCAACTCTGGGTACTCCAGGCTCTAGAAAATAATACATATCAAAAAGTATTTTAAGCATTAAAAACAGTTTCTGTTAGTAGCAATCCCATTGCACCTACTGGAGAGAATAATTGGCTTTCTGAATATGTAGCTAAATATTTTCAACAGAAATTTCAGGGAATCCACAAAATTCCTGGAAATTTTACTCTTTTTTTAACAAGCGTCTTCACCAACTGCACAAATTTAAAAATAAACATGGTCTCAGATAACACTTTTGAGGGTCAACAGTTGCGACTTGAGTTCTATCCCAGAATTTGAATGTATGTTCTAGGCTGATACTCCACTATAATAGTTAGTAAATGTTTGTTTTGTCAGAATGACATTGTTCAGATTGCACATCCTGGAGTTATAGTGACATTTTTGCACAATGGGTACTGGTGCATTGGCAGCCTACTTAAAATTTCTCCCAAATTTTATTTCGATTGAATTCAGTGTCAATTAAAAATATTCAGCAAAGTAAAAATAAAGGGCTGTTGAATCAATATGCCCATTTTATAGAATCGTATGACGACAAAATGATCTAATATCTGCACAAGTTTTGGCAGTCCTAATAGACGTTAAATATTACTTGACAATATCTGATGATGAACAAACAGTTCTCCAAAGGGAC
Source organism: Rhincodon typus (assembly GCF_021869965.1). Classification (NCBI taxonomy): domain Eukaryota; kingdom Metazoa; phylum Chordata; class Chondrichthyes; order Orectolobiformes; family Rhincodontidae; genus Rhincodon; species Rhincodon typus. Next base: position 32,503,045 of record NC_063356.1, read on the forward strand.
AATTTTAACACATTCCGACTGGTAAAAGTGGGGATGGTGCAATGGACTTAAAATCAATCTGGTAAATTTATCTCCATGGCTCTGCCACCTTTTTAATTTGGCCCTTCTGGTGACTGATCCGGGTATCAACTGAATCAGGTAAAAGTTTCTTTTACTGACAAGAACTGTACTCAAGTAATATTTTGAGGGCTGACTAATAAAAAGGACACCTCAAAAAAGTAAGTCTAAAATATTTTCTGTGAGACCAAGAGAAGCAGGAGTACTTTTCCATGCTGTACAAGGATAATCTGGCCTGCTGTCAGCCCAGGAACCCCCCCCCCCCCCCACAAGGAACACATTTTACAAGTTTTTGTTGAATTTTTTTTTAATGTCACATCCACCACTTCCCTGTTATCTGCTGAATTTGCTTGTCTTTTTTTTTGTTACCATCTGATTGTTTCCATGTGATTACTTGAACTGTAAGTGATTTTTTTTAATGTAAGTCCCACTGCAATTCAGCCTTTGGACAGCAAACATGTTTCTTCAATAAAATACTGCTATTATTATAATCATCTCCTGCTACCACTACAGCCTCACCCCCAACCTAAAGGCCAAACGTTCTGCCTGTTGCATTTATTTCCAGATCAATGAATATTCTGCTGGTCAATTGCCCAGTAGTTTAAACCACCCCATTGAAGTCTTGGCCAGCTCTTTCCATTCAGCTAAGACTACCAAACTGAAATGAAACAAGCTTGTCATTGACATCTAACCTATTTCTGAACACTGTAAATGACAGTCACTGAAAAGCAAAAAAAAAGAAAATCTGTGTCTAAAGTGCTTTGTAACATTTTAACACCATGTGGTGCAATATATGGATAAGTTTCTGATTTAGTGATTCTATGCTACACTGTAGTGTGATATAAACTCCATCTCAACAATTGCCAAGACCCAAACTATGACAGAAAGACTGGAAATCAGCTCTCATATCCTTCTAACCAGATTTTTGTTTTGCACAAGAATGTCCATCCCTAATTGCCCAGGAGGCAACCACATTGCTGTGAGTCTGGAGTCACATGGAGGCTAGACTAGGTAAAGATAGCAGTTTCCTTACCTAAAGGACATTAGTGAACAGGCTGGGTCTTTTTTCTCCCTGATAATGGGTTTATTGTCATCATTAGATTCTTAATACCAGATTTCTTTTCCTCATTGAATTTATCTACTGTTGTAGGATTTGAACCCAGGTCAACCTGGGTCTCTGGATTAACAGTCCAGCAATAATACCACTTGACCTTTATACCAAATCTCCCTTTAAGTAAACTAGAGGAGTGAAACAAATAAAAATTTCGGGCAAGTATTTACTAAACAAAGGCTTCAGTTTTGTGATACCAAAAATTATATATTTATACCCATAGCTGCATAAAATAAACAGATGCAATCCTCTAAAACCAAGTGCTGAAATTATTACATGTTAAGAATTGTGCTTTGATTCTAGAAAGTTCATGATTAGTTTTAATGCTTGATGTTCAGGAATTTAATTTTCAATAAATGGATTGGAAATAGCAAAGCAAATTCCACTCAAATCAATAAACACAAAGGATATTATTTTCAGCCACAAATATGTGCGCAATAAACATGGCTAATATATCAAGTAGATGCTTCAAAAGGTTTGGATGGCAGTGTCAATGTCTGAATAAATACTGTATGCTAACCTTGTCATATTTTGTGGCAGCATATTGAAACGCTACTGTCAAGGCTTTCATGGCCTTCAAGGGCTAAGCTATAAATAAGTCAAAACACGCGAACTTTGTTATATTTAACCACTGGGTACAGGAAATCTACTGCAGGTCTGTAAAGATTCAAATCCCAAGTCAGAGGTTTCGTACAGTGACTGCAGCTGACCGGCGACAGTGAAGAAAAAAAGGCTCAGGAGGCATTTGTGTTACCTCATGTCAACTTACACAGTGAGATTGTGAGACAGCTGCGGGCTAGTACTGATGAGAATGACAGGAGTAACACGTTGACTAACATTTGAGTCAATGGTTTAACTAAGGTAATAGAAGCCCTTGGGAGCATGTCAGATAGTAGTCTGATACAATTCGCTTACTTATTTATTTAGCTTAAATTATTTGAGATTGTTTATCTTGCCCATCATGCAGCAGTGATAAAGATGGAGAAAATAGACAAGGACCAGCTCCTGATTCAATTTTGATTTAAAAGCAACTTCACAACCCAGTCATCAGGCATACGCATGATCTACTTCTACACTCGGCTCTTTATTCAGTCATAAATCCATCATTGATTTCAGCTTCTCTACTTGTCCAGAACTTTGTACTTGATTAAATATACAGTTGGTTGGGCCAAACTGGTAAAGGACTTGATGCTGAAAATCCTACTTAAACAGCAGAGAATACACTGCAACATGTATACTGGTGTCTGCATTACACACCTCCGCAATTAATCATTCAGTCTTGGCATGAATAAAACAGAAAAAAATATACCTGAAGTACTGTCAAACAGCAAACAGAAATTATTTTAAGATTGAATGTAGCATCAGTACTTTCAAGGGGAAAGTTTTCATATTGAATCAAATGTTTGACAGCAACCCACAGTGATCATTTTCATCACAATTAGGTTTAATTTATTGATGACGCCAGAAGTGGGAAACGTGGTGGCAGGGTGAGTCAATTACATGGGAACCAAAATTACAAAATTGTAATGACAGGTTCATACTGATAAACTAAGTCAGCTGTGTGACACTCGTGAGTCAAGCCTCATTCGAGTAATGGGTTCCAGCTTGTAATACATTTATACTACAGGAATACTGATTACAGTAAAACTATTAAAATGAAGTCCTACCTTCAAGATTAAATCAGCAGAGAGCAGAAAAGTCATGGCTCACATTTATTTACATATGGTGCGCACCTGTTGACTTTCTGCAGTTGTGTTTGAGATGGTTTGTTGTTTTTGAACCCTGTGGCATAAGGGACAGGAGTAGGAGAATGGCAGCTCACATGAGCCCACATATGGTGGGTAATGGATGAGGGATGGTGGAGGGGGTCTTTTGCGACATGGAGGACTGGAGGGGGCTTTTGAGGAAGGGCAGAAGGTTGGCTCGGTGTGTGGAAGTATGCAATGGGAAGGCTTTGCATATTGCCAGCAGTTCAGAGAGAATAGTGATGGCAACCAAGGAGATTAACAAAATGAGGTTTGTAAAGAGTAGGGTCAGTCCTAGTTGGGTCCTTTGTGTCAAACTCAGGGTGATAGCTGGCAAAGTTTGGGCACTCATCTGCCCATCTACACTTCAGGTTATGGGTCTGCCAGTCCTGTAGGAGAAAGTGGTGTTTGAGAGATTTGACAAATGCCACTGATCCCACATAAACATTGGCTTTTCAATGCATTAGGTTCCATCCGATTGCACACTCAAGCCAAACTGTCACACATTTCAGCCTCAAGTATAAAATAGTTCTGAGCCTAGCCTGGAGGCTCACTCATTCGAATGCATAGCTCAATGTTCACATGGCAGACAATCCCATGCCTTGATAACAGTTATCTGAGCAGTTTGAAGGATGTCATTAATTCTTTCCTGGCACTGTACCCATGATTTTTGGTGGACCCAATATTTTAACATCCTTTGCAATCTTCATCCAATCCATCTGTTATCATTGCTTGGGATCAGAGCCTTCTGCCACTTCCCCCAGTCTGAAGGACAGTCAGCAGAGAGGCACCTCTGGTCATAGGTCCACTCTCTCTCTTGCCTCTGATATCTCCAAAGTGATATGGAAAGAGCTTGCATGTGATAGAGTGGGGCTGTCCCAGGACATTAAGATTAATAAGTGGGGAAATGATGGGGCCTTAATAAAGCCTCAGTGTTCTTAAAAATAACACAGTGTGGAGCTGGATGAACATGGTGGGCCAGGTAGCATCAGAGGAGTAGGAAGGTTGACATTTTGGGTCAGGACACTTCTTCAGAAATGGAGGAGGAGGAACGGAGCTCCGAAATAAATAGAGAGGAGGGGTGGGGCTGGGGAAGATAGGTGGAATGGTGATAGTTGAGTGCAGGTAGGCAGTAGTGGGGATTGGTCAGTGGGATGGGTGGAGCGGATAGGTGGGAGAGAAGATGGACAGGTTGTGTCAGGTCAAGGAGGTGGGGATGAGAAGGAGGGTTAGTCATGGGATGAGGTCAGGGGTGGGGAGATTTTGAAACTGGCAAAGTCCACATTTAGACCATTGGGCTATAGGCTCCCAAGGTGCAATATGAGGTGTTGTTCCTCCAGTTTGCGGGTGGCATCATTGTGACACTGGAGGAGGCCCAGGACATGTCACCCAGGGAGCGGGAGGGGAGTTGAAATAGTTCGCGACTGGAAGGTGTTGTCGTTTGTCGTGAACAGAGCACAGGTGCTCTACAAAGCGGTCTCAGAGCCTTCACTTGGTCTCACCGATGTAGAGTAGGCCACATTGGGAGCAGCGGATACAATAGACCATATCGATGGATGTGCAGGTGAACCTCTGTCTGATGTGAAAGGTTTTAACGCTTGCTTTTTTAAAGCTTCCTTTTAAAGCTTGCCTGGATTTGCTGAATGTCACCAGATATGTCAAATGGAAACCTACCTCATGTCAATTGCATATATTTCATGCGCAACAGACTGGCTATTCGAGCTTTTGACAGGAGAGCAGATGCAGCACCCACTTCCAGTCTTGCCATTGGAATGGCATGCCAGAGATTAAGTGTTTCCTGAGGAATTTACACATCCCTTTTACATGGATATATCATTTGGATCACTAGATGGAGCACCACATGCAAAGAAATCTTGGGATGCAGGTTGGGAGTGGGGTTAGGGGGTGGGGGGAGTGAAGGGATGTGGTCCCTCCTGACCACATTGACTTGCACCTGTTTGAATTCCTTCCATTGTGATGTGATCACAGAGTGATGATGGGCATATTTGGGAGTCTTGTGTAGCTTAATCTGCTCTAGTTTAAAAGATGCCACCTGCAATTGGATGGAATAAAGCATCAATGAAGATAACAAATAATACAATCTGTAATAACAATCAGCTGGATAGCAAATTTGAGAACTGATCACACCTATAACTGAAAGGAAAATTTGCAGATGGCTTGAGATTTGGGTGGCACAGTGGCTCAGTGGTTAGTACTGCTACCTCACAGCACCAGGGATGCGGGTTCGATTCTACCTTTGGGCAACTGTCTGTGTGGAGTTTGCATATTCTCCCTATGTCCATGTGGGTTTCTGACAGATGCTCTGGTTTCCTCCCAGAGTCCAGCGATGTGCAAGTTAGGTGGATTGGCATTGCTAAATTACCCATGGTGTTCAGGGATGTGCAAGCTATATGGGTTAGTCATGGGAAATGCAGGGTTACAGGGATAGGCTTGGGGATGGGTCTGGGTGGGATGCTCTTTGGAGGGTCAGTGTGGCCTGTTTCCATGCTGTGGGATTCTATGAGTCCCATGGTTTAACTTTGGACTTGTGATAGTAGGTCTCATCTGTTATTTACGTTGATACGATGCAAGAAAAAAAGGTGAAAATTAATGAGTAGATTAACCCTGCTTTTTTGATAATTTTGCCATTATTTGCTGTCAAAAAGTGTTTGCTTAATCTTTTTCTTTCTGATTTGGGTATGATTAGTATCTTTTTGATTATCCCCTTTGTGATAGCTCCTTTCTAATTCCAATATAGGCTATGTAAGCATTCCTTGGCTAGATCGAAAACTGCCATTGATTGTAGAGCTGGAGTTTCCCTTTCACAACAAATGTGCGTGCTCACAGCTGGTTCATACCAGGGGCTGGTTTCAATTGTTGGAGAGAGAAAAATATATCCGTGCTGACAGTTGAATAGCATTGCTGGTGCACACTGAACAGGATCCTGCTCCCTACTTCTGTCTTGGCTGCCAGTCGGGCAGTGTTAACAGAAGCTGCCTTATATCTTCTGTTCTGTAGTTTCTCTTAAATATGCTTCCAAAAGGAAGAAAGCAAAGTATGTAGAGACAAAATAATTAGTAGGCTTTTCTTGACCTCACTGTGAGAATTATAGTTTTGGAATCCTTGATGTGGCTATTAATCTGCAAACGTGGATTTCTGAAATTCAGTTTGGTTATATTGACTGCACATAATTTCTGGAACTACTCAATGGAAACAAGAAGCATAGCTAAAGCAGATTTTATCTATTTTTGTCAGGTGATGAAAACATGTAATGAGCATCGTTGCTCAGGAGATTTTTTTAATGATGTAAGTTATAATGCAGGATAAGTTCATACTAGATCACCTGGTGTTCCTACTCCTTACAGGTGTGCAATCGAATAAACAGTGCAGAACCAAACCAGGTTCTCAATTTTTAGCTGCAGTCCCATATTGGTAATAGGCCAACTGTATTAACCTGAACGGCGGCTATTTCTGTTTTTCTTGATGCTTCCTTAAATAATTTGATTAATTTGTTCAAACATTATTCAAAGCTGATTATCAATTATTGTGCCAGTTTCATTATTGAATTACAGTTTTGATGTACATAGATGATAGTTATTTCTTTGTAAGACTTTTGAAGGGTAGTTCAGGAAAGTGCAAGATACAGATGTTATGGAATTTCTCCAGCACTATTAGCGATATTCATGTTCTTGCGGCATTCAAATTCATATTTTTTTTATTCACTCACAGGATGTGGGCGGCTTTGGCTGGGCTAGCATTTATTTCCCACCCCTTATTGGCCAATGGGCAGTTAACAGTCAACCACATTGCTGTGGGTCTGGAGTCATGTGTAGGCCACACCAGGTAAATATGGCAGATTTCCTTCCCTAAAGGGCATTAGTGAACCAGATGGGTTTTCCAACAATCAATAATGGATTCATGATCATTATTAGACTCTTAATTCCAGACTTTCTTTTTACTAAATTCAAATTCCACCATCTGCTGTGGTGGAATTTGAACATGGGTCCTCAGAACATTAAATAAAAAGTGAAAGAACTATGGATGGTGTCAATCAGGAACAAAAACAGAATTTGTTGGAAAAGCTCAACAAGTCTGGCAGCACCTGTGAAGAAAAATAAGAGTTAACATTTCAAATCCGGTAACCCTTCCTCAGAACTGAAGGGTTCTGAGGAAGGGTCACCGGATCCGAAATGTTAACTCTGGTTTTTGTTCACAGAAGCTGTCAGACCTGCTGAGCTTTTCCAGCGACTTCTGTGTTTGTTCTCAGAACATTGGCTGGGTTTCTGGATAGTAGTATAATGATAATACCACCAGGCCTGTTGCCTGCCTCGTATAGCAGAGAAGAGGTCTGATTAAAGTGCAGCTAAGTTCTACCTGTTTTTCCATTCTCTGATGTAACTGTTCCAATGTTCCACTGAATCTGAAAATCAAGATCAGTTTGAGACATGGACAATTCCATAACTTGATTGTGCTTCAAGAATCAACTTGCTGATGTTGAAGTTGTGAGGTCTCTATTTGACTGAACTTTTGATTCTGTGTTGGTCTCTGTTCATTCATTAAAGCTCAGTCTGTGATACAAAGAATTAAATTGTTGAGCACTTGAATATTTTAGAGTTATCAGCAATCCAAGTCAATATGAAGAAGGATGAATACATGGCACGTACTGCTTGATCAATTTATTACAGCCTTACGTATATGAAAATGATTATTCATATTAACAATTAAATATGAAAATGTTACATCATGATTTTAAAAAAACTATTTGCATGAAATGATAAGCATTGATATTTGCATGATGTTACATGACTTTTGTTTGTCCCTTATTTACTTATTATTGATCATACAAACATGCACACATTACTAGCCTGATATTATATACCAAAGATTTTTGGAAGGTTTCATTGGATTGGGAAAAGGTAACATATTTATTCAAAAAGGGATGGAGACAGAGAGCAGAAAACAATAGGTCATTTAGCAAACATCTGTCATAGGGAAGATGTTAGAAGCCTATTACTAAAGACCTCATGAGAGGTAAAGGTAAAGTCGCCATAGTCCCCGAGGACCTTAGGGCAGCTCTCTCATCAGAGAGACATGTCTGATTGTGGTTTAACTTGAGATCACTGTGCCTCAGGCGAGTTGAAAGGTTAGGAGGATAGGACCTTCATGTGACCTCAGCCACAGCAGGAATTGAACCATGCTGTTGGCATCACTCCATCGTAAACCAGCCATCCAACCAACTGGGAAACAATCTTTTAGTTTCAGTGTTTGTGAACCATTTAGTGGTTAATTCACCATGTGTACATATAAGACTGAATTTTACCATGAGCATTGGTAACCTAACATTCAGGTTATTTCCAGGTTGTGAATCAACTCAAGATCGCAGCATACAGTACCTTACAGCTGAATTTTATGGGAGGTGGGCAGGTGAGGGCATTTGGATAAGGTCAAGATAATCATGTGAAAGGGAAATCATGTTTATGTAACTTATTGGAATTTTTTGATGGTATATAAGATGTCACATCAAAGGTTATTGCAGAAAATTGCTCACTGTTGGATGAATAATTTGGGATACTCAACTCCTGACCTCATCAGAGTCATGGTTCAAACATGGACAAAAGAGCTGAATTCCAGAGGTGAGGTGAGAGTGACATTAAATCTACATTCGATGAAGTATGGCATCAAGGAGCCCTAGCAAAACTGGAATCACAGAGTATCAGGGGGCAAACTCTTCACTTGTTGGAGTTATACCCGGCACATAGGAAGATGGTTGCAGTTATTGGAGGTCAGTCATCTCAGTCTCTGGACATCTTGACAGGAGTTCCTCAGGGACATGTCCTCGACTCAGCAATCTTCAGCTGCTTCTTCAATGACCTTCTCTTCACCATAAGGTCAGAAGTGGGAATGTTCACTGATGATCGCACAATGTTCAGCACCATTCGCAGCTCCTCAGTTCATGTTTAAATGCAGCAAAACCTAGACAATATCTAGGCTTGGGTTGACAAGTGTTAACAAGTATTCGCACTACACAAATGACAGGCAATGATTATCACCAATAAGAGACAATCTGACCACCAGCCCTTGACATTCAGTGACGTCAACATCCACTATCAACATCCTGGGAGTTACCATTGACGAGGCACAGAACTGGACTCACCACATAAAAATAATGGGTACAAGAAAAGGTCACTGCTAGGAATTTTGCAGAAAGTAACTCGCCTCCTGACACCACAGAGCTTCTGCACCATCTACAAGGCACAAGTCAGGAGTGTGGTAGAGTACACTCCACTTGCCTGGATGAGTGCAGCCCCAACAAAATTCAAGAAGCTTGACACCATCCAGGACAAAGCAGCCCACTTGATTGGCATTACGCCCACAAGTATCCACTCCCTCCACCACCGATGCTCAGTAGCAGCAGTGAGTACAAGATGCACTGCAGAAATTCATCAAAGATCCTCAGACAGTACCTTCTGAACCCATGAACACTTCCATCCAGAAGGACAAAGGCAGCAGATATATGGGGGAACACCACCACTTTCAAGTTCCCCTCCAAGCCACTCACCAACCTGACTTGTAAATATATCACCGTTCCTTGACTGTCACTAGTCAAAATCACAGAATTCCCTCCCTTAATGCATTGTGGGTCAACCTATAGCAAGTGGACAACAGTGGTTCAAGAAGGCAGCTCAACACCACCTTCTCAAACGTAACTAGGGACAAATATTAAATGCTGGCCAGCCAGCAATGCCCAAATGCCATGAGTAAATTTTTAAAAAGATTGTAGTATAGGGGGTAACATGTTGACACAGATAGAAGTTTAGCTAGCTAACAGGAAACAAAAAGGTTAGCATTCAGGTACAGCAAATAATGAGGTAAGTTATCATTTAAGCTGAGGGGTATTGAATACAAAAGTGGAGAGGTTGTGCCTAGGCTATACAGGGCATTGGTAGAAGCACATATGGATTACTGTATATAGTACTGGTCTTTTTAATTAAGAAAAGATGTAGAAATATCGGAAGAAATTCAAAGAAGGTTGACTTGATTAATTTCTCAAATGAGTGGGTTGTCTTGTTAGGAAAGCTTGGTCAGGATTGTCTTGTATCCTGTGGAGTTTAGAAGAGGAACAGGTGACTTGAATTGAAATATAGATGACCTTGAGAGGTCTTGACAGGGTGCATGTGGAGACATTGCTTCCACTTATGGGTTTAGAATGAATGAATAATGAAGTTAGAACTGGGGATAACAGCATAAAAATAAGTGGTGGCTCTTTTAAGAAAGAGATAATGAGATTTTTTTTTCTCACAGGGATCATGGGTCTTTGGAATTCTTCCTCAAAAGGTGCCGGAAGCAGAGTCTTTGAATACTTTTAAGACAGAGGTAGTTTAATTCTTGATAAGCAAGGATTAAAAGAATATTTGGGGTAAGGAGCAATATGGAGTAATTAGATCAACTAGGATCTTCTCAAATGACTGAGCATGCTGGAGGAGCTGAATGGTCTAGTGCTGCTCTTAATTTATATGCATTTGTTTTCTAAATATTCATGGTATCCACATCCTTAGTGGCAGGCTGATCTCATTTACCACTAGTGCCACTTCTTCCCATTGCCTTCTCAGTACTTTTTTGGAGGACTGAGCACCAAAATTTCTCTCCTCTGATCCACTTCCTGCACCAACAGCTCCAATGCTTTATTCAAAAACCTTGGGAAACATTTTTATGACTTGTTTTGCAACGTCTGCTCCTGAAGATGTTGAAACCTTATTCAAGCAATTTTGATTTGTACTATGCAGAATGCTCCTCGCTGTTGAGAGGTGCAGTCTGCCTTTAAGTAGTGCAGGTCAGCGTGAAGTTCTGCAAACCTCTCCCTTGCTGAGATGTGCAGCCACATAGTCGCACTTTCCTGGCTGCATGTCACCAACGTGGAAGTAAACAGGCAGCACCAGGTTTGTGTGCAATTTTTAGCGACTAGACAATCTCACATTGTGATCTCGGGAACTTTTCAATTTAGCCCCTATTGTTTCCTGGTTGCACGGTTTAAAATAGAAACTGCTTTGCTTACATATTACAATGTTGAGGCAAATATTTGTTACAGTTCTAAAAGAAATGACTGAAACACATTCCAGAGGGAAAAACCAGTAATTAGATAATAATTTTTGGAAATGACTGTACTAATCATACAGGACCTTTATTCTTAAATATACAAGATGGATTGGACCAACATGTTTCTTTCATCTGTTTCATTCGTTTTACTTTCAAGGTTATCAATTGTCAATTGATTCAGAATCAGGGTAATCCTGTGGTGCAATATGACAGAACAATTATCCTACGAAATCCAAAATGTTTGGGAAAATCACCCGATACATGATGTGCTTTAATAAAAGAGTTGGGGAATATTATTTTGGCTCAAATCATGCTATCATCAGACCGGTAAGTTCAGGTATGAAATTTTAACAGGAATCTCCAACGTTAATGATCAACACCATTAAGCTTTCCTTTAATGTTATCCCAACTTTCCAGCTTATATTGGACATCTTTAGAGTGATCCTAATGATTGATGAGCAGCATTATCTTTATGCCTTCAAATGAGAGCTCATTGTTTTACCTACTCACTATCCATGCTGACATTTGTTTACTAAGTAATCTGTGAATAAGAAAACTCAGGAAAAGATTTATTAATGCATTTTGCTAAATTCTGGACTGAAGATTCATTATTAGTATTTAATGGCTGGATGGCGATAGAATGAGGCTCAATATGGTGATGCACATCAAATTGCAATTACTAACGCTGAGTTGCCTGAATGAAGGTTGACTATCGACACTAAATAACTATGTAAAAGATGAAATAAGCAAATACTTCTCAGTGTTTTTGTGTCAATGGTGGCACTAAGCGTAAGGTAAAATAAGTTTTGACTCTGTTTCTTTTAGCTTGGAGGCTGGGAATTTCTTAATGACAATTGATGCTCCAGCACTTAGAACTCCATGTTATGAGGAAAGACAGACAGAATTGATTCAGATCTCACTGGAGAAAGGAAGACTGAGCTGATTCACAAGTGTTTAAATTGTTGAAGTAAACAACACTAGTAATAGATGATTATTTCACTTAAATTGTTACTGGAAGGCAGGCATGGAAAATAGGCAAGACTTCAATGTTTAAAAATGCTTCAAAGATTAAAAATATTTTGCTTTTACCAACTGTGGCACCCCTCTGACCCCAGAAACAGAAAGAAAATATGGAATAGATTCCCATCAAAAGCAATTGACGTATAAATTCCTTTAAGGACAATTGATAAGTATTTTATTTCAGAAAATGTTATTTTGTATATGAAATGAGCGTTGATTGCTTATCCCCCAATACCCTGGCTGGAACTACGTTCTTGCAATTCATCTGGTGTGGTATGAGCTCAATGTTGTTACACAGGCCATTCCAAAGTTTTGACCTAACAACCGCGAAGGAATATAACTCCGAGTCAGGACTGTATGTGCCGTAGAGAGAAAGTTGCAGTTTGAGGTGTTCCCATGTATCTGCTGCCCTTGGTGGGTAGATGTGTGTTGGGGGAGGGGCATGAGGTGGTATGGATGGGACATGGGGAAGTATGTGAAGAGTGAGGATTAGTGCATTTTATACTCCTCATCATAACTGGGTGAACATCCCACAATATCTAGGCAGGCCTTTTAGACAATCCACCTCAGCAACCCCTATCAATTGTTCAGAACTCTTTCCTAGGTTGACTGGTCTGACTGTAGCCCACCCTGCTCCCAGCAATGAAGGTCATGCCCCCTGAAGAAACTTTTGCACAAGGCAGTAATTTTCCTGATTCCCACTAACCGCCTTGAGAACAAAAGTCTTGGTTAGTATCTCTAATATTGAAAGTCTCCTCCAGTACTGCAAGTACCAGTCTTAGCAATGTGTTCAAGTCTGAGTGGAGCTGGAACCTAACATCTTCTGAAGCAAGAGTTCAACTACAGGTATGGGTCATACATATATACAGATTGCTACAAAGTTGTGCTGAAATTTATATGCATTTGGTTTATTGTCTGTCCATTTTATTTTCAAGAGATTGCTAGATGCATTTTGCCAAGACCGTCCACCGGCATACATTGACTTCACAAAAAGCTCAAGAAAAAACAATGACATTAGTACAATCTTTAGTGATTAAAGACTGAAATTTCATTAAATTCAACTAACTTTTACAAAATTATGTTAAATACATAAATGCCAATAGCATGGTTGCACACCTGTAGTGAAGTCAAGCTGCATCATTCTGTATAGTGAGATGAAAAGAGGACAGATAAATGAATTTTCAAACCCATGGAGTGGCTTTATTTTATTGTTGACATTAATTATACAGTTTCTGATGTGCATTCTATCAGCTACCATTGAGCAAACCCTTGAGTACCTACAATCCCTTTAAAATTTGCCTTTTTTTTTCCTTTATTTGTTCATGAGATATGGGCATTACTAGTCTTGGCCAGCATTAATTGCCCCGCCCTAGTTGCACTTGAGAAAGTGGTGATGAGCTGCCATCTCGAACCCCTGCTCTCCCAAATGCTGTTAGAGAGGAAATTCCAGGATTTTGACATGGCACCACAGAAGGAATGGCAATATATTTCCAAGTTGAGATTATGAGTGGCTTGGAGGGAACTCGAAGGTATTCCCATGTACCAGCTCCCTCTCAGATGGAAGTGTTCATAGTTTTGGTAGATGCTGTCTAAGGAGCCTTGGTGACCTTCTGCAGTGCATCTTTCAATGGCACACATCACTCCTACTGAGTGTCAGTGGTGGAAAGACTGAATATTTGTGGATATGATGCTAATCAAGCAGGCTGCTTATCTTGGATGGTGTCAAGCTTCTTGAATGTTGTTTGAAGTGAGTTCATCCTGGCAAGTGGGGAGTACATCATACTCCTAACTTGTACATTGTTTATGATGAGTAGGCTTTAAGGAGAAAAGAGGTGAGTTAGTTGTTGCAAGATTCATTGCCTCTGACCAGCTCATATAGCCACAGTACTTATATGACTAGCAAAATTCAGTTTCTGGTCAATGGTAATGCCCAGGATGTTGACAGTGGGTGGTACAGTGATCGTAATGCCATGGGAAATTGAAGAGCAGTGGTTAGATTTTCTCTTGTTGGAGATTGTCATTATCGCCACTTGTGTGGTGAGAATGTTACTTGCCACTTTTCTGTCCAAACCTGCACATTGCCAAGGTCTTGCTGCATTTGGACATGGACTGCTTCAGTCACGAGGAGGAGTTGCAAATGGTGCTGGACATTGTGCAGCCGTCAGTGAACATCCCCAATTCTGACCTTTTGATGGAGGAAAGGTTATTCATGAAGCAGCTAAAGGACACCCACCGTGAGAAATTCCTGAAGAGATGTCCTGAAGCAGAGATGACTGAACTCCAACAAACACAACCATCTTGCTAAGTGACAGGTATAATTCCAACCAGAAAAGAGGTTTCCCCCTATTCCAGTTTTGCTTGAGCTCTTTGCTATCACATTCAGCCAAATACAATCTCGATATGAAGGGCAGTCAACCTCCTCTCACCTCTGGAATTCAGCACTTTTATCCATATTTGAATTAAGACTGCAGTGAGGTCATGAGCTGAATAACTTTGCCAGAGCCCAAAACTGCATGTCAGTGAACAGGTTAATGCTAAACAAGTGCTGCTTGATGACACCCTCCATCACTTTTCTGATGATCAAGAGTGGAGGGGTGGTATTTGACCAGGTTAGATTTGTCCATTTTTTTGTGTACATGACGCACCTAATGTAATTTTCCACTTTATTGAGTAAGTGCCAGTGTTGTACCTGGCCTGGAACAGCTTGACAAGGTGTGTGGAAAGTTCTGGAGCACAGAACTTCAGTACCATTGCCAGAACATTGTCAGGCCCCAAAGCCATTGCAGTATTCAGTGACTCCAAAGGTTTCTTGATATCACATGAAAATAATCGATTCAATGAACACTTGGAATCTTGCAAATATTCTGCGGTTTATCTCACTTGCCATAAGACAATTTGTTGGCATTTGGGAGTTCCCATATATGGTTCCACTTTTGTAGTGTGTGGAAAATCACATCCTGTTGCAGGAAAAACATTCTCTGTCACAGTGCAGTTGTGTACCAATTGTTACATCAGTGCAACTGAAAAGATAATCTTTAAAGGCAATTATTTTGTTTCAGTCTCATTTGACTAAGGAATGAATAGAGGTCTGATGGTCCATGTTTTTGTCTCTTAGTAGCTGTCAAACGTATGTAGCATTTTCTCAATTAAATAGGTGTTTGCAAAATTACACTCTTAAATACTTGTGAAATATTCTGAACTCTGCCCCTGCCACACCTCAAAAAGCTCTAATTTGGCTTGATGATAATCAGATTACCTGGCTATTATTGACTCAATTTGATTGCCAGCTAAACACTGATATTTGTGGGTGAGGTTTTGTTCAGATTTAGACACCTGCATCAGCTGCTCAATAATTCTATGACACGAGAACTCTCTTATTATCAGCTAAGGGTAAGGATTATCAGAAGAAAATGAGTGTGGAGCCTTATTTGAATATCCTGATCCATCTCTCCAAGAATGCAGTGTTTTTCAAATGTCAACAAGCAAAGGGCAAGAACATTCAATAATTGCGACTGCCCCAGGAATTGTTGAACATATTGAACTCAAAAAGAGAGAGAAAACTGGTTCCACTCTTGTTCCAGGGAATTAAATTTTCTCCTCTATAAGCTTCAACTTCCTCGTTTACAGGTCTATCAGACATGCTTCACTAAACCTATGAAAAAACTGGTAATGAAATGAAACGGAATAGTACAACCAATAAGGTTATAAGCATAAATCACTTCCTTTGTTACCCCTAACTTCCCTGTCTAACAGGAAAGCCAGTGATGTTAGTACAGTAATGAGGTATGATTCTCTGTAAAGAATACATTGTCCACTCCAAAAATGTCCGAAATTATTTTTGACTCTAGTATCTAAATATGCTACATGCTACATGTCATAAAACCTTACTTTTCAGCAGATTCACATTTTGCTTTTCCATGTTTCTTCTAAACTTGTTGAATTAAGTCAGCATTCCGGAATCATCTGAAGACTGGACCAGATAAATGCCACAATGTTGAGTTTCCAAAAGCATTAGCTACTTATTACAAACTGGCAGCTCTCATGTCAATTTTCTGGACAGATTTATTTAATTCAGCTTCACAAATTGCCATAGTGCTTGAAGTCTTGGGCAGGATTTTTAAGTTCTAATTGTGCAGGACTCGTGTTGAGTTTCCCAGAATTTTCAACCGGTGGCCTGGGTGCTGGTTTTCTAGTATCATCCCATCCTGAGATATATTTGAGAAGGCTAGGCTATGGATCCTTGTGTATATTTAAGGCTGAGATAGATAAATTCTTGATCAGTCATGGAATCAAAGGTTATGGGGTAAATGAGGAATATCAGATCAGCCATGATCCTATTGGATGATAGAACAAGTTTGAGGGGGTAAAAGGCCTACTCCTATTATATATTGGCTTATGGGTAGCCACATGATGGTATTATGAGGTCCATTTAGGCCTCTTGACATCTGGAAAATGGAATTTCCCAACTGGCTGATAGACTGCACGTTGCAGCTGCCACAAAACGAGGCATGCTCCTATGCTTTTTTTATATATAAAATAAAAACAGAAAATGCCTGGGAAACTGGTCTGGCAGCAATTGCGGAGAACCTGAATTAACATTTCAAGTCAAAAGACTCCTGAATTTCTTCTTTTGTTCAATTAATTCATGTGAAGTAGGCACTGTTGGTTGGGCTAGTATTTATTGGCCGTCCCTCATTGACCTTAAAAAAGTGGCCTGGATCTGCCTTCTTGAATTTCTTCAGTCTTCGGGACACAGGGACTCCCATTGAGCTGCTAGAAAGAATGTTTCAGGATTTTGATGCAACAACAGGGAAGGAATATTGATATGTTTCCTAGTCAAGATAATGTGTGAATTGGAGGGGAACTTGCAGGCAGTGCTCCAAAGTTTCCACTGCCTTTGTTCTCCGGGTGGTAGAGGTTACAGGATCGGAAGCATCTATTAGGGGAACCTTGTTGATTAACTGCAATACATCTTGTAGATGGTACACATTGATGCTGTTGTGTATCAGTGGTGAAAGAGTGAATATTTGTGGATGTTGTGCAAATCAAACAGTTATTTTGACCTGGACGGTATCAAGATTCATCCAGACAAGTGGAGAGGATTTGAACATTCTCCTGACTTGTTCTTTGTAGATGGTAGACAGACATCCAGAGAATGGTACATAAGTTACTCAGTGCACAATTCCTTATTTATGACCTGTTCTTGTAGCCGATGCATTTTTATGGCTAGTCTAGTTCAGTTCTTGGTCGATGGTAACCCCAGGATATTGAATGTTCTGTTTTCAGCTATTGCAACACCATTGAATGTCAAGGGGGAATCCTTAGATTCTCCCTTGTTGCAGAAGTAATTACCTGGCATTTGTTTGGCTCAAATGTTACTTGCCACTCATCAGCCCAAGTCTAAATCTTGTGGACTTAGACTGCTTCAGTATCTAAGGAATCAGAAATGATGCTGAACATCGTGCAACACCCACCTCTGACCTTATGCTGGATGGTAGGTCATTGACAAAGCGACTGAAGATGGTTGGGTCTCAGACACTAACCTTAGGAACACCTACAGCGATGCCCGAGGGATGAGATGATAGACCTCAAGCAACCTTAACCATCTCTTATGCATGAGGTATGACTCCAACCACAAGTGTAGCAAACTTTAGGACACACTGTTAAGATAATCAGAACACATTCTCCATAGCACATAAAGGTGGTTTATCAACTGTCATATTGGTCATAAAAGCCAATATTACATATCTCTCTACTGTAACAAATGATGCAGGAAGTGTTTGAAACTACAACATAAAAGCCTATTACAATAGAATTTAATTTTTCTAAAGGGCCCTACAAATTCCTGTAAGGATGTTACAAGAATATTATCACATCTTAAAAGGATATCCTTTAGGTATTTTAAGATCAATGCTATTCCTGTGATTGGACCATATAATTTGGAAAGAACACTGTCTTTTTCAGCTGTGAGCTGGATTTGAATCCAAGCCAACTTGATGGGATGAAAATTTCCTCTCTCTCTGCTGGCTTGAAATGTCCCATGTCAACTATCTCGATGGAGATTGTAAACCATTTCTGAATGATGCAAGTCAACAGTACAAATATGCCAATATTTCAAAAGTAATTTTACTTGGAGGAACCAGAAAGACAAATGATATGATGCAATGGAAAATATTTCATGGAGATTTGGGATACAATGTTGTTCTGAGGAGGAACAGAAGTAACTTTACCCATAATTTAAGCTGTCTCAAGCGTAGCTGCTTTAGATACAGTTAGAACTAAGCAGAAACTATTCTATTCCCAAAAAGATTTGATAGTTAAAGCAGTAAAAACAAAACTGCTATAATTTTTTTGTAATCTGCCTATAATTCATAAGGGAATCTGAATATATTTGAATGTCATTCCAGTTCATGCCCTTTCTCTTAAAAAGAACAAAGTATATGCAGAACGTGTGGAAGTTGAAGATCTGAATTGTTATTTAATATGCAACTGCATTCATTAAATCAACATGTGCAGTGGAAGGTGGTCAACTGGGAGTGAAATGAATGATTTAGCATTGCAATAGTGTATCTAATAAGTGGTGAAGTAACATATAAAACAGACCGCTCTGTACAACCCTAGAACTGCAGATCAAGGAATTTACTTTATATAGATTACTCTGTAATTAATTGTTTTGAGGGTGCAAACAGTTTGTGTCTGAGCAGTTTATACATTCTAAAAAAAAACATCCATGTTTAGAGGGTTACAATTATCGTGTAGTGTGCCACTGCATTTGCTGTACAGTAAGGCATTTTAGTGTTTAAATTCATAAATTGTTCAACATTTAATACTGAAATACATTGCCTTGTAATTTTATAACTTTTTCACACTATTGTGAATTACTAAGCCAATGCATATCTGAGTACATTTAAAATAAAGTTACAAAAGAACACACTGCTTCACATAAAAACAGAATTTCAAGTTTTAACATTCCCTTTTGAGGAGCAATGCTAATGTAAATCCTGACCTATCCATCTTCTACTTCAAAGGATTATGTTTTTTGGCACAAGACAGCATGTTCATTTTATAATCAACAAAGCAGTTTGCAAATTTATGAGCAAAGGATTCTATTCATTACGGCAGTACTATAAAATATTAACGCTAAATATTTATGGAGTCCTTGTGCATGTAATAAGCCACAGCTTAAAAATTTCTTTCTTTGGCATATATGGGAACTATCTCAAAATGTTAATGTAGTATTATAACCCATGACCAAAGCTATGAGAAAGTCATAACATTTTT
This sequence comes from Rhincodon typus, assembly GCF_021869965.1. Lineage (NCBI taxonomy): Eukaryota > Metazoa > Chordata > Chondrichthyes > Orectolobiformes > Rhincodontidae > Rhincodon > Rhincodon typus. Next base: position 32,522,353 of record NC_063356.1, read on the forward strand.
CACAGAAGATTTGGTGTCAAAATCAGGCTCAGTATTTGAGGACATGATTCAGCACAAACCTTCAGTTTGTGTGCATCTACTGTTGCAAAGTGCAAAACATTGCATTTATATGGTATCTTTAATTTGAAGGAAACCCCAAAGGCACTTTACAGTGGAAGAAAAAAACAGACGCTGAGCTTTTGTGGAAAGTTGCGAGGTTGGTGGGGGGAGCTTATGATTGAAGGGCTAGATTTATTTGAAGGCAGAGAGAAAAGTGTTGAGACTGCTGGAATTTCCATCACGAATGGTGAAATAGAGGGTAGAGAATGAATGCACAAAAGCCCAAAATCAGATGTGGTGAAGAATTTTAAACGTGGTGTACTGGAAAATGGAATATTGGAGTAGATTGGTGAGGGTGAGGGTGATGGTGATAGGACAGCAGGACTTGGCCTAGAATAGAATATAAATTACAATAGAATTCTGAGTTAGTGGGTTAAGAGTGAGATTGCCAAAGTCGGGTAAGTGAAAGTCCTGTGGTGGTAGTTGGTGGAATTTAATTTTCTTCCTTTCAAGAAAAATGTTGATATTGTTGTAGGACTAGAAGGATTAAAGGGTATGGGGAGATGGGTATGGAGTTGGATGATCAGTCATGATTGTATTAAATGGCAAAGTAGATTTGAAGGGCCAAATGGACTACTCCTTATCCTATTTTGTATGTTTCTTTGGTTTTGGCAATTTTGAAGATATTGGCTGCAAAATCTGGCCCAATAACGTAATTTCTGCCTCAAATTATTGTATGTGGCTGATGCTATTAACTGAGTAAAATGCAATTGTAGCAGGGGTAGTGATACAAAAGCAGAGGCAAACACTGGAAATGTGTAGAGCAGATAGGTGGTGATGTCAATACACATGTAGCTAATTGATGCTGGTAATACTATTTTAGAGTTCAGTGCTGCAGCCAATGCCCCCTCTCAGCATACACAGATCAACATATGCACAACAGTGTGCAGGACCACTCCACCTCCACCCCTCCTCCTGCACCGCCCCCAACCCCATATCACAACCTCATAGATTCTGCAGTGAACTACTTGCTCCTAGAATTGGGTGCCAATGGCTCACACTCTTTTGGACTACAACATGATTTTAAAAATGAACAGAGACCAAGCTGAGCAGGATTACCTGCTGAAAGAGGGAGGGAGAGGGAGGAGATCATGGTTATATCTTCCCTGGGTTTTCAGGATGCAGTACGTCGATGGGAACTGCAGTTGAGGAACAGTGTGCTAGATACATCAATTTCATTAAGAACATCCAATATGAAATATACCAATGGCTACGGCCACACTGCATGGTGAAGATGGCATTGCCGGTGACTGTAAAAGTAACCGTATCCGTGAATCTTTGTAAGTTGTAAGTTGGATTCCTTCCTGGCTGGAGCAGGCAATATTTGCAACATCACCCAATTTTTCATCCAATGTTACATTAGAAGGGTTCTATATATCCAAGAGGGCCGAATACATTTCATTTTATCTGGGTTATCTGCAATTCTCTAATCAGACAGCAATGCCATTAAGCACAACCCCAAATCCCCATTTACCACAAGACCCATACTTTACCATCACATTATAATTGACCATTGCAGCATATTTTTGGGATCAGTACCAAAATAAAATCCAACACAAAATAAATACTACAAACCCAAATCTTCAAAAAAAACTTAAGTTCAGAGCAAAGACGAATCATTTTAGTGCATTTGCTTGGAGCCTAATTTCCATTTTCCTTTGCTTGTTTTAAGCTGCCTTGTGGCACTAACTAAATGACTTCAGTCTTCCCTGGGAGGACTACTATCAAAAAAAACTGCAAATGGCCTTGATGAACATTTCCAAGCAGCTCTGGTTCAAGAACTGTATCAACTGGACGTTGGTGGCAGCAGTCTGCACCAACTGCTTGTCTGTCAGGCAACAAGGAAGTCACTAGTGAAGAGGTAGTGATGGAAGCACAAATTCACTATGTTGCCCTGAGGAAGCCAGCAGATTCATGTGTTCCATAGTGTTACTGCAACTACCCCAATGTGGAATGTCAATAATCTTAACAACATATCAAGGACAGATTGCTAGACTTCTGTGGTGCCCAACAAGCCTCTTTGAACACCGATGCCCAGCTTTCCTAGCTGTGCCTGACCTTGCATGATATCAGTCTGGTCTTCCAGTGCAGCAGCCAGGCACTTAATACCCATTGCTTTTACTGTAATGGAGACTGAGACAATGGACACCAGACACTGCATCATAGTTGGCTCTGCAATACGTTAATGGAGCTGCCCATTTCAAGTAGCAGTCAGAATAGGTTTTCACGCTGCCTGCATTGAAAGCAACATTGGAAGCAACTGAGCCTTGTGATCTCCACTCCATTTGTCGGGGTTGTACAATTGTATGGCTATTAAATTTTAGACTTGGATTTGGGTTTCATTGTCACATGTACTCAAGGACAGGATTCAAGAGTACAGTGAAAGATGTACAATTTACAAATTTTAAAGTTTCACTTGAGGTTGTACATGACTTGGTTCAATCAAAAATGAATGGACTCGATGGAACCAGTGCTAGAAAAGCAAAAGTTTTATGGTGGTGGCTGTAACTGGTTTCTGCCTTAGTTTTGAAGGAAGCTGTTACTTTTCCATAACCTGATGCCAGATATGTAATTCATTCATTCATTGACGATCCCTCATAGACATGAATAACTTTTTCCATTCTCAGAGTGACTCCATAGGTCACTGGACAGACCAATGTGTCTTCTGCAGGTTCTGTTATACATGGGGCAGGTGGTAGTTACGGGAAGGGCGCTCCTATCACTGTTTTTGCCTGGCTTCCACTTTCCATCTCTCGAGGTGCTTGACGCCTTCCTGGATGCGCCTCCTCCACTTTGGATGGTCTTCGGCCAGTGGTTCCCAGGTGTCTGTAAGAATGTCGCACTTTGCCAGTAAGGTCTTGAGGGTATCGGAGATCATCGAATTCCTACAGTGTGGAAACAGACACTTCGGTCAAACAATTCCACACTGACCCTCAGAGCATCCCACCCAGACCCCATTCCCCTAATCTACACATCCCTGAACACTATGGGAAATTTAGCATGGCCAATCCACCTAGCCTGCACACCTTTGGACTGTGGTAGGAAACCGGAGCACCCAGAGGAAACCCACGCAGACATGGGGAGAATGTGCAAACTCCACACAGATAGTCGCCCAAGGATGGAATCAAACCCGGGTTCCTGGTGCTGTGAGGCAGCAATGCTAACCGCTGAGCCGCTGTGCCACCCCTCACTGAAGCACTTTCTCTGTTCACCTCGCCTGCCATTTCAAAGCTGGGAGTAGGGCACCTGCTTAGGGAGTCTCTTGTCGGTCATGCAGACGACATGTCCAGCCCATCATAGCCAATCAAGAGTGATCAGTGGGACAGTGCTGGGGATGTTGGCCTGGTCAATGACACTGGTGTTAGTGTGTCTTTCTTCCCAATGGATTCGCAGGATCTTGCGCTGGCAGCGTTAGTGGTACTGCTATGATGTGAAATAGTGAAAAAGTGACAGGCCAATCAGAAAGCTCTGAAAGAACAAATGCAAAGGAAAATTATAGGTATGTCTCCTGTCAACTATCAACGCAGGAAAAGCGACGTCACAAAGGCACAGTACGTAAAAATGGATGGTGATAATGCAGGACACCTTGAAGAATTCCAAATGGTTTGTGTTAATGTGAAGTTAAAAAGATTACTCTTGAAAGATTTTGGGGCAGGTAGGAGGGGATCCAGGCAAGGGACAGCCCAACAGGATTAATGAATCTTACTGAATGGCAGAGGCACTGATTGGCCTACTTCGGTTCTTAATTCATTTGTTTGTATGTTTGTATGTAATTGGTAGCTTTTCTCAAGTTCAATCTCCTCCCTTCTCTTCTGATGTGAGAGGATTATGTTGGGGGAAGGTACAATGTCTCTACAACAACTGGCAACTTCAATATCTCACCAGAATAGCCTGTTTTCATGTGTGTGTCTGAAATATGAGTGTCATGTGAGGCACTAAAGTGTTTCCACAGCTGAACTGGCTTATAATCATTTAAGACCCAAACACTAATGCCTTTTTGACAGAAGTCACAGGATAACAGTTGGGATTTGAAAACAGAGACCGGTATTCTCCACCCTAATCCAAAGTACTAGTGATTCTGAGGACTAGGATCAAATCTGAATCTTTCTTGATCTTTAGAATTCAGTGCACAACATACATCCACAGAGATTTCAGAAGAGCTACAAAGTGGTTACTCCTTCCTGTTTGCAAGAATGGTGTTGCCACACATAGACTGACTTCAGAAAGTGATAAGGCTCAGTATGTTTACTTACAGTGGCTAAATTATTCAAAGTTTAAAGGCTTCACGTTCAATTCCTGGTCTGTATCGAACAGGTGGAGTTAGGAGTGTCGAATCAGGCTCGGCTGTGATCTACTCAATGGCCAAACTACCAGCAAGTTATTGAAGGGAAATGTCCTTCTGTTGGAAGGGATCCAAACAAAGGAGTGGACACCTTCAGAAAAATAGAGGAATGGAGAAAATTGGTAATGATATAAGGTCATTGCAGCAGTAACTTTTCCATCATTTTACATTTCACTTTTCAGAAACAGACCCATCATAAAAGGTAAGCCAAAGGGTGTGAGCTTATTCAAAGCCAGGATCAGTTCAGAATCCAGGGTTGACACAAATTACGTTTGTCAGCTGTGTGTTAGATTGCAGGACATATTGGGTCATTTCAACTTCCTGCAGCAATATAAACAATCTTATTTTTACTATGTTCTTGACAGTAATCATTATTGAAATAAAAATGAGTAATTCAGGAATTGATGTGGCAAATATACTGTTTAGGCCATTATTAAAGAATATGTGCATGGATCAGAGCTTGAAGTACTTATTTTAATTCATTTAATCCACTTAGTATTTATAGCAGAATCCGATTGTGTCCTAGCTACAGTGTTGTCTGCCTTGTCCATTTAAATCTATCAGATTATAATTATGATAGAATACTTGGTACAATTAGTAGAATACAATTAAAGTTATTTTCCTTTAGAAAGCATTTTTCTCTATTATAGAAAAAAAACCCTTTAAATCAAAACCACCAATGAACAAAACCCAGTTTTACCTCATTCAACCCATTCACCTTTGTATTGTCTGATTTCCTTTCGGATATCCAGTCCTGATAGAGACATTATTTCATCCAATTAAACTTTCTGGAGGCCAAACATAATGTCACAAACTTTCTTCACTTGCCTCTGACTCTATTCTCCTCCTTGGGCACTCAGATTGAACCAAACTATTTACAACCTTGGCATCATATAAGATTCAGAGCTTAGCTTCTGACCACAGTGGCTCAGTGGTTAGCACTGCTGCCTCACAGTGCCAGGGGCCCGGGTTTAATTCCATCCTTGGGCGACTGTCTGTGCGGAGTTTGCACATTCTCCCCGTGTCTGCGTGGGTTTCCTCCAGGTGCTCCAGTTTCCTACCACAGTCCAAAGATGTGCAGGCTAGGTGGATTGGCCATGCTATATTGGCCGTAGTGTTCAGGGATGTGAAGATTAGGTGGGTTATGGGGGATGGGTCAGGGTGGGATGAGCTGAGTGTCAGTGTGGACTTGTTGGGTCGAAGGGCCTTTTTCCACACTGTAGGTGATTCTATAAAGATGACAATTTCCTCTGTACCAAAATGACAGGCAGCTCATTCTACATTACTCTGATACGATCTCCTAGGTTGTCCCTAGTGTTAACAAACTCACTTACCCATCTTCATGTGCCCCGAGCAATTGATTGATTCTATCCCTGCAGTTGCAGCTTCAGCAGTGGCCACTACTAACTATGGTACTGCTGAGTACAACTCTTGGATTCTGAAAGCTCTTGGAACTGGGTCACTGTCCTTAATTAAATGGCAACATATTGTGGTCATTTAATTGACCATGACCAGGAAAATACTTCCCTGGCTTGAGCTGCTGGACAAAGTAGGTTCTGCACCCATTTCCATTCTGACTTCTGCCATCCTATGAAAGTTCAGCACACATTCTAACTGTGATATTACCATAAGCAGGGTGGTAGTCCTTTGAGTGTAAGAACACCACAGTACTGTTAGGGAGGGAATTCCAGGAGTTTGCCCCAGTGACAGTGAAAGAACAGTGAAAGGCTCCATGTCAGCATGAGTGGCTGGGAAGGAACCTTACAAGTGGTGCCGGTGCTCCCATGCATCTGTTGCCCTCGACTTTCCAGGTGGTAAGCAGTTACCTGTTTGAAAGGTGTTGTTGTAGGAGCCAAATAAGTTGTAATGCAGTAAATCTTTAAAGGGTACACACTGCTGCCACTGTGTTTTTTAATCAAAATAGCAGCGGTATAAGGGAGTTGAGCCTGGGGACTGTCTGCTTCCATTGGCTTTCTATCTCCTTTTTCTCTTCCTATTACTTCTGTTCATTTTCTTTTCTGTTCTATTTTCTTCGTTTGCTTTTAAGCCTGGAAAATGGCAGGTAAAGGAGGAAGCCTTGGGGGCAGCAGCAGCAATGAGCCAGACACGGCTCCACCCCTGTCAGGTTCTCCCGGTGAATGAGAAACAGGTCCCAGACTGACACCTCCCACCCGGACTCTCAGGCTAGGCTAAGGCACCAGGTCTGCAGCTAGGCCTGGGCGCCTGAAGGAGGAGAAAGGTGGTCACTGCAGTGGTCTCCCTGTGTGTCAGTCTCCCTGAGTGGCAGTCTCCTGGCGTGGCTGGCTTGTCCTGCCTGCACCTTCAGAGTATTTTCATCGTTCCTAAATTGGCTTTCCCCGAGCCCAAGAGCCGTTATCTGAACTATGATGAACTTTGTCTTAATTTTACATTTTTCTATTATTATCTATGATGTCTCACATTGATATAAGCACTGTGCTGGGGCAGCTTTAAAAACTTTTCACTGTATTTTTCACGTACAAGTACACCTGACAATAAATTTCTATTCTTTTCTAAAAGAAGGAAACGTGGAAGATGGTGGATAGGGTGCCAGTCAAGCAGGCTGTTTTACCCTGGATGATAACAAAACTCTTGAGTGTTGTTGGAGCATTTATAGCAAACGAAATGGTCATTGCCTTGCACTTGCATGGCATAAACATTACTTGCCACATAACAACCCAAGCCAAGGTATCATCCAGGTCTGCTGCATTTGTGCATGGACTGCTTCAATATCTGGAAGAGTTGTGAGTGGTACTGAATATGATGCAATAATCGCAAATCTCCCAACTTCTGACCTTACAATGGAGGAAAGATCATTGATGAAGCAGTTGAAAATGGTTCAGCCTAAGACACTACCCTGAGCAACTCCTGCAGAGATGTCCTGAGACTGAGATGGCTGACTTCCAACAAGCTCCATCATCTTTTTTGACTCCAAATTGAAGTTAAATGTGTGCAGTTTTTCAGATACAGTAGAATAAAAGGTGCAAATTCAGCACCACAGGAACCAATTTGTATCATTGTATATCTTTTGTTGCTTCTAGTTACAGTAATATTTGCACACGATCCTACAGGGCAAGTTCAAAAATGAGAGAAAGCAAACTTGCATAATGTTTTGGTGAAAGAAGAATTTAATTATTAATAATACTCAAATTAACTGGAGGCCCTTCTTTACTCACCTTAGCTTTTCTCACTTTAGGAGTTCTAATAAACTAATAGTTTTAAACAACTTATGATAAAACCCAGGTTAGAAGTGTCCTTACTGCCTACCATCATGGGTAGTTTGTAGGGATTCCAGACAGGATCCTCCTTGCAGTTCAAAATTAGAATGTTTGTTCAATTTCACGAAGCTCAGCATAATTGTACTGTAAATCTAAATGAAATGCAACAAAAGAGAACATCAGGCAACAGTCCTGTATTTTTGTGGGACCTTGGGAATCTACCTTTGTCAATAAATCTCTATTTATAAAACAATCCATTTTGTCCTACACTTGGCTGAAAACCATTTAGATTTCCTAAGGGGGAGAACAAAGCTGTTTCAAGAATTATTCATTCTGTATTGAGCTATCATTTCATTCTGAGGGTTAGTGTCTAGTATACTACACCAATGGTTTTTTGAAAAAATAGAGTAATTCACTTAGGATAAATTATGTTTCCTGCAGTAGGTTGGGTTTATACCCTGTCCTAATCACTGACTAATCATTTATTAGAAAGCATACCTTGTCAGATGATAACATGCACAATTTTGGCGTGACAAACGCAAACATTGTTAATACAAATGTGCCAAATTCACTTTCTAACAAATTTGTTAGAGTTTATTTTGTATGTTGTTATGATCCCAGCTGATGGTATGACTGGACAAATCAGATCCCAGAATGAAATCTGGATAGATAGGTGATTTTTTTTAAAAGTTTAGTTTTGGTGGTGGCCTTTCACTGAAACATAGGGCTGGATTTACCAAAGTTTCTTCTCCATGAGCGATAGCGTGTTTTTTCATATTACTGGTACAGCTTGCCCCACTAGGCTAAACACCACGTTTATATAGTGACCCACTCGTGCAATTGCGCACTCAGCAATGGTGGAAGTTGTTACCACTGTTAGGCCCTCTGGGATTCCTGGCACTGGGACCATTTTTAAACCCCAGTCATGCACCAAGTCAGGTGCCAGCCAAAAACTGGCCTTCACTATGCACTTCGTGGGAGGGGAATGAAAAATAGAAACTTCCAGGGACACGTAGGTGGTACGGGTTACACTTCACTGCAAACACAAGTTCACAATTGCAAATACGTTGTTATTTCACATTATCACCTCTCTGAATGACAGTCATTCTAAATTAAGCTATAAGAATCAAACGACACAGGTTACCTGTCCTCAGCGAAAGCCCATCTGAAGGAGAGCTAATCTTTCCCTAAGGACTAGTGTAGTCTAATATCTGCTCATTGTTCAATGTAGGAACATCAGTGAAAAGCCTTCAAATGTTTGAAAACACTCACTTATACTCAGCAATGGCAAAGGCTAAGAAAAAACAACCAGAAGCTTGATTTGCATCAGGAAACAGGCAGGGACAAATTGTCTTTTGGGCAAAAAATGTACAGTCAATGAATGCTCACTGCATCCAGCTCACATCTATTGGAATTGGGTGTCAATTGGATTGTCTTGTGGATTGTGGCCCCCAGGTAAGGTTTTTCATATTACCTGTGATTATTTCGTTTTTACAGAGATGACTATGATCAACCTGTAATGACCAATGACATAGTCAATATTGCTTCTGGCCAGGATTTGTATTACACAAAGTTGAACCTGACAAGCATTTCACATTTTCCATTTCCATCACATACTCATGATTTGCATGAGGATTGAAAATGAGGCAGAGTGAATCATATGCTCAGTCTGGTAATCTAGGGCCCCCTGCACCTTCATGTCATGTTCCGTTCTTCTTTGCACTATCTAACAACTCTCTCTGTGCTGAGTTACCAGACATTCCCACCCAACTCATTGATTTATGCCTTCATCTCTGAACATTACTCCCTGAGCCTGGTTTTACAGCTTACCCCTGCCAGCCACCATGGTGCACTTTCCTCTTGTTACACCTCTGGGTGCTTGTGACTGTCAATGACTCTGCATCCTGCAGCAACCTATATCCTCCAATACACAACTGTCTCCCATCCCCATGTTTTGAGTTGCACCCTTTCACAATTATTGTCTCCTCTGCACCCTAGCTTGTTGCCTGCAACATCAGAATTGATTTTCCCAAGTTCCCTACAACAACAGTAGACCCTGATAACCCCCTTCATTGAGCAGGCCTTTAGCAGGATTGACCACGGCCCACCCCCCAGCAACTTGGGCAGACAGCTTCAACTGATGAGTAACCGGATTTCTGAATTATATCTGTGTGGCTCCCTGACTGAATTCCCAGACTGTAGTGTTTTGGAACTGCTGGCCCTGACTGTCCCAAGCATCTGACTGATTGTGAACGCTGGTTTGACATAGTGTGCTGGTAAGCCCTGACTGAAGGCTATCTTCCTTGGCCTGGTTGAGACCTGGCTGTTTAGTTGGAGCACATGTAGTGTGTTTGCTGCATAAGCTGCTGGCACTTGATGCAGGTGTAAGATTGGCATTGCATAGTTCCTTAAAGTAAGATGGACACTCCCTTGACTGATCACTGCTGACAACCATGACAAGTTAACTAGCTTTGTGTCTGCACTAAACAGCAAAGCAAGACAGAAATACCATAAGCATGAAAGTTCTGAAATAAACAGCTATGTGCAAAAACGGAGGGTAAGCATGGCATGGCAGAGATACTGTGAGAATTCAAATTAGCACAAAGTGAGTGAACTCTAGGGGGACAAGCAAGGAGCTCGGAGATACACTCTGGACCAATTGAGAGATGGATACTTGTCCATGTGCACAAAGTAGACTGGCAGCAACAACTAACGAAAGGTGTCAATGTGCTCCAAAGTACAGCATGGAAGTGCAGAATTGTATTTGAAGTGGGTTGGAGATACGTCCTGATGATGCAGTGAGGCCAGTGCATGTCTGGTGCCACCCTCAGTAGATCTTGTTGGGTATTGTTGCCCATGGAGTGCACCATGAGATGTTGATGATTATTGTCCAAGATTGAGACTGGAGGAGAAAGCAGCAAACTGGAGTACCAGATATCTGCTCTGACCTCCATGTCAGGAACTGTCACTGACTAGTTACTATCCTGCATGTAGGAGTATAGGAAAATGGATATTAATGAGGTGAGATTAGTGAAAGACTAATGGTATACTAATACATACAAATAGGCCTCTCACCACTCACTAACAAGATCCTCATTTCGTGTTCAAAACATGTTTACAGATTTGAATTGTTTAATCCCTGACTTCGAGAATCTCACTTCTTCCAATCCCATCACATTTTCCAACTAAGTCACCATTTCCCACATTGTTCAGGGTCTGGGGTGATTTGGTCCATAGATATGTGAGGTTGCAGAGTTTCTGTAATAAAGAACTGAAGTTTATTCCACAAAATATAAAATCAAACCAAACTATATAAATGTGGAGATAACAAGGTGTAGAGCTGGATGAACACAGCAGGCCAAGCAGTATCAGAGGAGCAGGAAAGCTGACGTTTCGGGTCTGGACACTTCTTCAGAAAACTGCTTGGCCTGCTGCATTCATCCAGTGTTACACCTTGTTATCTCAGATTCTCCAGCATCGGCAGTTCCTACTATCCCTATATAAATGTGGAACACAGTTTGAAAGACCTTAATTCACACAGCTAATTGAAGTCTCATCCTACATTCTCACACATTACAGAAACTCAAATCCAGAGAATGTATCCCCCTGTATCATATCTTTAAACTTGACTTAACTGATTCTCTGCAGTCTTTACCTGTGAACTGTGAAATCCTCTTATGTAAATACTCTCTAAAATTGAGAGCTTAGATTCTCAGCTTTTAATAACCTGTAGATTTCTAATCAAGCATTCATAGTTTGGAAATTTCACAAACTAAACTTTTACACTTAAAGTAACTGTGCTTTTCCTTGTCTTATACCCCTTTCGAGGAAACAAACCACATTTGTTTCTGACCTCAGTAAAGACTCCTCCCAACTGGCTCAACACTTATAATCTTGGAGTTTCCTAAATGGAAATCAGTCTTTGATATCCTGATTCCACATTAGACATAAATCACTACTGTGAAAATAATTTTTTGTAAACACTCTGGGTGTTCCTGCTCTTTAACATATACCAGATTAAGTCACTATTCTGGAAGGACTGTTTGGTGTAGGTTATGTTTTGAAACTATTCATAAAAATAGCTAACCCCATATGTTACTATTTTAAATCCAAACCCTAATGATGATATTGATATATGTGTATAAATCATACATCTCTCATTACAATGCATCGTGATGACATGCCCACACATTGTCCTGAAGGCAAACAATCCTTTATATGTTACCCTTCATGTGTAGAATGACTGTTCCTAAACAAATTAACTTTAAACACCAGTAGTTAGCCCTCGTTGTCAGTTTTCAACAGATTAGTCAGACCTAGTACAGTACAGAAACTGCCTATCTAATCAACCCCATTGGGTTCATTCAGAAAATGAAATTATACTGTTTTATGAATGGGAAGCGTGTCATCAAATTACTTGAAACACCAAAAGGGTTTTCAAACTTTGTGGGGAATCCTTGTATGTATTGGTACATTCCAAGCTTCATGGCTATCGTTACATTCTTCTGGACGTCCCTTCTCCTAATTTTCAAAATGCCTTGTCAGCAAACAAAAAGAAAACAATTTGCATGTTGCCAATTTATAACAATATGCTTTGGTGCACAGTTTACTGGAGTACTTTATTGATAACAATTATGTAAAAATAAACAAATGTGATGGAATGTTAGAAATCTCACCCTTTTCCACATTGTGAATTATGGGATGGTTAGATAAAGTCAGCATTTTACAGAAAGGAAATTGTGTTTGACAAAACTATTTAGAATTAAAAGAGCCAATAGGACAGGTTTTCTCATTTTTAACAAAGAAATAAGTTAGTTTTGTTACACTCAACTGAAACTAAATAAAATAATTTTAAAGATACAAAAACACATTAAAGTTCCCACATATAGATACAGATTATAGACGGGGAAAAACAGTTTGGCAAATTAGAATCAACAAAAAAGGTAAAACAAAATACAGTTTGTAGTTTGGTGACTCAGCTGGCATCAGGCTAAATTTAATGGTCTTGATGCTTTGTTTTAAAGATGTATATGATAGAACTAGAGGGCATCGCCTCAAAATAAAAGGAAGCAGATGTAGGACTGAGGTCAGAAGGAACTTCTTCACCCAAAGCGTTGTGAATCTGTGGAATTCCCTGCCCAGTGAAGCGGTTGAAGCGACCTCGCTGAATGTTTTTAAGGCAAGGCTAGATAAATTTTTGAACAGTAAAGGAATTAAGGGTTATGGTGAGTGGGCGGGTAAGTGGAGCTGAGTCTCAAAAAGATCAGCCATGATCTTATTAAATGGCGGGGCAGCCTCGAGGGGCCAGATGGCCTACTCCTGCTCCTAGTTCTTATGTTCTTATGTTCTTATGATTGAGTTGGTAGCTCTTCTGAAGGTACAGCTCTGGAGTTGAGTTCTCTTTTTCAACTCTGTGTCTGTTAAGCACAGAGAGGCAAAACATATGCAACACTTAAAGATCAAATGGAGGTTAAAGTCCATACAGTGTGGGGACCAGTACATCAGTAGTGACTTTCCCAAAATGTGTCAGTCAATGGCTGAAGATTTGGATGGAGAAGGAAGTTGATGGTGTGTTGTTGTCTAATTCAGGATGACAGGTGGGCTATTGAATCTTGTAGGATGAAAGAATGCCCTCTAGCTCTGAAGCAGCTGCAGGCTGTCTTTTCAGGGGAGCCACTATTTTAAGGTGCCCTGTCTCTCACGTTTGAAAGTCCTTTTTAAAACAAAATAGATTAAGCATCAGGCCTTTATTACAGAAGGAAAAGCCTGAATGGCTTCTGGCTGTAATGGGAACTAGACTAGTGTGAAGGGCATCAAAGCTGACCTGACATATTACCTCCTCCCACTTAGTCTGCCAACATGATGCCATCTCCATGCAGCTACATTGTTCCCTGATTTCTCTGGTTTCTAGAGGACCTTTGGAAAATGCCAATCATCTCTGGTATATCTTAATAATCACTTAACTGGCTTAATTAATCTTCTACCACTTACAGATAGGTCATTAGCTGCCTTCCTGCCTGTGTAAATGCACCAAGGAGAGTGGAATGGTACTGGGAAGATGACACAGAAACCAGTGGCCTGAAATTTGTTGCCTGTCCACCTCCATACTCCCCTGCACTGGGCCTGAAAAATTCAGCATGGAAATGAGAAATGGCTCGCTAGATTTCACTAATCCTCAAATTCATTCTTTGATGAGGAGACATTGACTACAACGGGTCACATTCTCTTGAGCTTAGGTGAATGAGGGATGATCCCAATAAGACTTAGAAAATTTGTCAAAACTTAAATCAATACTCAAGTTCAGCCATCACCTTAAGATAGTAAAGTAGATTTGAGAGGCCACATAATCTAATTATGTTTCTATTTCGTCTGTCCCCTATCCCCTTCACCCAAAATCCCATTTTGAAAACCTTTGCTATATCAGCCTTCACTTTGTTTTTTGAGATTAACATTTACGGCAGATGTTCTATGCTGCTATCATATTGTGCTTTGGAGATTGCATTGGTTTGGAGTCACTGCATATCTGACTGCCAAGTAAATATATCGTCAACTGAGTATTAGAAGTAATTTATTTTGATTTTCTGAAACATATATTTAACATCTGGAGAGAACTCATTTTCTTAAAGCTTAGTGCTGAAGTTAAATGGGATAATTGCTTGCAAGTATTGTACTTAACTTTTCAAATTACACCCTTGGCTTTGTGAGGTGACCCATGTGGAGTTAAGTCTCACGTACCATTGGTGATGGTAAGTATTATGTGCTACATGCTTTGTAATTCCAGTCACTTTCTTCTGGCTTCAAAAGATGCCAACTGAATATGGGTGTTTTACAATCTCTTTGTTTTATAGTATGCACTATTCTGTGACCTGTTACCTGCATACTGACAGCTTTTGCCATGTCACACAAGAGTCAATGATAATACAATGAAAGGCCTTTGTTGTGAATGAAACCACATTCTGAGTCTGTAGGTTTTAACACTGCAGGAATTATCAAACTGAATGCATAGCTGAATACTCCAGTAGCAGTTGTAGTTTTAAAACTAATCTGGTATTATGTCAGAGTAGCAGTTTATTTTCTTTTTTGCCAACTCCAAACTAAACGGTGGCAGCAACTGGTTGAGTTTTGACATGTCTTGAGCTATGAGATCAAATGGTGGGCAAACGCTGGAGCCTCCATCTTGGGAAGATGAAAAAGCTGACATCATCCTGCTTGTCAATTTGAATCATACTTCCTGCCAGTTGATGACAGAATACCACTTGATAGCATTGTGCAGACCTGCACAGAAGAGGATTCGTAGTGACAGGGGAACATATAAATCAGCACCACCATCACGTCATGATCATTTTATTCGGACATAGCTATGTTTGGGCTTCAAATAGAGCAGAAACATTAAAAGGAAGAATGGAGATATTCAAATGCAAATGGTCTTCAAGGAAAAATTCAAATTACTGTTGTCATTTCAAATGAATGCAATGGCATGTATTGTAAATGACAGTATATTTTAATCTGCCAGTAAGTGATGTAGTGACCTTGAATTTCTGTAATATTCTAATGTGTAGTAGAATTTGTCCTATAGGAAAGTACAATAGTGGTACCTTCACATTTAACATTGAGGTGTTTTACACTCTCTTTGTTTTATAGTATACACTATTTTGTGACCTGTTACCTGCATACTGACAGCTTTTGCCAAATCTGCTATGTGCCAACTGGTAAGGCCAGATGAAGGACAATCCAATGTTAGAAATGCTGTTAACTTCCTCCTGTTGACCAGATATTTCATGCCCAGACAAAACCTACAGCTTGTCAACTTGCAGGGATAAACAAACTTAGACCAAGCCTTCTGGCCTATTGCACAGTATCAGTATCCCACCAGGTTGCTCAGTTTCGCTTTGACAAATAATATGTTCTTGTGTTAAGTTGAAATAAAATCTCTATGCCTGTCTATACTACTCACCAGCCAAGACAAGACTCGTGACATAAAACAAAAAGATGCGGTGAGATATAAAGGACAGAACAACCATATTAAAATGCAAATAATTTCCTAGAGTGTATTCAAATTGGCAGTTTCTGTGTGGTGTGATTATATTCCATGATGTTTCTCTCCATCTCTTTGTATGCATTCTGCAGTAAGTTTTGTTATTTGCATATGAGGGATAATTTTGCAAATCAGCTCTACCAGCAGGGAGCTTTGCTCACTGATGACAGCTATCAAAAAGTTGGGAGATGCAGGCCATAGCTTCCGTCATGCAGTCGTGTGCAGAGACAGCCAGCAGTACATACTGGGAAATTTACCTTAATGTCTAAAATCGAAATTTTCACAGGTAAAGCAATAAAACTCCTACAAATCTCTGATCTTCCTAAGACATTCCATCAAATTTAAACAGCATGGGTCTCTCCTGTAAGATGTTCTATGTTTATTGTGTGACCATATTGTCCAAAAACAGATCACACGCTAGCCTAATATTGATGCCATCTCTCCCTTTCTTTCACTTGCACTTCTCTTTCTTTCAGTAGGGAGACTAGAAACAGTTTGAGGCAAGGAAAGACTGTGAAATTTGCCAGTTATAATCAAATGTCAATTCTTTTACTTTTCATCAAAATACTCTTCATGAATGAGGAAAATACACAGGAGGGGGAGGTGATGGCCTAGTGGCATTATTGCTGGACTGTTAATCCAGAGAACCCAGCTAACATGCTGGAGACCCATGTTCAAATCCTGCTATGGCAGATGGTGGAATTTGAATTCAATAGATGTCTGGAA
Organism: Rhincodon typus; assembly: GCF_021869965.1. NCBI lineage: Eukaryota > Metazoa > Chordata > Chondrichthyes > Orectolobiformes > Rhincodontidae > Rhincodon > Rhincodon typus. Next base: position 32,538,791 of record NC_063356.1, read on the forward strand.
TTCAGAATCTAACAATGACCGTGAATCCATTGTCAATTGTCAGGGGAGAAACCCATCTGGTTCACTAATGTCCCTTAGGGAAGGAAACTGCCATCCTTGCCTGGTCTAGCCTACATGTGACTCCAGACCCACAGCAACTTGGTTGACTCTTAACTGCCTCTGGGCAACTGGGGATGGGCAATAAATGCAGCCTAGCCAGTGACACCCCTCATCCTGTGAATGAATAAAGGAAAAAAACTTATAGCAGAGAAAATTTTGCTTTCCACATGAGCAAGTAGTCCAAAACATTTTATTCTCCTTTCCCTGACATGGTTCAACCCCTTCATCTCCCTATCTAATTTAAGCTCAACTGTCTATATAGTATCAGCTCCAGTTATTAATCTTGGAAATGAATAATATAGACTCTCAGCACTCAGGGTGTAGAATTTTCTCTTGCTTTCTGTTTACACTTAATCTTGCATAGATGGCCTTTCATTTTAAGCCCCTCAACAGTTGAAACAGACTGCTTCTCTCAATATGGTTCTATCCCTTCAGAACTTTAAATGCTTCTGTCATATCTTCCATTAATGAATGTTGTTATGATGAAAATGGTCAAAATGTTGATATCTTTCTTCATATTTTTATTTCCCCAGAGTAGGCAGAATCCTACTGAATGTGTTGTACTATTATTGAGGCTAACATATCAGTGCTGAACTAAAGGAATACTGTATGTCAGAGGTGCTAAGTTGCAGAGAAGTTACCCTACTCTCTCAAGTAGGTGTAAAAGATTTAATGAAACTAGTTTGAAGAGGAACAGACCAGATCTTCCAAAGTCATAGCCAAACTTTATCCTCAAGCAGCCGCACAAAAATTATTAAATGTGTTCATCCCATTGCTGTTTGGGGAAATTGCTATGCACATATTGACTACTGTAGTTTTGAAAGTCAAAAATACTACAGTAACTCGGCAAACTTTTGGGGAATCCTGATGATGTGAAGAGTACTTTATAAAATTAAACTCTTCTTTCTAACCCCTCCAAAAATTGGCCTAATTCATTATTCTGTTGTTTCCTTGCTAACCAATCTATAACCAGTTGACTATCTTTCCATGCCTCTTAATGTTGTCAAGTGTCCATCCATATAACACACTGTCAAAGGTTTCATTAAAATCCATGTACACAACCCAACTGGATTTGTCTCAACAACCATTGCCTGTTACCTCTTCAAAGAACTCTGATATTCATCCAGCACAATTACATCTTTTTAAAACCAGCCTGACTACCTTCAACTATTTTCTTTTTCAGGGATAATTTAGTCCTTAATTAGAGACTTTAACTTTTGTCCTATCATAGAGGTTAAGTTAATTGGCTTGTAATTGCTTGCATTATTACAGACTTTCTTTTAAAAGTGGATACTGCATTTGCCATTGTTCATTCCTTCAGGACAAATAGAGCCCTAGCAGACAATTTTTTGGAGCCTTCAAATTCACTTTCCAACTACCCTCAGAATCTGGGGGTGTATCCATTCACTTACGGCATTGCATCTTCCTTTAGACTAACAACCTTGTCAAAAATGTTCCTTTTATTGATCACAACGCTGCTCAGCTCACTCTCAACAGGATCACCTTTCTGATAACCTCCTGTTTAGGAAAGATCATGGCAAAATGCTATTTTGATGAGCCTATTCTTACAGGAAGTTGCATTCCTGCTTTTAATAATTCTGTCTGTACCAATATAGTTTGTAAAATGCTTTCCTGTTCCCTTTTATGTTTCTGGAAAGATTTTCTTTATGTTCCCTTCATTTTTTGGTATCCTGCTCTTAACTTCATATTCTCACATTTTATAATTTTCTCATCATTATATCTTTGGGTGTTCAGGGGCTTTCTTTTTAAATTTTAATAAATTTGTAATGTCTTTATTTATCCATAACATTCTAAATTTATTAATTTCATTTTTTAAATGGAGTAAATATAGTCGATATAATTATGAAATCATTCTACTATTGACCTGAATTCCTATGTGTTAATTTCTGCTTGCATCTCACTTCTGCGATTCCAATTTCGTTATTGTATAATCTGATCGAATCCAATCTTGCATTTTCTTTTTGTGTGTTGACTGCTTCCTTTCCCATTATCATATTAGGGCTACAATTCCCAAAGTCTTTGTTCACATTTCCTGATTTCGTTCATTATTCCTATTTAGATCTAACAAAGAAACCACTGTTTGAGTGGTACTAACAAACTATTCGAGGAATTTCATTCCCTTTATTCCCATTGCTCCTTCCGTGCTACCCCAACAACAACTTTCATTTATACAGCAATTTTCATGTAGCAAAATGTTCACAGGCTTTATCATTTTATTAAAACATAGAGCCATAATAATCATTTGGGAATACAGAATTTAAGATTTGCTGAGAAAACACACATTTTAACCAAGTTTTCCACCTTGCGCTCATCAGAGAATTTGCAAGAAATACCAATGTGAATGGGAAGTAATAATTAACCATAGAGTAAGGAATAAGTACAGGTAACAAAAAACTTGATTAAAGACAAGAGGTTTTAAACACCATCTTGAAAGGAGGAGGAAGGTGGTGAAGTGTACATTTTGGAAGGAATTCTGTAGCATAGGTCAAGTTTACAGAAATGAGGGGCAATTGATGATGGAGAATAGCCGATAGTAGGGCAATTTTAAAAATGGAGATGCACAATTTTTAAGGGGCCAGGAGGAACAAGTGTGTCCACATGCTGAGGGTGGTCTGCTGCCACTCTGTCTCTCTCTGTTGGGGAAGACAACCACACCAACTGATAATTCAATGGACACAAATTGGTAAGCTGTGATGATGCATGTATTTTCAGATTGCTGACCATCATCCTTGGGCAAATGAGGTCCATCCTGACAATTAACAGGGCTTCCCAGCTGCACTGCAGACTAGTCAGTCAACCACATACCACTCAGCTGATGTGGGTGTTTTATTAATTCATAAACTCCTGTTTGTCACTGTGACTGCAACATGGAGCCCATGAAAGTAAAGTTGAGGCCACATGATGGAACAAAACTCATCCCAACAGGAAAAATGAAGCTTTGAGCTCAATGCAATGAGAAGAAGAAAGATTTGCAGTACCAGATAGTAGTTATCAAGCAAAATTCACTCAGCCACCTGAAGCAAGTCTAAAGTTTGGACTGGAAAACCAACAGATGTCAATAGAGGCTAGCAGTGCTTTGTAGCTGATAAGATTTTGATGACTGGACAGATCCTGAAAATATACAAAGTCATCTTTACAAGTCTTGGATGTCTTTCTCGTGGATGTCAGCTCAATGTAGGTGAGTTTATTGTCCATGCTTTCAACATTTTGACCAGTTTATGTATTAAAAACACTTTACCCAAGCTCCCTTGATGGTGTAATGAACAAAGGGAGACAGAATTTGCAGTTCAACTTGATTTTATTAACAAAATATTCCCTATTTTGAAACACTGTATGAGCATTTTGCAAATACCCAAAACACTTTCTCTCTCTTACTATCTACCTGAGAAAGGATATTACCTGCAATGATCCACATGTTTGAGCTGGGCTATTGAAATCTCCTTCCTCTCTGACGTAGACTGGTTCTCTTTTATGAAGGTGGGTCTGGCAGGTCAGGCCTGATCTCTCTCTCTCCAAGTGGTCAGAGCTTCGTTGCTGAGCTGGGTTGTTTCTTTGCTCAGTCTTCACTGAGGGGTTGTGCCCAGGTGTGTGCTCTTATCACCCCTCACCCTGACCTTCCAGAATGTTTTGTGATCTTTGAACAATGGTGTCATGAGCTGTGTTCAATTCATCCAATGTGGACATGCCATGCCAGGAGGTGTAAAGTGCTCATACTCAGACTGCCAAGGTGCCAGAAACAAAAATAGAAACTGCTGGAAAAGCTCAACAGTCTGGCAGCATCTGTGGACAGAAATCAAAGTTGATGTTTTGGATTGAATGACCCTTCCTCAGAACATAAGATGCCAGAAAGTCTGATTGATGTTTCTCCAATACACAACACTCAAGCTGGTTGTAACTGGCTCCCCTTGAACCTTTGTGACCGTTTTGAACTTGGTTTCCACTGATCTCTTTAGCCGACAGTGTCTAGCTTCTGTTTAATTCACTTTGGCCAATTTTATGTCGTGCCTGATTCCTCTGGCTGTGTGTCAATTTAGAATGTCCAATTTTCTGTCCACGGTCACTTGACCACAAGATTATGAGACCAATTCAGCATTCAGCATCAAGGAGAGTTCCAGCTGCCCTCAAGTTCAGCCGAAAAGACAAGTTAGAGGAACTAGAAAAGAAACAGCTGACCAAGAAATTGACAACTCTTACAGATTGGATTAGTAGGACCTCAACATTGATAAATCTGGAAATTGAGAATATGCATATATCTGAAAAATCTCAAAAGCTTTTGAAGTGATCTCACAACTGCGTGCCAACCATTGAAGACAGTTTGCTACAACTTGCCATAGCAGATGGCTTTACGACTTTCGATGTAAACGATGGTTATGGACAATGAAGCAAGATGAAAGCAACAGTTTTCTAACTACGTTATGGATGCCATTCAGGAATCAAGGATGATTGCACATGGTGTTTTGTCCATTCTACTGCTGTGAAAGAGTATGAATATAAAGAGATTGAGATAGTTGGTGATTTTACAGGACTGGAAGCTATTGTTGATAATTTTCTTTGAATGTGGATACAATGGAAGAAGCCATTTAGCCAATGATCAGAATCTAGTGTGTTTTTTACAAAAATCTTGCCAGATGATATTGGAAGTGAATTTTGGTGTGTCTTAAAAACTGAATTCTCCTGGTATTTACTCTGCAGCATGATTTTCATTTGATAGCTATTACAGCAGTACTTAATTTTCCACGTTGGCTCAGTGGTTAGCACTGCTGCCTCACAACGCCAGGGACTCAGGTTCGATTCCACCTTCGGGTGTCTGTCTGTGTGGAGTTTGCACGTTCTCCCCATGTCCGTGTGGGTTTCCTCCAGGTGCTCTGGTTTCCTCCCACAGTCCAAAGATGTGCAGACTGGGTGGACTGGCCATGCTAAATTGCCTGTAGTGACCAGGGATGTGAAGGTTAGGTGGGTTAGACATGGGGAAATGCAGGGGTAGAGGAATGAGTCAGGGTGGAATGCTCTTCAGAGGGGCAGTATGGCCTTGTTGGGCCAAATGGCCTGTTTCCATGCTGTAGGGATTCTATGAAGGAAAAAAAGGCACTACAAGAGAAACAGAGGTCACAATGCCCAACACGAGTATCAACAATTCATCTAGCATCAAACACACCTATCTATCAGTGTCCATAATAAGAAACATTTCTTTCTTAGAAAGCTTCTAAATGTTGCCTCAGATGAGGGCAGGCAAGGGGACAAATGATCATCTGACATCATGACTAGCTGCCCATGACCATTGGCCAAAAAGCTCCAGACAATTGATTGACAAAGAGAAAAGTAACCTGGTATAACAATATGCCAGGCTCAGACAGATTACTCAGGACAGAAGGTACGGTGAGGGGGGCAGCCCTGTTGGCAAAACTGTGCTGGGATCAAGGAAGTTGGAGAAGCCAAATCCACAATGGGAAAGCTATGCCGGGGCCAAGAGAACTAAGGAGCCAGATTCCACACTGGAGTAACTGCACTGTGGCAAGGTAAAATTCACGGTGGAGGATCCACAAGGGACCAAGAACAGAGTAGGCCCGGGGCAGAGGGAAGTTTCTCCCAGAGAGCAGTTCTCATCAAACAGATTGTACTAGCAACAGCCTTCATCGAGCAGACTCATGAAGCAGATTGAAAACAGACCAGGAGGAGAGGACGAAGACCAAGGGAAGACATTCCTAACGCCTCAGCTACAGAGCAGGAAGCTGCCCTCAACACTTAAATGAGATCAAAATATTCTCTGCCAAAAGCCTATTTGCCTTTTGATATCAGTGATTGGTTGCATTCTTTGTCTAATTAACTAATGTATCATATCTAATTTACCGCTTTTAACAAACTCAATAAATTATCAGAAATTTGCAATAAATCATCGACTGCCTAACTGTGATTAAGAACCCCCCCCCAAAAAACAACATGAACAGGAAAAAGATGCAATTGAAGATGCCTGGAGGCAAGTACTTAGATCATGTATTGAGAACAAAAGGACTTCACTTGGATCCTAATGAGGTGAGAGCTATGCTGGAGATGCAACAACCAATAGTCGCAATGATCAACAGATGTAAAAATGTCAGGACTGAAGCAACCTTTCTGCAGCAAGGTCAAGGGGTTGCATTTGCATCAGGGTGTTAACACCAAACAAAATGTCACTACACTCTGACTGAGAACGAATGCCTTGTTGTTATTTTTCATTTGTGAGCATTTTATTCAATACCTGTTTAGGAGAAACAAAATGATAATAGAGTCTGACCGCAAGCCACTTCAAAGTATCTTTGTCAAACCACTTCTATCTCATCCAAAGCATTTGCAGAAAAAAAATTACTTAATTTGCAAGAGATAGCGTAGAAGTGATGTACATGGAAGGGAAGCAGATGCATATTGCAGAAGTGTTGTTGAGAGAAGAATTTATTATGACAAAATAAGGAGACTAATACAGTGCGCAAAATCTTTTGCATTCAACGAGAAACATAAGCAAAATACCGTGGAAGTTATCAAACGACCACAGACAAGCATTTTACTCAGACTGCTAAGGGAACAACACTCTCCTGTTCAATGCTTTCACTTTAGATTTAGCAGACTTTAAATAAACAACATGAAACCAGGGTGGTGGAATGTAAGTTTCTCTTTCAGAAAATAAACAGCCTCAAATAAAATGAGCTTGAAGATTTTCAGTCCTAAAGACCAGTAGTCAATATAAACATTTTCCAGATTTTCCCATTACATTTAGCTAACAGTTTCAGTTAACACCTGCAAGATTGGTTGCTGTAAGAAGTAGGGGTTGATGCACTGATGCTGTGTGACTATAGTTTCCAATTTTTTAAATTGAATTCATATAATTCTGTCGATCTCTGACAAAACATCTATGCTTCTAAAGAACTTTTGTTGGAACTTCCACAAGAAAGCATCAATAATAGAAAGGAAAACAGCGGAAACATTACAAAAATGTTTTCATTAGTAGACAGCAACATAAATAATATATTGGTAAGGCAACAAGTGTAGTTGAAAAATTAAGAACTCATGATTTTTATTGTTAGCGATAAGAGAAATATATTTCAGCAATATCACTAAATAACTCAACCATTCTCTTCCTAAAATACAACAATTTCAACAATCGAGAATGGAAAATTTTAACTTAACCTGCCTGTTAGCAAATTGACAAGTCAGATGCAATGCTGGGGGGATTTTATACATTGGAAGAGTGGGGAAACATGGTATGTGGGATGACTGAATTAGCTCAATGCAAAGTTTTGATTTCACAATGGCAAGTTGAGGTGTAGAGATAAAATCAGCAGCATGTTGAGGACAATGCTGGCCTATGATATGAATATCAATTAGTGTGAAGTTGTACCTTCAAGATAAAATCAACAGCATGCCAGAATCTTGTGGCACCCAGTTCAAAATATTTTAAAGTTTGTGTGCTCCCGTCGACTTTATGCAGGTGTAACCGAGGTTGGTGTTTTTTTCTTCATTTACCTGTATAGCACAGGTAGGGGGGCAGGGAAACTTGCAAAGAGGCTGGGCACCAGCAAGAATGAGTCAGTGGTTATGGCCATGATGGAGTGGAGTCAGTGTCTGGTAAAGCCTTTAAAAGCCTGGCATTCTGGGTGTGATGGTAGTGGGAGTGTGGGGAGGTACTGACAGTCAAACAAACTAAGAAAATCAAGGCCCTAAAAGACAGTGTCCACATGTGTCTATCTCAGGGTGTTAGCTGGCAGAATCCTTACTGCACTGTGTAATCTCCAACAACATTTCTATTATCCCCACTGTGAGTGAGCTCGGACAATAACCTTTAAAAAGCAAGGGTGGTGGGGAGATAGTGAGCAGCCCAACTTGCAAGTTCAGCCATGTCCCACAGAGTTGCAATTACATCACTGGACACTAACTTGAACATTCAGTCAATGTTGAATTTTTTAAAAAAGCAAAGATTGTTTCTTCCACAATAAAGGAAATATTCCTAACTCCACATCAATGTGGCATGCCAGTACATTTAGCTCTCACTAAGCTAGTCTCAAAAAGTAGTGATGATGCACACATCAATAACATGGAGCCAGCGTAATGTGAAATACTCAGGTGAAATTTATCTTTCCAAGTCACTGTACTGTCTAAGTCTTTTGTTAATAGCAATGTATTTGTGCAGGCAATTTGTGCCTGTGATGCAGAGCTTCCCTGTTTGATCTGGAAGCTCATTTATAGCTCTCCTGTACCTTTGCGTTGTTAGCTGATGTCAGGGTTCACCAATGCAAAGTTTCTACTGAATTGCTCGTGTTTTCCATGCAGTTTGTCAGTGTGTAGAATGTTAATTGTAACTACATTGGAAATGGGATACAGAGATTGTACATGGTATGCAGATCTGGTGAAAATGATGGGAGCCACACACTGTTGACATAATCCCAGCCGTTGGTTTTATCCTTCACTTGATTAAGATCGCTGGGGTAATATCGTGTGGGCTATAAAACCAGAAGTTACCCCATACAGATTTGATGTTTTCAATTTTCATGTTAAAATAAATGCCAGAGAGATAAGTAATTGTCATACTAAAACATAAAACATACGTTTAAGAAGTTCATTAAAATTACCAACACTGCTGTCTATGTTCTAAATGAAGAGACCTCCCAGAACATAAATGATGACTTCTAAATTCATTCTGAATCCTGAACGTCTTTTATAGCTGACTTCAAATTTTTACAAGGCTATACAATTATTAAATTGATTATCACTTTTGTAGCTATCTGCATGTTGCAAGTAAGAAATCTGGTGACAGTTTTCTCCAGTTATTATAAACACCTCTTGGGATATATATGTTTTTACTAAATTCATCTTTTATTAATTTGTATTTTCCAATATTTCAATTTTATCACAGCCTCCTCCTGGAACAATTCTGAGAAAAAATGAATAAAACCACCCTTTTAAAAGTATCTTGGAGCCTCATTAAATTTGCAATGTCACATAATTTCATTGCTGTCAAATTAAACTGTTGTAAAGTTGCAGTACCTCTGAAAAAGTGATCTGGGTACATGATACTACAAACAATATTTGAGGAAATAAGTGCATAGTTGAATGATGTGGAACATCTAAGATTGTGGAAGGCATGATATAAATGTAAGTTCTTGCTTACAGGGGCATACAAAGCTTTTCAGATTAAAAATAAGATAAGAATTGCTTCCTGATATATCCTGAGGTATCTAATGTTAATGGCAAGTGATGGTGATGCAGGAAGTAAAATGGGCCGCAGAGTCTCTGGCTAGAGAGATTAATGGGAAAAAATAAATAATCCAGCTAGCATTTCTGTCCTAACTGTGTCCTGACAGGGTCAATTATAAGCTTTATCAGAAATAGCTACAAAAGCATGAGTTTATCCTTATATATCATCAACTATATGGAAATTTTAAGAAAGATGGATGCAGGGTGGGTGGATGGGTATGAACAATATCTAGTTCAAGATCTTGTGTGTGAGGACTGGAATGCCTTATGCTCATACTAAGCCATCCTATGCACGTTTTCATTATAGGAGCAAATTACTTTGGCTGACACACTGTGATTTCCAACATTTGTTGTTTTCAGAACATACTTTCATTACTTAGATGAAGAAATCACTTGGGTAAGACATCTTGGAGTTGTCTACCTCACGATTGATTAAAAGTAGCTTGGAAAGTAACAAAAAAGGAAAAAGTGAAAGTACAACAAAAGGGAAAGGATACAAAATTTGATACTAATAGTCATTTCGTAGTACGGAGCTTGAGTATTCGTGAAAAAACATATGTTGTTACAACTTACCGTTTTGCACTCATCAGGTCAATTTGCACTAGATATCAAAATAAAGGAAAAGTAACCTTTATACTGTATGAAAAGAGACTGGTGATTGGTTGGCAAGTGGACTTTGATTGGTAGAAATGTTGCCATGGAGAATGCATCAATTTATGATGACTGATAGTTAACTGCAATACATGCTTATTTTTTTCTTCAAGGCAAGTTGGCTCGATTTTGTCAAGATGTCACTCTGAGAAATGAACCAGGCAATGACTTCACCCCTGTTGAATTGAAACAGGAAAAAAGTGTGTGTATACATTCATTTCATCTGCAAGAAAAAAGGTCCTATAAAATAATATATGCAGCTGACAGAATACAGAAGCACATCACGTTGAAGGCACAATTGACAATCCTAAATTGGTTGTCAGAATAACTTTTGCACATTCAGAATTACATGAATGTTGATCAATCATGGAATCACACCTAATGTTAGACACTATGGTGTGAGTTTTACAAGCACAGTTTGTTTGCATATGGTCAGTACGTTGCTTATCGCAAACAGTGGAAGGGATACGCTGCTTGACATGATGCACCAGTCTTTGGTGCATATGGCCTAGCATCACACAGGCACTGAAATTTATGTAAAACATTACCCATTTGTATGGTAGACAGAACATCTTTTGGGCCTGATGGGAGCATCCTGTTATTGGTAAATACCTCTTGTGTTGCTACTGCATAGTAGCAGCATGAAACAGCCATCTTTGCCCATAACTCAAACTTTTGAGACATGTACCCTTCCAAGGTAATCTGAGGTAGACTGGAAACTTTTCAGGACCAGGAGTGATGGCCTTGGGTTACTTTGTGATATTGCATAATATACAGCAAGAAATGTTCTGATCAAGGTAAGCATTATTTCACAGAATGGATCTGATGTAATCTATTTCAGCTTCAGGCTTGCGTGGGAACAAGTGGCTTGGCCCCAATTTACAAGGTCACCAATATATCCAATCCTACAGCGAAAGGAACTTTTGGATTCTCAACATTCATAATCTGATACAGTCATAATAGCACTTTCAAAGGTCTGATTTTTCTAGATTTCTACCAATCCATGTTAATCAATGAGATAATGCCCTAGTAGTATTATCATTGGACTTTTAATCCAGAAAGTCAGCTGGTCTTCTGGGGACACGTGTTCAAATCCCACCATGGCAGATAGTGGAATATGAATTCAACAATTAATGTGGAATTAAGGATCTAATGATGATCATTAAATAAATGTTGATTGTTGGCAAACTCCATCTGATTCACTAACCCTTTTTAGGGAAGGAACTCTGTCATCTTTATCTCGTCTGGCCTACATGTGACTCCAGACCTATAGCAATGTGGTTGTAGTTTAACTGCCCTCTAGGCAGTAAATGCTGGGGTAGCCAGAGATGGCCACATCCCATGAGTGAATAAAGGAAAAAGAAATTGTGATAACTCCTACAAGGCCGATGGCGAAGTGATTATTAATCTCCAGAGTAGACTCAAGATCAGCTATGGCTCATTAATACCATTTCTTATCTCAGAGTCTTGAGGTTCTGAATTCAAGTCCTACTCTAAGAATTAAACTTTGCGGCTCTTGTGGTGCAGTCATAGTGTCCCTACCTATAAGCCAGGACACCTAGGTTCTAATCCCAACTGCCCTAGCGGTGTTTCATAGTATATGTAAACAGTTGATTAGGAAATGGGAGGGCAATGTTAAATTTTCACAAAAAATATGGCAGATTCAGGGATGGGTCATCAGACAAGCCTTTGTAAGCCATGTGTAGTGGATCTATTTTTGTGTTCAAAAATAAATGATGTTCCTTTCCAGTCAGGCTTCCTGAGTTATTACAAACGTAAAGTATTTCGGTTTCATTGGTCTGAACTAATAATTTTAAACAAGCTACATATTTTACAATATGAGTAAGTTCAAATAGCACTTCATAAGCAACTGTGCAGATTGGACACTCTCAGTTCATCATATCAAACATAATTAGCAACATGGCCGGCAGTTGTCCTACAGTTTGGATCATATTCACAAGAGATCCCACACTTGTTGAACATGAAGTCACAGCTGAGTATAAATCTCATACCACATTTTAAAAATCTCCTCATTTCGTGCCAGTTCTCCAGTGATTCCATTGAAGTATCACTTCGGTACCCCTAACTGTGATACCTAGACGACAATTACCTTGGCAGTCAACACAGAATGCTATTTTAGTTGTATTTAGGTGATTCATTTAACTGAGTTTAATTTATTTCTATGTATTTCTGTGTATTTTAATATATTTCTAGCTTAGTCCTCTAAATTATAGATATAATTGTATTAACAGAATATATGTAATTCAGGTGACACATGTCTGTTTCACAAAATTAGAAACTTGCTGATTGCAATGAAGCTAATTAATCAGGAGGACTAGAGAACAAGTTTATTGGGCGACAGAGAGGAGTTCAAATCTGGGGCGGAGATTTGATATTTATTTGGGACAGGTTTCAAACCAAATGAGGTTTAGCTTGGATATATGGTTCTTTATAATGATAGACATTTTGATCATTTAGAGTGAGCATATGAGGCTTTATTCTAAAATCCAATCCAATAGTCAACTCCTCCCTGGTGGTATTATATCAAAGTGTTAGCCTCGACTGTGCAAAGTGGCTGGATTTTCATCCTCTATCTGAGAGACGGAGTCAGGTAGATTCCAGCTCAGGCTCTGCCCTGCCTCAGCATAAAGCATCCAAGGACAGGATTTTTATTGTGTAGTGTGGTGAGTACAGGGGTGGGAGAGAGGTGTGTGTGATGTGTAAGCTGCACTTACACTGTAGGACACTATTCCAATCATAATAAAAACAGGCCCTCCAACACTCCCCTCTCACACTCCACAACACACTCACCTCATGTCTGCACACCAAGTTCTAACTCTCATGTCACCATGACAGTGTATGGCACTTCTATGCCCATTCACCCACTATAAACTAGAGAGAAACATAGAAAATAGGAGCAGGACTAGACCATTCAGCCATTCAAGCCTGCTCTGCCATTCAACATGATCTACTCATATCCTGTTCCTGCTTTCTCCCCAAACCCTTCTGTCCCCTTATCCCTAAGAACCATATCCTTCTTGAAAGCAATCAACGTTCTGGCCTCAACTGCTTTCTGTAGCAGAAGATTGCACAGGCTCACTACAGTCTGGATGAAGAGTTTTCTCCACCTCTCAGTCCGAAAGGACCTTCTCCATATCCTTAAACTGTGACCCCTGGTTCTCGACTCCCTGGTCATCAGGATCCTCCTTTCTCCACAGAAGCAATGAACAGTAATGGCAGGAGGAAACATAAAAGCAAGTGTAAACAAACAAACATGCATTAATAGCTTTTCATTTTATTAAAGAGAAAATCCCTTTTGGAACTTTAAAGTGCCAAGGACTGAAACTGCAAGTACTTCTTTGCTTATGAAATGGACGTTATGCAATTGACAACTGAGATCAGGGATACAGAGCTATCAATGAGGCAGGGGCTCAGATGTTTCAACAGTGCTGCAGTGTCGGGCAGGCCACATTCTCAATAAGACATTAAACAAAAGCCCAATCGGCCTGCCCAGTGGATGTAGAAGATCCTATTGCACTATTTTGAAGACAGAAGAGAAGTCACCCTGTCAAATACTTATCCTCTATCAATCGCAAAAACAAATGACCATTTTGTTATATTACTGCTTTTGTCGGTGTTTGCCACAAATTTTCTCCTGGGTTTCATACAGAATAATAGCGATGACTCTTCAAAGATAATTCATTGGCTGGAAAGCGCATTGGGTTAACCTTGAAAGGTGCTATAGCAATGCAAGTCTTTGTTTTGGTTTGCCTATTTTAAACTTAAACTTAATGGGGGTGGCAGTGTAGTGGCAATGTCAATGCATTTGTAAAACTGTTCCTCCTCATGGAAGGATCAAGAACCAGAGGGAACAAATTTAAAGCAGTTTTCCACAGTACTGGATATCTACCACCCAGTTTAGCAAGGAGAGAGGCAATGTGGATAGGTGAGACCCCTAGTTGATCATGGTGGGTGTGAAGAGGAGCTTTTTAACTTATTTTTCAAAATGTTCTCTCAAACAGGTTGTCGTTCATGACATAGAGATAACAAGGTGTAGAGATGGATGAACACAGCAGGCCAAGCAGCATCAGAGGAGCAGGAAGTCTGACGTTGCCGAGCAGGAAAGCTGACGTTTCGGGTCTAGACCCTTCTTGATATCGTGAAATGCAACTGTTTAAAAAAATAGCACAACTGCAAGAAAGTTGTGGCAGATTGAAGCATGTGTATCCCTGCACTGGAGCCAGCCAGGGCAGGCTCATGGCTTGGGCAAGCCCACTTTCATAAAAGAAATACCCAAAACAAAAAAAATCAGCATTTCTAGAATCAAAGTCCGCCTGCCATTTTTGCAGGGTTCCTGAGTCATACTGACGTAGCAAAGGAAGGGTCATCTGACCCGAAATGTTAACTCTGAATTTTTTTTCACAAAAGGTGCCAGAAGTGCTGAGCTTTTTCAGCAACTTCTGTTTTTGTTCCTGATTTACAGCATCCGCAGTTCGTTCAGTTTTTATCCAGGCCAAATTCTTTGCAGTGGAGCTTGAAACTACAATTCTTGATTTATAATTAAAAATGCTAACCACTAGGCCACAGCCAGGCAAGGCAATGGAATACACTGTGGAAAATAGAGGTGTTGAGGAGGCTTTTAAATGGAAGTAACAAAATGTCAAGACTTCTGGAGAATTTATTGGGAGTTAGATAGCTATCAGTAAATGAAGGATTTGAGGGAAGGTTAATGCAAGGGAGACTGGTTAATCTCCCACTTCATTGCTCAAAGTACATATAAAATTGTTTCTCTTCGTGTAACTGTCATGTTGTTTCTTTCCCAGGCTGGGACGGCCTTGTTGGAGTCACATGCAGCAGAATGCGGTGAGCCTGAAAGACTGGTTTTGAAATAGCACAGTTTGTCAGCGGCAGCTCAATGAGACTGACTGAGTTCCCAAAATATCTGGCACACTGCAACAGCAAAAGCAATACCTACTAAACCACATCAGTTGATGTTAAAACTTACAAAAATCACTCCTTCAGCCTAATAATCATGTTTCCAGACCTAGGCATCTCTCTAGTGCTCTTTTCAGTTGTGGAAGAGGTGCAGCTTTGTTCATTGATGATCAGAACTATGCAAAGTGAGGCTATTCCTCCAAATGGAGCACAGCTGTACAATCCACTTCAGCATAACAGAACAGAACTGGAAAATTTGAGGTTCAATCTAAGTAGCAGAAAGCAAAGTAAAGTAGGAACATCTGGTGACTTATTAGGAAACATTAAAGCAGCAATGCACAATTCTGAACAGCCTTCATGCATGGGATTGAATTAGAACTGGAGCTCTTGCAATAGACTTGAAGAAAAAAACAAAAATTGGAAAGAGTGGGCAAATTGAGTAGGAGGTCAATTCGGGGGAAAATGTTCAAAGATAAACAAAATTAAGTTGATTTTTCCTTCTGCTCCTCAACATCATTTACTCACTGCAGGATATCAGAGCAGGCTTGCATTGTGGTGTGGATTTTGCTGTCAGAAGCAAAACAAGAATGCAAGCTGCTGATCTTATGAGAAATCTGGCAAACTCTGTGGTGAGAACTTTTGTTCCTGACTGTCAGGTCATCCCAGCTCCCGTTTTATCCATTCATTCAACTGTTGAAAAATGCTCTTTAAGGTTTCCAGTGATGGCCTCTTGCCATCAGAAATCTTGATACTACCTGTTGGCCATCTAATGCTTTCTGCTATATTCAGGTGGGAACTGTGCAGATGAGGCCCTGGGAATTAGCATCTCTAGGCCTCATGCTTCAGAGGGCTAATGCTTCTCCATTTACTTCAGTCCCTACCCAAACATCTCTCACTGAGTGTTAAAATCTTAATTTATAAACAGAAACAATTGCAAGTCAACATTTGAACTCATTTTCATGAACTCAAACATTTCTCTGGTAGATTTAAAAAAATACTCTGTTATGAAAGGTACACTAATTACATTGTTGAATTTGATTGGTCCATTAAAGTTATCATATCTTCTCTCGAGATTTAGGATACTCACTCTGTTAAATTGATATCCTACTTATAAAATACTCAGACATTTCAAAAAGGAAGACACAAGCCATAAGACAAAATAAATGAAAAAAAAATTGGAAAATATTTATTTCAAGCATACAACAGAACTCAGCCAAAATTGTCGATCACGAGTTTCCCAGATGTGTTATAATTTTGAACTGAAGGTTCAGCTGACATTCAAATGTGTTTGCCCTCATTTTCAACTTTTGTTGGTTCACAGCCAGGATAAGTGGATCAGAGTATATCACACACACATAGTGACTGAATCACGAAAATGGTAGGATTAATTCCACTCCCATGCACTGTATACTGTCGGTTAATCACGTAACTTCAGCAAGCATAACCATGGATAAGAATGTGACCCAGACTTTTTCGCTTCCTGACCAGGAACAAATTTCTCCAGCATTCTGTTAGAAGGAAAATGCACTATTTGAATTAGTACAGTGTGACATAAATTAAGAGAATTCCAAATGCTATTTCTGCACAATGCTGAGTTAACTGATATAAATTAAGTTAGATTTGGCTCACTATATTTTTCTTAAGCAATCCCAGTGTCCATGTTGAAGAGTGCATGGTGAGAATCAAATGAGTATCTGTTGAGATGCTTCAGAGTTAAATAATCTGCCAACCCTCACAAGATGAACAATGGAAACTTGGGTCAGGTAGTGGAGAAATTGTTACCCGGCAATATTTAGTACTTTCAAGAGAAGTTATGATAAAATAGAAACTGAAATGACAGGTGTAACAACTTTATTTAAAGTTATTTACATAGATTGCAAGTTTAATTCATAACTAAATTTGTTTCAGACTTTTAGGCTGGAACTTCTAATAGATCACAAAGACTCTCCTTTGGTCCTGAAAACAGCCTGATTTCCCTCAGATTTTTGGAGGCCTTTGCAGCGATGATTTTTTTTTTGCCCAGAATGGTCCTACAAAGTACAATGAGTTCAATGAAAAATTATTCCACTCTGGCTTTCTTGATTGCAGGAGGAATGCTGGCCAGAATAAAGGCAGAGCTCCAGTACCTCCACCAAAAAATGCCACAGACTATCTTACATCCATCTGAATAGGCCTTACATTCATATTTCACTCAAAAGTCAAAATCTCCAACAATGCAGTTCTCCCTAAGTACTGCATTGAAATATCAGCCTACATCATGTGTTCAAATTCAGAATGGGGGCCTGAGTCAACAACTCTCAGGCTCAAGAACAGTATTTGATGCACCTAATCTTATAGCAAAATTTGATGTCTGTGACTTATAATATCTGGCCTCACATACATTCAATCCATTTAGTTGCACCAAAGCCAACAAATAATAATTCTCAAAAGAACTTAATTCCAAGTTTTCTGTGATCTGTTGTGATCACAAGTTGTGAATGCATCAAATATTCCCACAATGAGTCTCATCTGCAATAATGCGGTTGCTGACAAGCAAACAGCATTTCACCAATGTACAGTCAGCAAGAAAACTCAGTCAAGAATACTTTTGGTCAGTATCAGAAACTGTATTCCTAAATAGGAAGTGAGCTTTTGCACTCGATTAATTCAATTGACTGATATGATTACCTCGGGCGCCTGTCTGTGTGGAATTTGTGTGTTCTCCCCGTGTCTGTGTGGGTTTCCTCCAGGTGCCCCAGTTTCCTCCCACAGTCCAAAGATGTGCAGTTTAGGTGGATTGGTCATGCTAAATTGCCCATAGTGCCCAGGGATATGCGGGCTGGGTGGACTAGCCAATGGAAATGCAGGGGTATAGGGATAAAGGGTGAGGGGCTGGGGCTGGGTGCGATGCTCTTCAAAAGGTCGGTGTGGACCCGAAGGGCTGAATGGCCTGCTTCTACATTGTAGGGATTCAATTCTGTTAGTCCCAGATTTTGAGAACAAAATATTTGGAACAATATATTCAGTTATTTATCATTTTACTATTGGTATTCCATAACAACCAATAAAAAGAATGCATAACTGCTGGAATGCACTTTCATATGGTTACTGATAAATGATTATCTAGCTGTCTATCTGGTTTGCTAGTATCAAGCAGGTGAAGCATTCTTGGTTCTGTAAACACCTGCACAAATTTGGCAAAGCTGCAGTAGAATGACTAAACTAATAATAACTCAGCTCATGCTATGGTAAAGCATTCACTGGTTATTACCCTTAAGCAGAAGAAGTAGCATCCAAAGTCAGAAATTACCAACTTGTGAAGGAGATAGAAATGTTCAGCATTTCCTTCCTTGAGCTGTATAAGTTATGCAAGAATTTGTTGTGCGATTAGCATTATGCACTTTGCCTTATTAATAAATTTATATTTATAGTACTTGAATGACCATATTTTATTACGCTCCTGAAAGCACTGGTTTCAAGTAAAGTTCAGTAATTTTGCCAAATGAAGTGGTTCCCACTGTTGCCGACTATATTCACACTTAATAACTTGCAGCAAATTTTCATTGACCATATCCAAGCATCACAAAGGCCCACCAACAATTGCAACTTCTGTCCATTACCATGGGATCATCTGAATCATCTCCAGACTTTTTCCAAAGGCGGTGATTCATGTTGGGGTCATTTTTCCAAGCACCAAAGGTCCTGCATCAAGTCGATATTTTTCAGATGTGAGCCGAAGGAGTCAGCTACTCTATTGCAACTGACCTCTCAATTGACCTCAATCTCATCCTTAACTATCACTGGAACATGTGTATTTTCAATCAAGTGTTGCTGGAGACTAACCCAGACTGGAAATCCTGACTGTTATTATAAAACAAACTGTAACAAGTTGGAATGACTTGGGGAAAAGCAGTCAAAAAAAAAGGCCAGATACATGCAGTCTTCATAAACTATAACCAGGCATTAACGACGGTGTTTAATACCATAGACCCCACTGTAAATTACAGTCTGTAAAGTTGCACTGAGTGCTCAGCTCACCTGGAGCTGGTGTCATTTTGAAGTAAGTGCCATCTGTAGCAAGAATTTGCAATAGCTTTAGCTGCCAATGCTACTTCCTGAATACAAAGCCAGAAGGTATTCGTCCATATCTTTAGTGGCATTCTTCTTCATGTAGACTGCAACACAGTCGTGGCAGGTATGTATGCTTTTCAAAGCCTCCATTCTCATGTGTTTCAAAGAAATATAAGTGACAATTTTGAGTGATTTGACTGGACTATGCTCGTATATCCTGCTCTGGATCTGTATAGTAGGATGTAAAATGTGACTGGAGATTTGTACAACCTACAAGTTCCAGCAGTAGAAGTGAGTTTGTGTAACTCTTCATCCACAGGTAAATAATTTATTTTGCTAAGCAGTTAGCCAGAAAGGAAAGCTTTTTGTATGATTTGGAAACTTTTCCCAAACATATCAAGATCTTCTCACATGAAAACACATCTTTTGAACAGTAACAACTGGCATTTTTGTCGGCATGCACATTAAAAATAAATGCTCCTCATTGCTCAGTTGTCAATGTGGTAAATATCAATAATGCATTCTGATTTGTATTTCACAGGAAAGGTATCACCAAGTTGATTTTGAAAGCTTGCACATAGATGGCAGACCTGACACTTGCTTATGTTTGCCTGTGTACCTTATACAAAATGCACTGCAGCAACTCTCAAATTTCCTTCGACATCACCTTCTAAACAAATGAATTCTACCACCAAAAAGAACTGACATTATTCCCTCATTGTTGTTGAGCCAAATTCCTTAATTTTCTTCCTAACTGCACTATGGATGTGTCTACACCTCATGGACTGCAATGGTTCAAGAGAGCAGCTAAGCACCACCAATGTTATTAGTGATGGACAATAAATGCTGGCATAGCACCAGTGCCCACATCCTGTGAAAGAATAAGTAAGAAACACCCAGTACAAATGGCGGTTTCAACTAAGAATAGTTACCATTTCTGTGATATTCATCCAAATTACATAGTGAAATGCAGTTTCATGGCGTCAGCATGATGTTACAAACACTGGCCGGACCTACACCTATCTGTTTCAGTACAAAATTTCCTACTGTCAACTCCTTTCAGCAATGCCCACCACCCAAGCCTCCGTTACTGGTTTTCTGACAAGTGATCGTTAGTGGTGTAGTGCCTTCCTGCACCAATTGGAAAGTGAAGAAACTCTTGGTCGCCAGATTGAACGATTCTTAATAGTCAGTCAAACAACCGTTGTTTCAAATCAAGTACTTTAATAACTAAGTGGTCACAAAAGTAGTTGTATCATGGATCTGTGTGTGTGTGTGTGTCTGTGTGTGTCTGCGTGTCATCTAGAGTAGAATAGGACAGTCACTTTTCTAGTCTAACTGGAAGGCTCTTGTTGTGCAAGCAATATAAAGTTTATTGCATTGCTGCAACTATTTACAGATAACACAAATATGACCAACATTACTATAGAGACTGTTAAGAGCGCACTAGTTTCAAATCTGTCACCTACAAGCTCCTTACTTAGTCTGACCAAGTCCCTGTGACATTATCATCATGGGTGGCACCTGTTGGACTCGGTCGACTATTTAATACTTCCATATTCTTTCAAACCCACATGTTACGCGAGCTAATAATATTACAGTAGCTACAACACAGAACTGGTTGTGTGCCTTTCATTTTCTGGTTGTGACAGTTGAGAAGATCCACAGTTACAGTGCAGTGGCAAAAACACATGCTGTATAGTACGCCTTAAAGAAAACCTCCGGCCTCAATCTTGACCAACAACTGCAACATCTGTTTATTGCTGATGGTACTGTGCTTCTTATATCATCTCTGATGGAACCACCTTTTTTACTGTGAGAAGCAATGAATGAGCACTGAAATCAGAAGCTTGGAAATTTGCTGAGTAAAAGGAGAATGGTGGTATTTAAATACCCTCAATTTTAGGAGCTCTTTCAATAGTTCTCCCGTGCTAATGTGAAGGTAATACATTCAAGTTAGAAGGTGTTAGGTTTTATTTCTAAGTTAGCTGACCCTAATGACAATATTAGGAGTCATTATTCTCTTTGGCTAAAGAAGAGTGAAATGAATGAATTTTCTTGCAGTCAGTCATCATCCAGCGACGTTTGTTAAAAAATAAGCATGTGAGGATATGGATAAGAACAAAGTCAGATGCCCTTTTGATGGACAGGTCACACTTTTTTTCTCAATGTCGAAAAGCTCTTGGAATCATCATGGAGATGCTTTCAGTCTGGAATTAACTATTATTTGAGATAAATTCTTTGAAAAACCAAGATGTGGAGGTGTCAGTGTCAGACAGGGATGGGCAAAGTCAGAACTCACACAGCACCAGCTTATAGTCCAACAGGTTTATTTGAAGTCACAAGCTTTTGAAGTGTTGGTCCTTTGTCAGGTGAATCACCTGAAAGCTTGTGATGTCAAATAAACCTGATGGACTATAACCTGGTGTTGAGTGATTTCTGACTTTGAAAAACCATCATTCTGCTTCTGGAAATCAAAAATAGGTTTAATCTGATAGTCTTTCTGCCATTTCTTAACTCAAAATCCTGTTGAAAATATAAAATTGGGACATTAATTGTTCCTGAAGTTTCCTCACTCCTTGCAAACAATGAAATTTCTTTTAATAGCGCTGTCTCTCAGGTGAATTGCCTGCTCTTGCTGATTTTCTGCCTCACCTGAAAGAATCCCTTATCCACAGAATTTTCTGTATTTGATAGAGATATTCTTCATCTTTACTAACTGTGCTGCTCATGTCCTGTCTACCTTAAAAGTAGATATTGAACATTTGATTAAAATCTGAGATTATAACATAACTGTTGACATGTTAGATGTTCTTTCGACTGAAATGTTTGAAGGAAAGGTCACTCGACCCAAAACATTAACTTTGATTTCTCTCCACAGATGCTGCTAAACCTGTAGAGCTTTTCCAGCAATTTCTATTTTTTTCTCCAACTAATACATTAAAAAATATTTAAATGTAAGAAGGGTCATATCATTTCTGTGACTAGCTTATGAAAGTTCCTCCACTCAAAAATTAAAAAAAATGCATATTGCAGAGAAGTAAAAAGATACCATAAGATAAATATAAGATATATATGGGGATATCAAGAGAAAGGGGCAAGTAAATAGTCACTTGTAGTTTCATGCCTGGTTAGATTGAGCCCAAGAAGCAAAGCACGGGTTAGAAAAAGAGGGGTTTCTTGGAAAGATCAGGCAATGGGTGGAGTGATTCAATTGTTTAAATCTTCCTTTGACATTAACGTCAAATA
Organism: Rhincodon typus; assembly: GCF_021869965.1. NCBI lineage: Eukaryota > Metazoa > Chordata > Chondrichthyes > Orectolobiformes > Rhincodontidae > Rhincodon > Rhincodon typus. The sequence goes on from NC_063356.1 coordinate 32,561,018, forward strand.
TGGAGGGGGGAGCTGGTGAACTGTGCTTTCTTGTTATCTCTGATGATCCCAATATTCTGTATACCTGCATGAAGCTATCATAAAAAACACATAGAGGTTTGCAGCCCACATGAAAAAGCAGTTTTCTTACAACTGCTGCAGCAATGCTGGTCTTTCTGCAAATTAACCAGTTTTTGAATTTTTCTTCCTCAATTGCTGAAGTTGTCTTTGGCCTTTAGCCAATACTTCAATTTCTAGTCTGTTTGACTTCATGGGCAACCCATGTCTGCCAATACAATCCACTTTTTTTTTCAACCTAGATAGGTACATGACCATTTGGCAAAAAGGAAATTCTGTTGCACCCCAATGGCAGGTTATGATTGCAGGTTTTAAGACCCATGTCTTATCAAACCATTTATCGATGAGAACCAATGGAGAACCTAAGCTGATCAAACATCATCACTTTCCAATAGAGGTAAGTAGATTATGATCTGGTGGAGAAATTCTCCCTGTTCTTTCTTCTCCTTGGGCCAGGGACTGAGATGAAGTGCAATACCTCTATTGACACTCTGTCAACTCAGTTCAATGCATACCACATGCTGAACCTGGAAACATCCACATCTGTACTTTGCAGTTCCATACTGAATACCATATAATAGATGCTTATATTAGCTGAAAATTCCAATCAAAATCACTTGCAAGCTTAATTAACAGAACTTGGAGACAATGGACTGTAAGTTTATTCATGAAATTGATCTTTCAGCAATTAATGTCATGACACCACAACATATTTATAAAAAGAGGGGGTGAAAATTTCTGCAAATTCTGTTGTCATCTTGATTTCATCTAGCCACACCTAGTTTGCAATTGTCTTCTGTAAAAAATACGAAAACAGCTTTGAGTTCCGTCCAAAATCTGTACTGACTTAACTTGTCCCAGCTAGAGGGGTAAAGGGCAGTATGGTGGCTCAGTGGTTAGCACGGATGCCTCACAGCACCAGGGAACTGGGTTTGATTCCAGCTTTGGGTGACTGTCTGTGTGGAGTTTGCACATTCTCCCCATGTCTGATGGGTTTCTGCTGTGTGCTCCATTTTCCTACTACAGTCTAAAGATGTGTAGGTTAGGTGGAATGGCCATGCTAAATTGCCCCATAGTGTCCAGAGTTGTGAAGGCTAGGTGGATTAACCATGGGAATTACAGGGTTACAGAGATGGGGTGTGGTGGGAGCGGGAGGAATGAATCTGCTTGGGATACTTCTTGGAGGGTTGGTACAAACCCAATGGGCTGAATGGTCTTTTTCTGTACTGTAAGGATTCTACTGCTCTTTATTATTCTCCAATTGACCTTCGTGTCAGTGGATTGGGATGGGGAGAATTGATATCATAACATCCTCCACCCCCATTCTTCTTATAACTTCCTCCAAATCCTCCATTACTCCTGCTATAAGTAGCTTGAGTTTCACCAATTACACATTCTTGCATCAATATCTTCCAAATAGAGAAATAAATTACAATTATTTGGGTTTTTCACAATGCAGACATACTGGGGTGTGAGAAACAGCTCATAACCAATTAAGTGTGTTCCAAGGGTAATCACATTTTATATTTTAGAGGAAAAAGCACTGTTAACTTTCACATTGCAAGATCTAGCATATAACAAAGGGAATACATGTTTGAAGTATGTGTTGTGATGAGGTTGATTGAAAGGTGAATGTTGGCTATGGAACAGGAAAAATAAAATGCTTCTCTTTAAATTAAGCTGAGCAAGTGAACAGGACCTTTGCAAATATTCTAACTGAAAGTACTAATAACAATACTTCAACACAAATCACCTTTCTACAAATTACTGGATAGGCAGAATAGATCATAAGTGAATCAGTTGTCTAAGTCTTAACAAACAAATTCTAAAAATAAAACTGAATTAACAATCACTGTTCCTTAAAGTATGCAGATGACTATTTACATCTGACTAACACTTAGGCTCTCTTAGTCCGCAAATGAATAACGTATTGTAATAGTGAAAGTGGAAGTGCAGCTACACAACAACAGTTGCAGAAAATTTGTGCTGTTATTCTATCATTACTGGAAAAGACCACATAAATGAATGAGAAATACTAGCATGAAATGAAATCATTTTCTGTTACACAGTAAAGGCAGACAGTGTCCTCCTTACTGCTATTTACAGTACTTATCGATCATAGTAATAGAGAAAATAACATTGCCAGTAAATGGAAAACAAAAAATAAATCGTTGGGTATGATGTTTTAGCAATTTATGTCTACGTCCACTGTGTTTATCAGTGAAGATAAATACTTTTCTTACTCAATGGCATTACTTTAAGTTTCTATACTGACCAAAAGTACCAGGTTAGTTCACCTCAGCCAAATCAGTAACTGAGATGCCACAATTGACTTCAGCACCATTTGACACAGGAGGAGGGGAAATAATTGGTGAAGTAATCTAAACCACAGATTTGGAAATCCCAAACCTCTACATAACTCTCATCTTAAAATTTATGTTTAGTCCAATTCTCTCCAGAGATTTTGCAGGGTATAGCTCACTGATTCTCAGGAGCTGACTCTGCAAAAAAATAGGTCTCAAAGCTACAGCTGGGTTGCTCAAATGTCTCAGAATGTGTATTCCTGCTGTTTTGATATGGAAGAAGAATCAAATGTAATCTCTAGACTGTACTAAATTAGGGCATTTCACATAGAAGCTGTAGGACATTACAGTTTAACTCAACTAAGGAATGAGGGAAAATCACCTGCAATTCCTGCTCCTAACCTTTTATCTTGTGTCATCCACAGTAAATGTGTTATGATGAGATTAGACTTTCTGATCTCTCAAAAGGTTTAAATCAGAGGTGTGATGGAAACCTCACTGATCGCTTGGATGAGTGCAGCTGCATCAACATACAGGAAGTTCAATATGACTTAAGGCACAGCCCAAATGGTGCAGCTCACTTAAACACCACCCCGGCACTGAATTTAATATCTTACCTCTCTATCACTGGCACACTATGGCCCTGTTATCCGCAGGATGCGTTGCAGTAACGTAGTAAGGTTACTTCAATACAATCTCCCTCCATTAAGATCATTGTGACTGCAAAGGGCAAGAAATGCAATGTCGTGGAAACATCTTTACCATGACGTTCTTATCCAAAGCTGGGATCAGTCTGGGCTGGCTGGGGTAAGGTGGTAAACCTACTTCAGTGAGCAGCAAAACTGAGCTCTGTATGTGACAAGTGGCAGCCAATTTAACAGTTAATGATGGCCATTGTTGCAGCTGCATCAGAATGATAAAGATACATTAATGTCCATACGATCTCAGAGTAAATTAGGTTACCTGTCAGGTCACTGATTCAGTCAGGCAGGCACTTACAAACTGGATGCTAAAGGCAGGAAGCACTGAGACATCAGGAGCAGTTATTGCTGCTGAAGGGATCCTACAAAAGCTTAAGATGTAGCTCCCCCCACCACCAGAAGAGAAACGGTGTGAGGCTGCCTAGGTTTACCTTTTGGGCTTCCCATGTGGCATTACAACCCTTTGCCATTGGTAGCAGGAAGAATTCCTTAATTGACCATTTAAGTGGCTCAATTGGGTTCCAATATGTGGATTATATTTCGGCCAGATCTTCTGCCATTGGCAAAGTAGTAGAATGGCAAGAAGGCCTTGGGGACACCGTCAATACACTCCCACTTCATTTGTAAAATCTTCTTGGCCAATAAGTCTGTTCCAAAGGCCCTGAAAGGTTCCGGCCAGTCACACGACATCTGGACTTGGAGGTATATCATTGCCCTTCATCATTTCAGTGTCAAATCTCTTTATTCCTTGCCTAACAATTGTGTGAAAGCACTGTGACAACAAGGGCTTCAGCAGTTCGAGGAGGAGAGCTACCTCCATTTTCTCAGTATCAGATAAAAAGAAGTAAACTATTTTCTTCCATGTAGGCCTTGAGACAGACAGCTGAATCTTATTTTTTGGCTGCGTCAATTTTGCTGTATTTCATGGGGGATTGTATTCTGTGCTGTTGTTCCAAACTTACCCCATTAACTACATACCCCAAGCTTATGGTGCCCTTCTTGTGCGATGCTAATCCAATTCTTCACTCATTGTATTCAGAAGATCTCGCCACTGCTTGGGTATCCGAGAATAGATTAGTGTCCCTGTCTTGGTGCCTTGTTTAAAAGGTCCCAGCACACTTGAAAAAGCATTGTCGGTGCAGAGCTGCCCTGCATGATTCATGATATTTGCTCTAGACATGCCAGAACATGGTAATTTGGTGCTCTGCTTTGCACACTGAGGCCTGGAGGTCCAAGCAGACTGGGTGGTGCAGCGGGAGGCTATCCTTCTTCCCCAGGACTGCCAGGGGAAACCACATACATCCTACTTCAATGTTGTCTCCCAGTTTAGTATGGTCTCAGCCAGGTAGAGGAATGCCCAGCACTGTAAGAAGATATCAATGAACCTGGATCCACCAAGGCATAGGCCACCACTTTCCCTCTACTACCTCACACTCACTGTATATCTGTTAGTGCAATCACCTCCTACCAAGGCTTGTGCTCTACCATTGTCACTGTTACATACAATGTAGATTTAGTTTTAGATTTTATTGTCACGTGTACTCAAGTACAGAATTACAGGAGTACAGTGAAAAATATATAATGTCGCCAAAGTCAGTATCAAAGTACCGAGATGCAAAAAAAAGGTACAAAGTAGTAAGAGAAACAAGAGTTAAAAAGTTAAGCTTTACTTCATAGAATAGTCAAAAAATAAAGAAGTTAATAGTTAAAATTAAAGTCTTTCATAGTTTAAACTAGAAAAATAAAGGAATAAGGTAAAAGTTCAATCGTCTTTGATGAGTCCTCCGCTTATATCACTCTGTGGGAGACCTCAGCTGTCTGTTCTTAACACCGCCGCCACAGACATCGTCACTACTGCTGAAACTGCTGTCTCCCTGAACTCCCTCAATGTCTCGGGAACATGCCCAGGCAGAATCCACTAGCACGCCGAGCCAAGCCACCGCCGTGAGCAGCTGAGAGACCGGGCCGATATACCGCCGAGAGACCGGGCCGATATACCGCCGAGAGACCGGACTGAGACTCACCATGAACTGCAGAGAGACCAGACTGGATACCAACATGAGCCAATGTTTTCTCTCACTCAGTGTCCACCCCGACTCTGGGAATCCTGCAAGATCCCTGTGAGGCCTATTCACTCACTTGAGACACCTCACCACCTTTCACTGATCTGCTGCAGCATTAACAGCTGTGCTAACCTCCTTTCCTCTCAGTCCACAAAAGAGAGAGAGCAGAACGACCCAAGGCAGGCAGTAGGCTGCCCGACACTTGCCTTCTTGTCCCTTACAAGGAGAGAAGCTTGAGCTTGACTGTCGCAAGTGGCAAATCTGACCATGTCCAAGCACCTGGTCTGGTATCAGAGACTGCTTTTGAATTACTGTGTCAGGACCAATTGACTGAAAGTTGCCTCCCTTGACTTGGTTGAGGACAAGCAGCAACTATGGCAAGCTTCCTGGCTTTGCATCTGCATTAACAGCAAGGCAAGACAGCATTACTGCGAGTCTGGTAGCTATGGCTGAGACGGTAAAGTGCAAAAGGGTACGGCAAGACAGCGATGTTGAGAGCATACAGGTAGGCTCAAAGTAGGTGTGTTCTCTGCAAGGAGCTGTCTGTGACACAGCCTGCTCCATTGTGTGAACTGAGTGCCTGTGTCTATGTAAAGTATTCTTGCTGCAGCAAACTCGAGAAGCAGCTTTAAAGTGTTCTTTTAGTGTATCGGAGATGTGCCATGATGTATGGAGGTGCTGGCAATAGTCCAATACCAAAATCCATGGTCATAGCTTCTGCCTAGGAGTGTACCCTGAGATGGTGGTCCTGGGTGTCCAGGATTGGATGTTGTTAGGAGCTAGCAGTGAGCTAGAGTTGCCAGGCACTCATTCAGGCATCCATGTGGAGATTTCTCGGTGCCTAGTTTCCTCATGGCGGGTGATGAGATAGGGGGCTGCACAGTAATGAGGTGACATCTGCTGTTAATGAGGCCAACAACAAACAACAATTCCCCGTAATAAACATCTCATCATTGCCTAGTGAAAATCTCAATTCAGCATCTGTAACTCTGAAAGTGCAACAACTTGCTTCCAACATCACAAAAGGCTTCATACAAATTCTCCCATGATTCTCACAGATTTCTCATCATAGCCCATATCGTTCAGGCTCTGAGGGTTCTGCCCACAGTGTAATCACTGTGGTAAGGTATCAAGACCTTTTAATCTCCAAAACAATTTTTTTTTAAATTTACTAACGTTTGCATAAATGGAAATAATGAGGGTGCATAGTGGGGTACTCACTGACAGTGACAGGTGTCATATTAACCTATTCTAAACTGAAAGTCTATGCTACCCAAAACCTTATTTATTCCCCTGTCATTCTCTTACAAGTTCAAGTGTTCAATATCCGTGATGAGATGATAACAATCTCAAATTAATCAACGTTTCCAGCTCAAGGGAAGGAATATTTGATATCACTCTCTTGTCACCCTTCATAAAAGAGCAGCTAAACAGAATAACACAACTGAATTTCTGGTCTGATTGAACATCACTCTTGATAAAAGGCCACACGAACATGACAGATCTTAATGAAGAAAGGTATGGGTGAAAGCCTACAGAATAACTGAATTGAGTCTGTGACAAAAACAAAACAGGCAAACAATGAAGCTCATGGGAATGTGTAAGTTTGCCAAACAGATTATAAGGGGGAGCACCTCATTAAATCTGTTGGTAGGAAACCATTGCAACAAAAAGAAAATTGTGGTTTTTGGTTTTCCACTTAAAGTGCTTTTTTACAAATTAAATACGTATTTCAGCCAAGATGAAAGGCAAACATAAGAACACAAACTTATAAATGGAACCATTTTTAAGCATTTCCATTCACACACGTAAGTTTTATGCAGCTGATAAAAACAGGGAAAGTACTGTGGTTCAAAAAAGCATTAATCTTTCAAAAATCACAATATTTCCAGAGAGCCAATTAACTTTTGCCCACAGACCTAAAGTGAGAATTGGGCATCTGAATTTGGTTTTTATATACTGGCAATTTTAGTGTCTAATGGTTTTGCTTTGCCAAGTCAGTACACTGCCTTTGAGGAGACCCTGCTTCCAGAGACTAATTTAAGAGTCCACTGGCAGACATCTATCAGCAGTTATTGGTCCAAAAGAGAACAGACCTGCACAAAAATAACCTGATAAAGTTATAATGTATTGCAAAGTCACATTGAATACTGCAGAATGTTTTACAAAATGGTCGAACACTTAAAAGATGTCCTGATTCCTTGCAAGCATACAAAATAAACCAAACTTTCAGATATCTGAGAATTGATAACTTTTATTATCCGATACAATTTGGCTCAAAAGACGTAAGTAGCAGATAAAACCAAAAACAGCCAGCTATCATTAAAAGCAATGGTTGCTAAAACAACAAACTATATGAATGCAGAGGGAGATTTTTCATTAATTGCTATTCTATATAGGAAACGAATTATCAGTTATCCTGAACTTTCTTTGTCATGGTATTCTTAATGATATCCAAGGTTGTAGGTAGAAGTTAGTCTCTATTGTAAAGTTACCAATTAGACTGAGAATTTTATAAAGGGCGTCTGAAGATTTTATTAAAAACATTAAATGACACAATTATTATATCTCCCTTCTGTTTAGCCAGTTAACTAAAATTGCATTTGATGTAATGTATGTTTCTGATTTGCAATTAATAAAGGCCCACCATCTGAAACTGGTGGGAGCTATAGCCATCAACAGTTCCTTTGAGAATGACAATGGCTGATTCAGAATAAATGGGGCGGAAATAATTTTGGGGCTATCACTACCCTACAAGACTCTACTGACGGAGGTTTCAAACATTGGATTGGTAATTTGTTACTGAATTGTAACGTGGCAGCAGAATAACCATTAGAAAGTCAAATAGTCTTCAGTAGTACAATTACAAGAGACTTTACAATTCCTCAGACTGTACACATGCAGGCAGTTCTTCCTCAGACCTATACCCATGGAACTCTGAGAATTTTCATTAGACCATTACTTCTGGTAAATACTTTTATAAGCATGGGGTTATATGTCTAAATCTTTGCACTTTTGTTGTTAGTATACTCTTCAAACTGAGGCCAGTCTCACTGTATTATGTGTGAACCTAGGATCTGCACACCTTACCTTTTTGATTGGAAGGATGAGAGAGGTGGGGAAATTTCCTTTCCATCTATCTTGTACATATGCAAATCACTAAGGATGAGGCTGAGGAACAGACTTCTCACAACTGATAAGATGACCTCAGTTTTTGTTTTATACAACAGTTCAGCAGTGAAAGCCTGTTACTTTCTAAATAGTACTATTGGAAAGGTCAGTGGGTGCATTTTAAAACCACACCTGTAGTTCGGCTAAATTGCCATAGTTCTGGGGGATCACAGAGTTGCTCACTCATTAGAGAGAGATGACTGTTGGCGGTTTAACCTGAGTGTTATCACATCTCAGATGCGGGGAGAGGTTGAGAAGGAGCATCCTTCATGGTAATTGTGCAAGAATTGAACCCATGCTGCTGATATCACTTTACGTTACAAACCACCCACCCAGCCAACTGAGCTAACCAAGCCGCGAAAGTCAAGTCGCCATAGTTCCAAAGGAACATAGGGCTGCTCTCTCAGTAGGGGCAGATGACCAGTTATGGGTTTAATCTGAGGTGAGAGGTGGGATTGAGAAGGCATCTGCAGTTATACGGTTAATGAATACATACAACTAAATTTCACAGTTAGCCTCATTTCCGATACTGCAAAAGAGGTGGTCAGGTGAAACATTATAAGGACAGTGAAGGGTGCTTTGAAATTTTTCCCAGATTGGAGAGTTAGTATGGAAGACACCACCCCAACAGACCTCAATGGCATTAACTCCATGGGGTCAGTCATTAGGCCATCAGATTGTTAGATCTAGTTGCAAAACACAAGGCAGCTAATTATCTGAGACAACAAGGTGCAGGGCTGGATGAACACAGCAGGCCAAGCAGCATCATAGGAGCAGAGAGGCTGACGTTTCGGGCCTAGACCTTTTCTGATGAAGGGTCTAGGCC
>NC_063356.1:32570538-32724898 GCF_021869965.1 Rhincodon typus
GGCCTAGACCTTTTCTGATGAAGGGTCTAGGCCCGAAACGTCAGCCTCTCTGCTCCTATGATGCTGCTTGGCCTGCTGTGTTCATCCAGCCCTGCACCTTGTTGTCTCGGATTCTCCAGCATCTGCAGTTCCTACTATCTCGCAGCTAATTATCTGTTGTTCAACCTTTTCTCTGGACCTGAATGTGTGCATGATGAATGGGTTCTTCTGTCGGTCGATCCAAGATTCATCAGGTTTTTGAGAGACTGTGGGCTGAATTTCCCTGTTAATAGTTAAAATTCTTCATTGAGTGAGATTCCAGGCATTTGGTCCACCACAGTTCACAGTGACTCTTCTCACACAATACCCTTTGCCTTACCTCATTAATTCAGCAACTGGGTTGTTAAGTACCGTCTTTATGGAATTACATGGCAGAAGAGGCAGAGGTACTTACCATTGCAACAGTCTTCTGGTGTTCAAGCTGCTGGTGCCAAATTTAAAGTTGAGCTACACACCACTACAGATGCTGCAAGCCAGTACTGTGGTGCTCCACCACTGTCACTAAAGAAATAGCTCAAAATGACAAGATAGCTCTGTGCTTTGAAGAAAGGGACCAGAGGTGCTGGTGGACAGAATGATGGAGAGAAGAGCTATCCTTTTACCCTGCAGACCACCAAAGGAGGCTACATCACCAGCTTTGGCCTGCCTGGAGACAATCAGTGGTCTGGATCAGAGCCCCGAAGTTAAACAAAATCCAGAAAGTAGGTTAATGATTTTCTGTGCTCTGCAAGGATAATTGCCACCATCTTCTCTTTGCAGCCTGACACTCACAGAGCTACTCTGTCTCTAACTCTGCCACAGTACATATCTCTCCCCGAGGCTCACAACTACAGCTGACACTATTCCAGGCAACCATGTCCACTCAACAGCTCTTATCCGACTTACCTTCCCAGACTATTTACCTTCCTGTCTTCTGTACTTTCTAATCATTCATTCACCACCTCTCCTGCTCCTTCATCAAAATTAACTTCTCTTTCAACTAATTCCATCACACTTAAAACCCTTCCTTCGTCTCATTGCAGGAAAAACTAGCCAACAACTGGGCTGAGTGGGTCAACACTGCCATTGGTACAGGGGTGGAGGAAATCAGGTTCTTCACTCTTTTTCTGCTGAAGATACTCAATTTGGCTAAAGAAGAGCATGATTTCACATCTGGGCAAGCAAAGACCTTAATAGAAAACCAACCCAGTAAGCTTCATTGTGCTGTGCTGCATTACTCTACAATTACCAACAATGCTAATTCATTCTGAACGTATACATTTTATTACTCTTACACAGCTAATTTCCTCCTCTCCTATGCAGCAACCAGCCAATCTCCATCCTTGGAGGCCTATGCCAGAGAATCTCAGTTCCCTCTCAGCGGAGGAAACAACCAAACCCTCAAAGGATGCATCGACAAGGCTTTCACCTGCAACCTCCACCAGCTCAGTGTATTTCACCTGAAGGATACTCTTTCTGGATAAATTTTGGGAGGACAATCTGGTGAGAACATCACTGACATGTCAATGCAGCTAGATGAAGAAAGGATTCTCTGAGGCTCCGGCACTCCAGCACTCTGGCTCCGAAGACCAGGCATCTGCTTAGCTCTGGATAGAAGGCAATCCTTTGGACATGGCCAGAAGTGACTTTATGAGGAAAGTAAGCAAAGAGCATAAGATCCACCCTGTGTAACTGTATGAAATGCATGTTTGTTTCTGGATGCAAAGTGTCCTGGCAGAAAGTATTCAAATACTGAGCTCCAATATAACGTCTTGAACATCTGAAGTATGTGGAAGTTGGTCTGAAAGCAGCCACACTGATATGGTGAGACTAATGGTTTGCCGATGCTGATTTTTGTGGTTGAAAGGTTAAGAAGGATATTGGCTATGAGGTGTACATTGTGCTGAAGACACAATGAGATGATGGTTGGGACAAGCTATTGGCAAGCTAAAACTGCCAGATATATATTCTGACTTTCATGTTGACAATTTGCAACAGTTAGAGAATAATTGGAAGTGATGTATAAGTAAAGTGAGTTGGTCTAATAATGAGTCGCAAATGCATGAAAATAAGGTAGTTACCACTCAGCCAGGAGATTCTGAAGTTGCCATTTCAACCTTAAGGGCAGAACTGCAAAGTATTTTTTGAGTTTTTTCATTCTTCATGCATTTTCCCAACTTTCTTGCCATTGCCCATATCATACCAGAGAGGGAAAATTTCCACCCTCCATCTTTACATTACTGATATGTATTGATTTTAGTATTGCACTTAGAAACTCAGGGGCTTTTATACAAAATTCTTTGCATTTCTTATCTTGTTAAACCTTATACATTATTAAAACTACAAATCAATGAAAAATGTTCCAAGTTTAACTGTCAGCCCAACATGACCTCCTTATACTTCTTCAACAAGCAGTTTGAATTTGTAGGTTTTTGTATTTGTCTTCTACAGAATATTTTAATCAATGCGCTGTCATGCAATCCACTCATTGACATGTCCATTTAGTTTCATTTAACTTCATGTTATTCCAAATTCTTAATTCATTTCCTATATGCTCCTGCATTACATAGTTGAAAAGCAATTTCTCATAACCACTTTCAGATTATTTAACAGTGCTCAAGCAGTCATAATTTAACTTTTTGTATTCTTCTACAAAAATCACAGGGTCAGCTGTTACATTAGTCAAGAATTTTGAATGTGACTGAAAACAGGCATCATTAACATTTCAGCATTTCATTAACTAACCTCATCCGTCTGAGTTCTTGTTTCCTGTCTGTGTGCCTGTCTCTCTTTGTTATCTAATCTCTCATTTTCTGTGCTCATTTCTCTTTTTATGCTTCTCCATCAGGTCTGCATTTCTGAATATGAATGTATGTTCTGAATATGAATTTCCATTCAGTTTTGTGCCAATACATTCACTTGACTCCCCCTCCCATTTCATTCCTTTCCATTCTATGTTCTTTATGGATTTAGATGTATCATTCTACTTCATTTTGAATGCGTCATTAAAAACAATTACAATACAAATTCAGACTACTAATCTGGTTTGGCAGTACATTCAAGCATAGGATTTAGCTCTGTTGGCCGGAAATTTTCCAAAACGTAAGAACCCAATGGTGGCCTGTCTTATAGAGCCATCAGATCAGTCTGAGGGTTGGCGCCTTCTCATCTTTAGCAGAGTCAGTGATGGAGGTTACCACTATAGAGGGTGCAGGAAGAAAAGGACTCCATATTGAGATGCCCTTGATGTTAGGAAATTCTTATTTGATCAGCGTATCGGGGTCAAACAAGCAAAGCCCAATGAATGAAGAGGGAGGGTGGTTTTGGCGCAGTGGCGAGTGATGCAGAGAACAACAAGAGCAAGAAGTGAAGAAACTTCAAACTGGTCGTGCACGCAGCAGCCAATAGATAATAAAAATTGCAAACTTTATTTTTATCTTGCCACAATTTTCTTCCTTCAAGTAGCTACTCGTGCTGGAGTTCAAATTGCCATTCTTCGCAGCCAAAGTACCTCATGCAAATTCATCACCCTTTCCATGAATCAGTGAGAGCTGCTGAGTTTTTTTCTCACTTTACAATAGCATTCAGTTTTCAGCTGTCATGATCAGTATCACAGTCAAGTCCAAATTTATACATACGTACGCTGTCGAAATTGTCACTGGATAGTAATCAGGAGTAGGTATTCAGACTTTTTTTTCTATAACTCAGGGTGCTGAGCACAATCCTTTCTCTCACACTGATTGGTGATCAGACAAAATCAGGCCAAACCAGAGATCAAATCTTATGGTTGACATGCAGAACTCAGTACCCACACCAGACTAATAATTTCACCCTATAGACTTGAATAGTTGATTTTACAATTATATGCAAAAATTGCATAAACAAAATAGTGCTCACTAATTCATTTATTTTTCATGCCATCATATTAACCCAGAAATTGTACAATCATATGAATAAAGCCAAGGCCGGAAGGCTCTAAATGGTGCTCTAGAGGTGGCTAAACAGTTTGATTGAAAGTAACTATCTCATATTGTTAGGGGGTCTTGTGGTGCAGCAGTAATATCCAATCTCTGAGCCAGGAGGCCTAGGATCAAGTCACACCTGCTCCAAAGGTGTGTCATAACATGCCTGAACAAATGATTACAAGGTATCGACTTGGGTCAATGAGGAGTAAATCAAACAAGATCCATGTCCTGACCATTTTCTGAATCAACCTGTTGAAAAATGCATATCTGCAGATAACAAGACCAAATTGTTCTTGGCGGATAATCCTCCTTCCTATTTGTGATAACTGTCTCCTTCAACACATGTAGCTGGCACCCAAAATTCTATAATGCATCAGAAGTCATTGCCTTTAGAACTTGCGGAGGGAATTATGGAGCTGTTGGGAAAGAAATAATAAAAAACATAAATTGTCTTTACAGACAACCTTAAATATGCTCGTAAATTGGCCCACAATACAAATGGGGCACCTTTATTTTCTGTTTCTAAATTATTTTGAAAGGTAAACCTGAATTATCATGTGACAGCTTAATTTAAGCAGGCAATAAATGCAGACGTACCTGAAGGATTGCACCTTCAGCATACATGCCGCCAGTAATTCATCTTATTAGTTTATCAGCACATGAAGAACCCTAATCATCTAATCCTTTATCACATGATTGGCAGTAATCATTGAGGCATGTTGCAGGATTTTTCTTTGGCACTGGGATAATGGTGGTCTTCTTGAAAAGGGTGGGTACTTCAGATTGTTGTAAGGCGAGGTTAAAATGTCTGTGAGTACTCCCACCAGCTGGTCTGCACAGGATCTGAGTGCATGGCTGGGGACTCCATCCGGGCCAGTCGCTTTCCGTGTGTTTAATCTCAAGAAGGCTGATGTAATGTCTGCGGCGATGGCCGTGCGTACAGGTGTGTCCGAGGCTGTTGGGATAGGTGACATCATTTCACAGACCTCCTGTTCAAAGCGAACATAGAAGACATTGATCTTATCAGGGAGGGATGCACTATTGCCTACGATTCTGTTTGACTTCACTTTGTAGCCTGTTATGTCATTTAAGCCTTGCCATAAACTATGAGTGTCTGTGTGGTTAGTCTGGGTCTCAAGCTTAGTTTGGTATTGCCTTCTGGCATCTCTGATGGCCTTGCGAAGGTTGTACCTGGATCTTCTGTATAGGTCAGGGTTGCCTGACTTAAACACCTCAGGCCTGGACTTCGGTAGGGAGTGGATCTCCCAGTTCATCCATAGTTTCCGGTTGGGGAACATTCAGATTAACTTCTTCTGCACGCAATCTTCTACACATTTACTTATGAAGTTTGTAACGGTGAAACACTCATTTAGGATGGCTGCTGAGTCTAGTTTAGAGTCCAGACGCACTAAGTGGGATAATCATTTGGACATCCAGCATTTAGTGCAAAGGGCAGAATCTCTGTTGTGTCAAGCTTCATGGATGGTTTCTCTGTGTGAAGCCAAACAAATTCATTTGCCACATCTTGCCATCTTACCTTTATTACCTACCCAAATCCCACTGCACTACTCTCATCCAATTCTACTTCCATGCTACTACTCCTGTACCCAAAACATCTCACCACTAACAGGACGTCTTGGAAGAGACCAGCATTGCTAGCACAGTAGATTTGAGGATAGTTTCCCCTCGAACAGCATGCTCTGGACAACAGAGGTGAGAAGCTGAAAACCGTTCTGAAAATTCAATAACCATTTTTTTCTAAAACAAGAGCAAAAGGTAAGGTTTGCATTTAAAGCCTTGTTTTGCGTATGCCATCTTTTGTCAAATCATTTTTGGGTGGTGAAATCATTAAAGAAGTAATGACTGGGCCATTGACTATTCAAGTACTTTAAGAACAAAGAACGAAAAATAATAGCAATCCAGAACATGGTACTTAATACTTACACAATAGCATCCAAAGATACCTTTCAGAAACTATAGTGGGACCTGAAGGACTGTGAGTGTTTCTCACTACAGTTTGATGAATCCATCAACATCATCAATACCGCTCAGCTGACAGATTTTGTGCATATGGTTTTTCAGGACATTACAACTAAAAAAGATCTTCTTACCCTTTTACCCCTTAGAGAGAGAACAAAGACTGTCGATATCTATAGCCAATTCAAAAGGTACTTGTTTGACAAAAACATTCCAATCAAGAAATAGGTTTCTATCATAGCTGCTGGTGCACCAGTCATTACAAACTACAGTATAATCCACCAGGAAGCATTAACAAGTAAAATTATGGACTTTTTTCATGTAACAAAAAATGTTAGGAATGGATGCTCAATTTGAGTCCTTCAGCACTACTTGTTTGAGTCTTTGCTCAATGAGCTCAGTGCTGCCTACAGTGAACTAATCGTCCATTCTTAGGTGAGATGATTAAGTTGAAGAAAGGTCCTGCAAAGATTTTTCAATTTTATGCCTGAAATCATTGCTTTTCTTAATAAAGAAGGAAATGTGCAGTGAGCTATCAGACAACGTGTGATTGCCCGACTTCAGGTTCCTTACAAACGTAAGGTTGACACTGAATGAGCTGAATCGTGAACTGCAGGGAAAGGACAGAGCCTGAGCAAATGTCATCAGTGCTGTGATGCATTAAAACTGAAACTGGGTCTGTGCTCCTCGCAAATAAAAAAAATGCTGCAGACACTTCTTGAGTATGGATAAAATACAAGAAAAATATCAAAGACGATGAGTAATGGTTCCGCCCAGAAAACTTCTGCACACACATGAGGAAGTTAGCAGAAGAATTCAGCAGGCTATATCCAGGAATTAGATTTAATAGAGCAAGTCATCATGAAATCCATTCCTTTCAGTATGGGCTATCAAATTTCCATCAGATGTTTGATTTACGAAGCAGTGGAATTGATGTCGAGATGATAACTATGCGCAATGATATTGACCTGAAAGAAAGATCAAGGGGCTTTGATTTTTGAGCACTCATAAATAGGGAAAATGTCCACTCCTATCATCCTGCGCTTTTAAAGTGAAAACTTACTTTCACTCCCAATATCTCGGTGAGACAATGTTCTTCCAAATGAATGTAATCAAGTCCAAGTATCACACCTGCCTCACAGATACCCTTTTGATGGTCTGTATATGACGTGCAGCCTCAAACCACATCCCAGACTTCAAGGCACTGGCAGGTAATGTGCAGTCACAGGTATGACACAGAGAGTTGGTGAGTAGACCACAAAATGAATAATTACATGTACTTGGTTTTTTCGTTATATGGAATTAAAGAAAAACTGCTTGTCATATGCTGTCTTTAAGTAGATCCTGCGTTGCATTTGAATTGAAAAAGTGATCTTGTGCTTAACAAGGTTGGTGACCACTGCTGCATATAGTATCTTTCTGTTCATATATTAATGCTACTGAAACTCAAGTGGGAATTGTTCATAATTTCCTTGGATTTTTCAGAAATTAAATATTTATTCAATAGAGTTCACTAGAGTTAGCTAGAGAAAAATTGGTAGGAACATTTGAAATATATGCTTTCTCTTCTTTTTATTGGAACATGTTTTCTTACTGGTTACAAAACAGTTTAAAGTGCGTAAAATTGCTATTTGACAGATTTGTCGATTGAACTAATATTTTGATGTGAATGTAGAATATTCCTTTTTATATATTCTTGATGAATTTTCAAAAGACAATTAGTTCTGCTGATTAAAATCTGATGGCATCGCCATGAATGGCAGAAAATATGTTAGAGGACATAGAGTAATCACATTTGGTTTTATATTGCATACCTGAAGTTAATGGAAAGCAGCAATTGAATCAAAGGGTTCAGATGGCATTGTAAACCAGAATAGCAAGATTGAGAAGTTTATAGCTGCTTCAATGATTTTTTTCTAATTCAGATTCGAAGAACTCAGCATTCTGGGACCTGCTCATGCCGTGCTCCCAGAATAGAAGTTAAAAGAACAAATTAAAAACAGTTTATAATTATCAGCTTACCCTGCCATAGATTAAAACATTTGTTCTGTGTAATTGTGCTCTGTTGTGCCGTTGCCAGGCAGGGTAGAAAGCTCAGAGGCCTGAAATGGCGCTGAATGTGTTTCTGATCCCTTCAGGCAAGGTTCACATGAAGCTGCAAGCCCTGTGCAGTGAGGGGCACTAACAGGGTTACGCTGCACATTTAACCTTTATTTCCCTAGCTTGGTTTGGACATGTGTTGAAATATCTGCAACTCCCTCATGACAGGCACTCAGCAGCAGAAAGGGGCTCCATTTGGCCTGACGGGATAGCAGTCCGCAGGTGAGGTACTTTTGACTTCCTTCTGCCCAAGCAATTTTCAAAGTAATGTGGATTGTGTTGAGAGACATATTGGAGAGTAGCTGCATACATTTAGGATGGTGACAGAATTTGGTGACAGCTCTGCATGAGATATGGGGTCTTTCGTTGCAATGCCTTAGGGTCTGCAACACGAATGATAATTCATCAAAAGCTGCAGAGAATGAGTCAGTGGACTCTGCTCAGAAGGCCTTACTCAACACAGGTTTTTCAAGAGCTCTTCGTGTGGTTACTGCCCATAGAATGAATCCCGTGATGTTGGAGCGTACTTTCCAACATGAATGTTCTTTGGAGCAAATGTTGAGTTGAACACATCAAGAACCCAGTCTGGTTCTGGTTCCCTAACCACCATCTTGACATAAAAGCCACCCAAGAAAACCTTTACATTAAAGTCTTTATTCAATAACACATCCGGTGATTCAAGTAGCTATGAATGAATCACCATTGTGCATTCCCTGAATGTCTTTCTGACATTTGCCTTTCCCTGACACAGTGTTCCTACGAAATCCTACCCTAGTGGCTACAGCATGGCTGGTGGATGGCTGTTGATTTTCAGGTAGTGTTGTGGAAGCAGCCACCTGATGTAGCATCATGAGTGCAACACTCCATGCCACAATGGAGTCAAATTAATCAATGCTGTCTGGCAGGCCAGAAATGTATCATGAATTTTTGTGTGCAAGTTCATCAACGTTCTCCGTTATTCTCAATCCTTGCCTGAATCTGCTACAGCAGAACTGATGTGGGATCTCACCTTTCAAGGAGGTGGCAGGCTTGTTAACTATACCACCCTAGCCTGGTTGCAGCTCACTCATATTCCTGACTCAACATATACAGGTCCCAACTCTACACTAACATCTAACATTTCTGTGGCGTTCCTACCTGATATAGAGTCATTAAGTTATAGAGTTATACAGCATGGAAACAGACCTTTCAGTTCAACTCATCTGCACCAACCAGATATCCTAAACTGACCTAGTACCATTTGCTAGCATTTGTCCCTTATCCTTCTAAACCCTTCCTAATCATGTTACCATCCAGAGATAACAAGGTGTAGAGCTGGATGAACACCGCAGGCCAGGCAGCATCAGAGGAGTAGGAAAGCTAACGTTTCGGGTCTAGACCCTTCTTCAGAAATTTTAGATCTTTCGCCTCTCACCTTAAACCTATGTCCTGTAGTTTTGGACTCCTCCACCTTAGGAAAAAGACCTTGGTTATTCACCCTCTCCATTTCTGAAGAAGGGTCTAGGCCCGAAACGTCAGCTTTCCTGCTCCTCTGATGCTGCTTGGCCTGCTGTGGTTCATCCAGCTCTACACCTTGTTATCTCAGATTCTCCAGCATTGGCAGTTCCTACTATCTCTGAGTGAGATGTTACCATTCAGATGCCTTTTAAATTTTGTAATTTTACCCATGTCCACCACTTCTTCTGGCAGCTCGCTCCGTACACACATTAACCTCTGTGTGAAAATATTGCCCCTCGGGTCCCTTTTAGATCTTTCCCCTCTCACCTTAAACCTATGTCCTGTAGTTTTGGACTCCTCCACTTTAGGAAAAAGACCTTGGTTATTCACCCTCTCCATGCCCTCATGATTTTGGTCACACCTCAGCCTCCGAAGCTCCAGGGAAGGAAAAACCCCAGCCTATTCAGCCTCTCCCTATAGCTCAAACCCTTCAATCCTGGCAACATCCTTGTAAATCTTTTCTGAACCCTTTCAGGTTTAACAACATCTTTCCTCAAGCAGGGAGACCAAAACTGAATGCAGTATTCTAAAGGTAGCCTCACCAATGTCCTGTACAGCTCAACATGACATCTCAACTCCTATACTCAACATTCTGAGCAATGAAGGCAAGTGTGCCGAATGCCTTCTTCACCACTCTGTCTACCTGCAACTCCACTTTCAAGGAACGATGAACCTGCACCCCTAGGTCTCTTTGTTTAGCAACACTCTCCAAGGCCCTACCATTAACTGTGTAAGTCCTGTGCTGATTTGCCTTACCAAAGTGCAACCACCTCATTTATCTAAATTAAATTCCATCCGCCACTCCTCAGCCCATTGGCCCACCTGATCAGATGATGATGTTTCTTCTTTGGAGGTCTTGTGATGACGGTGGTAGCAAAAAGGCACGCTGGCCTGCATCTCAGCTTTTCTCCACCAATCATCTCTATATTCACACTTGTGTGGAGGTGAAATCCTGCCCACGATGCCTCTTTGTGCTATGGTCATCCATTTCCATCCTGTCTTTCTCCTTGTAGGACATACAATCAGCAGCAGCCTCTTTTGATTCAGCATAGCCTTCCTTTAAGATGGACAAACTGTGTTCAAGAGCTAGAGGCTTGCCAAAACATATGCTTGCCTCACATGCCATTACACCATTGACATGAGTGAAACAGAACAGGAGTGTGGATTGTATCAGAGATAGTAGGAACTGCAGATGCTGGAGAATCTGAGATAACAAGCTGCAGAGCTGGATGAACACAGCAGGCCAAGCAGCATCATAGGAGCAGGAAGGCTGATGTTTCAGGCCATGAAGGGTCTCGGCCCGAAACGTCAGCCTTCCTGCTCCTATGATGCTGCTTGGCCTGCTGTGCTCATCCAGCTCTACACCTTGTTATCTCAGGAGTGTGGATTGTGCTGGGTGCACAAAGAAATCATGAACAAGACGGCAGGATGAAATTTGTTTGCTGCTTCCGTCCAACTGAATGGAGATCAGCAGATTGTAAGTTGTGAGCCCTGTGGTCAGAACCAGCCTTTCTGAATTTTTAGATACGAATATTAAAAAAAATATGCTGCTTTCAGCGACACGTATTATTCTATACCTCCTGAATGTACAATATCACAGACTTGAGAGGTTGATCATTATGTATATTGAGTAATCTATTGTTGACCATGGCAACCCTCATTGACTTTTGTGCCCCAGGTTTTGAAAGGCAAAACATTAACAGTTAAGATTTTTGCTCGTAGTCAATTTCCAGTTTTTCCTGCTGGAAAGTAAACTTGAATGTCGGGGAGAACAGGATTCTGGCTGAAATAACAATTGAACAAAGTGTAAATGTCAATTTTAAAGACGTACTCATCCTGCCATATGACCTCACTGTGCCTGGTGTAAGCTAGATGTGGCGCAGCAGATAGCACTTCTTTGAGGGGTCAAGGTTTTGGTCAAAATGAAATACTGTGGATACTGGAGATCTGAAATTGGAATCAAAACATTAACTCTGTTTATCTCTCCACAGATGCAGCCACACCTGTTGAGTTTCTCCCGCATTTTTGCTTTTTTTCTAGGTTTTGCTCCGGGTCTTGAACACAAAAATTGTGTTGACACTCCAGTGCAGCATGCACGCACATTTGGAAGTATCTTTTAGGTGAGGCAATAAACTGAGGCACCATCCACCTGCACAAATGGATGCAGAGATCCCATTGTACAAATTTGAAGTGAAGCAGGGGTATTTTCTCTGGTAACCTGGCCACTATCTATCCCACAATCAATATCACAAAAAGAGCTTCTTTTGTCAAGCATTGCTGTTTGTGGGAGTTTGCTGTGAACAATTTAACTGTTGTGTTTTCTGCATGAAGGTTGAAACCCTTCAAAAGTACTTCCTTAGCTGTAAAATGGTTTGAAATGTCCAGCGGTTGAAGTGTTATATAAATTTAAGTCTTTCCTTACTTTTCAGAAAATACCATTGGAGGGTCAGGGAACATGTTCGAACAGAACATTTTCAATTTTATATTAAGGTTGGTGCACTAGAGATCATTTTATAATTTAGTTTATTTCCAACGTAAACAATTATTAACGTGAACTAAACATTTCTGTTAATAGATGGGATTGGTTATTACAGCACATAAAATCAGACATTCAGAGCTATTATTGAAGAGACAATTTTCACTGAGTTCATTTCTAAATCTAATCAATTTATAATCATTAATAGTAAACAGTTTCCTCACCTTTAGTTTGTTGTTTCAGCTTGTACATTTGTATCTGTCACACTTTCAAAATAATCGCTCAATGTGAAATCCATGCAGTCAGCAAATTTAATTCCTACCTCTTGCATGTTTGTTCATCCTCACTTGAAATGATTCTGTTGTGCAGTGTTCTCAAAAATCAGAACCGTTTGGTCCATTGTGTGGTTATATTGAGCCAATATCGCATTCTTACCCCATCACAGATATAATTCGTGTGAATCCATCTTCCCAACAATCCCTGTCAAAATAAAAGCTTTACAAAGGTCCCAGCTATTGGTTTGAAAGCCTAAAATAGCAACTGACATACAAGGTTGAATTTGAAGCCCAGTCTCGTGACATTTTATGGATGCCAGGAGCACATTTAATCAAATGCAAGGGCAGCATACGGGCACCTGCCTCTGTTAAAATTAGGTCCAGATCAAGAATGCATTTGATTGGTCTCCTCAACCCATCTATTGAGACCTTTAAGGGGCAATTAATGACTTCTTAAGGAGTTCATGTGACTCCCCCAATAGTAAGCCAGGTGTGAACAGGACTGTTGCCATGTGAGAACCATGCCAAGCCAACCTGCTTCTTGTGGTCTCCCATGAGAGGAGCCGTCAAAGTGACTTTGGGAAGGGGCGCTGCAGCTGCTAAAAATCAACACCCTACCTTTGCAGGGAATCTCCATACACAACTGTCACTAACGGTCTGTGCGCTCTGCAAAAGAGGAGTTCTGGTGAATGTCCTTCCAGCTGCAGTCACTGCCTCCACAGAGACAATGCAGATCAAAGCAGCTGCTGGCCTCTGGTTGGCTTGTAGCTCTCAGTGGGTGGGATTTTTACACATGGGTCTCTTGAATCCCCATTTCTGGCCCCTTAAGCATTTGAGGATACTTAATACTGGTAGGCTTACTTGCAGAAGTTCTCTCACTAGTTCTCCCAAGCAACAGCTGAAACTTTTGATACCCTCCCTCCAACAGCGATGTGGGATGCACAAATCGCCGTGTGTCAAAATGCTCCATGTACTAAGAAAGTGATGACAGAAAGTCCTATTTGGACTTCTGACAAGAGGTGATGTTGCTGTAACATTAATAATGCATCACTGCATGGATGCTGTTTGATCTCATAAGTACTTTGAGAAACTTCTGTTCTGAATAAGTCACTGGACCTAAAGCTTTAATACAGATGCTGCCAGACGTGCTGAGTTTTTCCAGCAGCTTTTGTTTTGTTTCTGATTTCCAGCATCTAGATTTTTTTTGTTGAGAAACTTCCCATTTTACATCAGTGGTTCTGATGGAAGATCATCAACCAGAAATATTATCCCTAAATTCTGTTCACAGCTGTCTCACCTGCTGAGCATTTCCAGTACTTTCTTGGATTTCATAGGATTCCATTCATGAAATACTATCACATTCACTCGGTCTTTTTACATAAATGCTCACTGTTGAGGTTTATAAAAATGAGGGTGATCATTTAGTTAAATTATCAAAGTTCTGAACTGTAGGACAATCCCTCTGCAGAAAAAAAAATTAGGGTCTGTATCAGAGTAGCACAGTACTGGCTCATAGCATCAGTAACCTGGATTCTATTCAAGCATTGAATGACTGTGTGGAGTGTTCATGTTCTCCCCGTATCTGCGTGGGTTTCCACAGTGTGCTCCGGTTTCCACCCACAGTTCAAACATGAGCAGGTTAGGTGGATTGGCCATGCTAATTGCTCACAATGTCCAGGGATGTCTACATTAGGTGGATTAGCCATGGCTAATTCAGTGTTACAGGGAAGAGGGTGGGGGAGTGAATCTGGGCGTGAAACTGTTTGGAGGACTGATGCAGACTCGATGGGCCGAATGGCCACTATCTGCACTGTAGGGACTCTATAATCAGGAGGCAAGAAGTATTACAATTTCATATTTAACTCTTCAATATGTACTCAAATACCACAAAGTAAATTAAGGCAAATTTTGTTTTATTTGAAATGCTGTATAAAAATAAGTTTCTTCCATTCTAGTTTAATTTACAGCTCTAATCAAATAACAGTTCAAACTTCAAGCTGCTTACATGCACCCAAACTAGTGTAAAGATATTGTATATACAAAAAAAAACATTTTTGAGCTGGTATCTATTTCAACCCATACCAGTCCACAGGACACATTAAAAATGTCACAAAAACCCCCCAAAAAAAAACAAGTCTAGACATTAAATACATTTTCGGTTCAACATGCATTTAACAGAAGTGCTCTATATTATATTTACAAAGTCTGGAATTCTTTTCAGTGACATCACTGTTTTCTTTTGGCTGTAAACAGAGTGAACTGAACTAAAGTCTGACGTGATCTTATGAAAATCTGTGGGCCCCAATCTGAACAAATAATTAATAATCGTGGAATGAACAAGTCTGTTGGAAGGTAGTTGTCCATAAATAAATAAATATAAATTAACCCACAAGTCAAACCTTTTTATATAATAAATCTGTTTAAAAAAAAAACCTCAACTTCACTCAAATAAATAAACAGGTAAACAGTACAGCTGACATAGGCTGTAATAACCAGTATTTCAACAAAAAAAGGAATTTACACTTTTTATACATATATATCTACATATAATACACACGTACATATATACATACACATATACAAATGGTTAGAGTTCATTCATTGCATTGGTTGTGCATTGATGACGATGCTCTGACATGCCGTGGCTTCATATTCATATTGAGTGTATTAAATAAGTGAGCTGAATGAAGAAGAGTTGAGGGCGACTCTTTTCTGATTAGTGGTGATCTTCAGGTGACAAGGGTTCTCTTCAGTTATTTTATTGGAAGGCTGTAAACAAAATAGTAGCTAGACTAGACCAGTCCCTGTGTGTGTTATGTATGAAGATTGTGCGAAGGAAAGTCAAGTTATTCAGAAGCAGCAGAAGTTCAAGTATTTCTTTTCTAAGTTAGTGGATCCAGCGTTCATAAAAAAAGGCACTCGAAAGGGAAGAGCCAGGCTTGTCGTAATGCATGATTCAAGTTAATGACAACCGAAGCTTGCAGAGGAGGGGATTCTGGTTCTTCATCACCCCTCCCACTAATCAGTAGATTTAAAAGGCCATGGAATCTGGTGAGTGAAACCAGGCGAATTATTTGGTTCTTCCGAAGGAAGGCAGAGATAGTTCAGTTTTGTGAGCATCGGTTCACATTATTTCACAAGTTCTAATTTACTCGAGCTAATGTTGGTTGACTCTTGGCTCAGACTGTGTAATCTTAGTCCAATGGCATCTTGTGAAACAATGCTGTTCTGCATCCAGGGATGGTTAATCATGTCTTCAAATGAGGGTCGATCTGAAGGCCTCAAGGATAGACAGAACTTGATGAGATTTTGACATTCTGAAAGCAAAAAGGAAATAGTGGATTATAAACAGTGTTGAGTTTCTGATTATACTTTCCATACACGTAACAGTTTGTCAATACAGCATACAGGATATAAAGAAGTAACTATGGTGTGTAACCCAGTTGGGATTTTTGTGGCAATCTAATATAAGCAGATAAACACTTTAGTGATAATGATACATACCACTAACATATTAATTATATGTACAAAGCATCATTAAAAGTAACAGTGCATTTGCCTGTGGTGAATACCTGACAAATTCCATGAAACTATTTAAAGCAATGATGATTGACTTAATTTACACAGTATAGAGGATGAAGATCCTCTAGAAATATTTTAATTTCCCTCCATTCAGATGGGAGGTAAGAAAAGCTGCTTACCAGATGAAATTCTCCGCCGGAACAGCACCTGTCCTCGAATTATCTCTTCGTCCTGCTCAAACGGGATGTCTCCACATACCATGTCATACAGAAGCACCCCAAGGGACCAAACTGTGGCAGATCTGCCGTGATATCTGTGATGGCGAATCCATTCTGGTGGGCTGTACACTCTGGTGCCTACAAATCAACACAAAGATCCACATTTATGAAAACATTCCCTGTATTCCTTCATGCTGTTAAAATGCAAACGTACAAACTAAGGGCCAAAGCAAGCTACTGAAGCCTGCTCTGGCTTTCAATAAGATCATGACTAATCTGATTACTGCACATTCCTCTGCTCACGAAGAATCTATATTTTAACAAGTATATAAATTTTCAACATTCCTCCATGGACTTAAAGTAATAAAATAATAACAAAGTATAAAAATAAGTCCACTACAGATTTCTAAAAAAGAAATGCGTCCGTAGTTGCATCTTATGGGAACCAAGCTGCACACAAGGTCAAAACATTTCACATTTGATTCCAGCAACTTGTTATTGGCAGAGAGAAGATAAAACGTTTGCCATATTTCTTGTAAACAAAAGAGTGCGCTGAGCTCTTGAAATTCAAATCATCTACACTATCTCGTTCCGCCCTTAGCTTGCAGGAAATGTGGTTAACCTGAAGCTTCCTGCTTGCCCTGCCGTGAACTGGCAGTTATTGACTCGTTGCCATGTGATTTTTTTGTTTACAAACTTTCAGTTGTAAAAAGCACACGCTCCCGCCTGCCGGTGGCGCCAAACACTCAGAATTTTCACTAACGGTTTTCTTTTATTTTTGGTTGTTCTTTGGAGACGAGTTTAATGTTTGAAAATAGGCAATGGCCTGCGCCGTCACCTCTGCGGAGCGCAGCCCCAAAACTGCACCTTTACAACAGCCAGCTTCAAGCATTAAAGCGAAGATGCATCAGAAACGATTTTTAAAAATTAATTTTACATATAAATACTATTTCTTTGTTTTTAAAAATAAAAGTCAGTGCTGTCTTAATTTGGAAAATGGACCTTAATAAGTTATATACACAGATTAAATCACTTATGGCTCAAAAGGGACCATTAATAATGCTGTTCTGAAATGTCAATGGTTTGTGTTTTAAACTGCTTCTCGGTTTTCGCAGTTAGTAAAAGGACAGCCTCCCCACGTCTTTTCAGAGGGTTTATTCCACTCCAGCCCTGACATTGAACTGACTTAATAATTTATCAATCGGCCACTTGATATCAAGAAGAGAGTAACCTATTTCCCGTCACTATAGCCCCAGGTAACATGATTATCAAAACATTTCCATGACGAAACTTGGGGGAAGAGCAGAAAATGTGGGCAACATTTGCAATTTAAAAAAAAAACACAAAAGAGGCATGAGATAAATAAAAAAGATTCGCCTCGGCTCCAATATAAAAAAGAGACCTGATTATTTGCATCAGTTTCCAAATAGGAAAGAAAAGGAAAACAGCGTTACGCAGGAGGAAAGCAATCTCCAAAACAAAAGGGTGGCACGTTGCCAGAAACTCAGCCAACGACGGCAGCAAACACTGGGGACAACAACAGGAGGGAGACACGCCGTCTACAGGCTACATTACAAACCCCGAGCCGGACGGACATCACCTCCCCTCTTCCCAACATCTGGCAGAGGGAGACTCCGTCCTGTCTGTCTGCTGTAGCCCCAGCCCAAGACCACCCCTCCCTCCCCTCATTGATCCACCCAACCCCTGGATCACTAAGAGAGAGATAACACTAAGCGAAGCAACACAAAACAAAAAAAAATCATTCATTTCCTTTTATTTTTTCCAAAAATAACACGAGGCAAAAAAATAAATAACCCTGCAAATGCCCCCTTCCCCAAGCTCTTGTAAACACTGCCCATAAATATCACGACTCGAAATTTCTCAGCCTGTTATGATTCAGCCTCTTGTATCTGGGTAATAGTTTTATGTGGGCGGGTGGGTTTTTTCTTTCTGGCGCTCGGCAATTCCCACCACCTCCCCATTAATTACGCATCCATCCCTCGTGATTCGATGTTACCTTAAGAGCCCCCTGCCTCTGGCCGCCCATTGCAGCGAGACAGTGTTTGCGCTGCGCTCTTTCGATCAACGCTACGCCTCTGACAAGCAGAAGGCGCCCCGTCGCAGCCACATCACCATCCAAATAAGGAAATAAAGCCATCAAAACAATAACAAAACGGCTTGTTACTACCGCGCAAAAAAATCTCACTATGATAAATGGATTTCAAATCCAATCACCTCGAAATAACTCTTTCCAAAACTAATGTCTAAATACGTAATTTATTAATTCATTTCGGAACGCTGAATCTCATTTAACACTAGCCTCTGGTATCTTAACGCAACAGGACTGACTGGACTAATTAAGCTTATTTTTAATTGTGGAAATTCCCCATTGTAGTAACATTGCTCACCATCAAAATCAGTGTAGACGGTATCCTTTAACAGAGCCCCCGAGCCAAAGTCGATGAGTTTGAGCTCCCCGGTCCTCATATCAATCAGGATATTCTCGTCCTTGATATCTCGGTGAACCACTCCGCAGTTATGACAGTGCCTCACCGCCTCCAGGATCTGGCGGAAAAAGTTTTTAGCTAAGTCCTCCGGTAGGGCTCCCTTCTCGGTGATAAAATCAAACAAGTCCTTAACGTGCTCAGGTCGCTCCATGACGATGATGAAGCTGTCGGGTCTCTCGAACCAGTCCAGCATTTTGATTACACCCCGGCAGCCCGTGCCCACCCTCTTCAGAAGCGCTATCTCCATGGGAACCCTTGCTCCATTAGACTGCAGGGAGAACACACAAAAAATAAACCCAATGAAACACCAAGCAATCACTCTGTATCCCAACCCACAACTTCATGTATCGCTTACTTCCCGCCTCAATGTAAATAGTTAAATACATCTGTCAAAATAGGATTTCATTTTAAAAAGGACCTGACACTGTGATTACAAAGGCATACAAAAAGGCATGAGTTTCGCATTTTACTTACCAGTTCAGCCCATTCTGACACCCGATCTCTAGCAACGTGTTTGATCGCAACCTGCAATATAAACAGAAAGGTCCATTCAGTCACCGAGTCCAGCGAGTCGTCTATGAAAGGTTTTTTTTTGGACGGGGGTGATGGTTGGTCAGAACGATTTGGAGAAAGTTTAGGGAGATAAAACAGAAAGGGAAACGCAGACTTCAAAACATAATTACCTGCACGCCATCAGCCACTCGAACCCCAGAATAAACAGTCCCAAATCCACCACTACCGAGGACAGATCCAACTTGATAAATCTTTTCAAAAGGCTCTTTCACTGGAAGAACAGAAAGGAGAGAGAAAAGATTAGCCCATCTTCACTCTATCACGAAATCGCCGCCTCTTTTGTTGTCTCCGAGCTCCACATGGTTAACGATAACACCGTTACAACACAAAACCCCCTTCCCACTGAGACAGGGAGGCTCCGTAAACATGTAAGAAATGCTAAACAGATACCTTGTTGCAACTGAATTTTCGCCGGCATATCCACGTTTGATGTCGAGTACATATGAGTGAAGGATCCGATCTTTGAAAGCAGCATCCCCTTCTGGAAAACCTCGACTGCAGACTCGGTTATCACTTCCAAGGTTCCGAGTGGGATTTCACCAAAAAGGCAGTAGAGAGGGGAAGAGGGAAAAAAAAGCCGGCAAATTTCACCCACACCACGTTGCGACGAAACACACAGCTGCGATCCTACAAATGTTTCCCTTATTCCAAAGCGTCTGTTTCTCCCAGTGTCCCGGGCAGATGATTAAGTCCCTTTCGAGCAGGAAATCAGTTCTTTTGGATGAGGAAGGAAAATATAAAAGGGGGCGGGTGATGGGGGGGGAGAAAAGGATCAGAGCCGCGTCTTTGTATCACGCTGATTCCCCGGCTTTACTTGGAGTGCGTTCTGCTAGTAGCAACCACTATATACAGATAGTAAAAAAAAGGGCGAGCCGTACACCATCAGCAAACCCCAGAGGAACGGCCCACTTTGAAATACGTCAGGCAATCCAATAGGAGAGTAGCAATGATCTGCCTATCACAGAGCGAAAAAAAATAAAAGAATGAAACTGACTAGACTCGACGTGGCGGGAATGACTACGCGCCAAAAAATGCCTCTTGCATGTCTGCTTACAAATAGCTTTGATCCACTGGCTGTCTGTAGACAAATATTTTTAAAGGGGAGCGACAATGGCGTTTTTTTTTCCTTTCCGCGGGAGGAGCCTCTGCAGTTTTGCAGGCAATAGATTTAGCAGGAGCGAACAGAGTAGTTCAAAAAATGCAGAGGCGTGTTTTGAGCTGAACTATGCAGATCCTTACCGTGAATGCATTGTTCTAGCGTAGTGGGCGATTTCACAACATATTGCCTTAAAATGTTATACTCGAAAATCTCCAGTGCACAAAAAAATGCTCCTCCCATTTTAAAACTTTCCCGATTAATAAGGTTTTTTTTTGTATTTAAAGTCATGTTGTACAATATACAGAGGAATTTCCGCCAAGTATGTTGCAAGGTTAATTCCATTGTGGATGTCTAACACCGCTATATTTGAAAGAGGGAATTATTTAATTTGATCTCACAACTGACGATTATTGGAAAGGCAGAATGCGCAAGTGCCCAGGAAACGTTACTGCGGGCCTTTTTGTATTCATTGCGATCTTTGCTGTACTTTATATTTTAAAATAGCTTGATTTCTATATTTATTTTCAACAAAAACAATCTGCTATACACACGTTAGAATTAATTATCACCTAAAGGGGGCGTGCACAGTTGTTGACAATAAAAATAAACACTAATCAAGAATTGCATCCAATTGTGCTCAAAATAAATGGATCAGAATATTAGAACACTTTAAGGTTAATTAGTGTGCAATATTATGCAAAATATAATGTTTAAATATATTTCGAATTCGCAACCACAATAGTCGGTAGTTTAAATTTTTGATTTTTTTGTTGCAAACATGTGGCCACCCGTTATTCAGCTACCATTTATGCAAGGTGCATGTTAGCAACAGTGCTTTCTAAAGTCACTTCCATTTATTTTTCATGCATTTGTGCATGAAAACTGGATAGGATGAAAGGAAAGATTTTTGCAGTGATAATTAATGGGTGTGGACAAAATAGTTCAGACTTTGTTATTTCCCGCCCGATCGTAAACTGCGAACATCAATGCAGATATGGTCTTTTATTGATGCCAAATTAATTGTTGTTCATCTAGCCAGGAGAACCCCTTCAGGTCTGGGGGTTAATTTTAGATTTCAGGGAGAATGAGTTAATGAGTTTTGCAACGAGATGAATAATTTCTGGGAAAACCGCAGGGCGATACAAATCTGCTCTGAATGGTGCCAGTGAGAAGATGCTGCATTCCTGACATAGTTTCGAATTGGGTGGCCGCCGCCTTTCAGCATGTGGGAATGAATCACAAAAAGCTGCCTTTTTTTTCCCCCGAGATCAGGTACAAGTTAGAGCAAGTGAAACTGTAACATAGCCAGTGTTAGTCGATGGAGGTCGCTGCTCAAAACATGAAAGCTTTTTTTTGCAACGCATCACATCTCAGGAATTTCCTCTCAGTGTTTTTGCTTCCAAGGGTGTACTGAAATGATTACGACTTGAAAGTTCAGATTCAAATCCTATTGGGTGGAGTTTGATAACTGTGAATCAAAACAAAACCGAAATTTGAACTGTTGTGGAGAGCTGTGCGAAGGGCGTTAAACTGATTTTTTAAAAAAATGTTATTTACATTTTCTTCTGTTCCTCCCTTGCTCACTCTGGGTCACACACCATGTCCGGGCCGTGTAAGGTCACGCAGGAGATTTTGCTTCCAGCCTATCTCCAATATCACTTTTGACCCAGATACCTGGTGGTACACAAGAATAGCCAGGCTTCGGGTGACTGGCTCTGTAATCTTGCTTTCCTCCCCCTGGGGAACTGACTCTCCTCTGTGTAGGAAACTGAATGTTTCCTTAGATCGGGACCACCAGATTCTTTTTAGATGTACGGAGAAAGTGGCATCGACTCACCATAGGACCACCCCGTACCCAGGCTGCCAGATAACGAAAGGAACAAAGTAGAAATTTGTTGCTGTGCCACCCACCAAAGCTTTTTAGCTGCTTGTCGTTTTGACAATGGAATGCAATTCCCACAAATAAATTCGTGCAAAGAAGATTTGTGTGGTATTTTTATAATGATGGCCACAATTACTTTTGAAGTAAGTCCAAATTAAGCAAAATTTAAACGATTAATGCAGAGTAGCTGCTCAATTTCTAAAAGTGTTAGTTTAATGTTAATTGGAGCAACATCTGTGAACTGACACATTGACAGTACTAACTCTCGCCTATTCTTGGTTACCCCAGCTGCAGATGCACGCCAAACTGCCAACAAAAAGTCAGCTGTATTACTACCTCATGGGCACTGATGTTTTGGAACTAAATTAAAGCAGTCTCAGAATTGAATCACTAACGAGGAAATTTTATTCAGAATAAATTATTAAACTGAAGATCTCTGTAATCAATAATCAAACTAAAAGAAATACCTAGCCCATAGTCAGCACAATAGAATTCAATATTAGATATGATGAGGACCACAACCACATTTTCAATTGATGTAAGAAGGCTGACTTTGCAGCTGGGGCAAAAATTGATCATCACCGGCTGGAAGAATTATTAAACATAACACAACATTAGACGTAAACAGTGGGAGGTGTTCAAAAATAACCCACAACCATCTGTAATTTAACAATTTTGAAGAACAGGAGAAATGAGAGACAGTACAAAGTTGAAAGAAAGGGAATGTAAGGACAGCAAAGACATGTTGAGAACATTTTATTAATTGCTTTGACTAAGAGACAGAGAGTACTGTATCCAAGTTTTCTGTTGATATAAAACGAGGTGTAAGTGTAAGCTCTAAGGAGGATACAAACAGGCTGCCAATAGTGATACAGACAGGTTAAATGATTGGGCAACAAGATGGCAGATGAAGTATGTTGTGGGCAAACTCAGCTTATTCACTGTGGTAGCAAGAAAACAGAATATTTTTAAAATCATGTAACTTGCACATACTGATGCTCAGATAGACTTTGGTGTATTCACACAAGGAACACAGAAAGTTAGCATGCATTTACAACAAGCAATTAGAAATGCAACTAGCGTGTTAGACTTTATTGCAAAGGGGCTGGAGTGCAAGAAAAAGAAAATATTACTATAATAAGGGTTTTCATGAGACTACAGCAGGATGAGCATGTACAGTTTCAGGGTTGAATATTTATCTCAAAGTGCATGAAGTGGGTATGGAATCTTGCTGTATTTCACTACAGAAAACACAAATGTCCTCTCCCCTCTGGATCGGGCACTATTTTTGGCTATTGCATTTTAATTTCATGGATTAGGTAGGCCTTGAGTCGTGACTCCTGTTCTTCAGAAATCGAGCCACATCATAAATTTGAACTTCCTCTGCCCACTGTACTGGTATGCCATTGATGGTTGTGGAAGGCCGAAAATAAACCATACCTTGTTGGAGAGTTCCAACTGGGGCAAGCCTGTCCAATCAGGAATATTCTTAGAGGCAAGTGTTAAGTAATTTGACAACTTAAAATGTTACTGTCAGATGCTGTATTGCAATATAGAGCATTTTAATTCAGTGATTCATCATAGGGTTCTGTCCTGAAAAGATAAGTTGACCATTACACCGATGAGCATTATTTAAGTGCTAGAAGCAATAGAGAATGTTTTCATTGGAGAAAATGACATAATCTATTTAAAACTGCGTACCAATGGGCAGGCAAAACACCTGTCATGTTTTGTACTGTGATTTAACTTCAGAAGATCTTGATAAATTTCACTGCTGTTGAAAGTAAACAAAATAAACACCTGTTCTGATCCATTGACTGAAGGGTATTTTGCTTTCAAATGGAAATTAAACAACGCCTACAGTTTTAAAAAAAGTAATCTATTCTTGTAATTTCAATGGACTATGTTGTTTACAATTCTCAGGATTTGCTAAAATCCTATTTAGTCTGTTTTGAATGCTTAGCTGAATTTCAACAATTCCAGCACCATTTACAGTAGGCTGTGTGTGGGGGTGTTCGCATTTTGATTGACCATTTTAAAGGGTTATTAAAGGATAGTCAGTATTGATGTAGTAAATGATATAGTAAATGTATATGATGTAATAAGTGTTTGTATTTACAATAATTTATGTAAGTGAGGGGATATCTTAACTTATTTAAGAATCATTTCTTTTCACTATGATGTGTCTTTGAGTGAGAGATCTACAGTGTTAGAAGTTAATAAATTTTTAATATTCATTTCAAAACATCCTGAACGTCTACATAGAGATATAGAGTCATAGACCTGTACAGCATGGAAACAGACCCTTTGGTCCAACTTGTCCATGCCAACCAGACATCCTAAATAAATCTAGTCTAATTTGCCAGCATTTACCCCATATCCCTCTAAACCGTTCCTATTCATACACCCATCCAGAGGTCTTTTTTAATGTACCAGCCTCCACCATTTCCTCTGGTAGTTCATTCCATATGTGCAGCACCCTCTGTGTGAAAAAGTTGCCCCTTAGGTCCTTTTTAAATCTTTCCCCTATCACCTTAAACCTATGTCCTTTAGTTTTGGACTTCCCCACCCTAGGGAAAAGACCTTGGCTAAGGCTTCTGTGTAATCCGAGAAAGAGGACGGGAAAAATTGTGGCTGTAGGAGTTGCTCCTTTTTTGAGGGATTTTCAGTGTTGGAGCTGATTTCCTGAAATTCTAGGAGCAGTAATTATTATTGTATTAGCTGTTGCATTGTTTTGGAACTTTGTGAAAAAAAGATCAAAACAATGGCATTTTAAAAAGGAGGAAGAGAGACAAAGGTAGACACCACATGGGAAGTGACAATTACAACATTTAAAACACATCTGGATGGGTATATGTATAGGAAGGGTTGAGAGGGATATGGGCCAAATGCTGCCAGATGGGACTAGATTGATTTAGGATATCTGGTCGGCATGGACGAGTTGGAGCAAAGAGTCTGTTTCTGTGCTGTTCATCTCTATGACTCCATGACCATGACTCTATTCACCCTATCCATGCCCCTCATGATTTTGTAAACCTCTATAAGGTCACTCCTCACTCTCTGACGCTCCAGGGAAAATAGCCCCAACCTATTCAGCCTCTCCCTGTTGCACAAACCCTCCAACCCTGGCAACATCCTTGTAAATCTTTTCTGAACCCTTTCAAGTTTCACAACATCCTTCCTATAGCAGAAAGACCAGAATTCAACACTGTAACTACATGTAGTAGATACTGCATTAGTGGCTCTGCAGAATGGAGGGGGAACAGGGAGGCATGAAAAATACATGAGAATTGATGGGTATGAGGCTTAGGAATATAAGAAAAATGTTTGGTGAGATATGATGTTGTCTCTAAGAACTGAGGAACGCCTTCTAATAGGCCTACCTCAGCATCTGCTTTCCTCCCTCACTTTTCTTGCATTGCCTCACAGCTTGCAAAACCTGAGCCTTCCCTGCCCATGTCTCTTGGAGATGAAATTATGTTGAGAATATGGATCAGATGCCACAAAAAAGGGCGAAACTAGCTTTTTTCCTTTTCAACATGAAAATCCGGTCCTTGGTCTCCATATTTAAAGAAGGATATAGTGCCTTGGAGGCAATGCAGCAATGTATTACTAAATTAATTCTCAGGATGAGGATTGGCCTGTGATAATGGCTGAGTATGTTGGGCCTTTATTTGCTTGAGCTTAGAGAATGAGACATGATCTTTTTAATGCACGAGATTACGAGAGGCATAACAGGGTAGACACTGAAGTTTCCCATTGCTGGGGAACTGGAGAATATTTGTAGAAATTCTAGGAGAACAGCCTCAGAATAAGAGAAGGCAGTCATTTAGGACTGAGATGAAGAAGACCTTCTTTGGTCAATGATGGTTTGTAATGTGAATTGTTGTCTAGCCCAGGTGATTGTAGATGCTCCACTGTTAATTATATTCACGTCTGAGAAAAGCAGCTTTCTGACATTGTAGAGAGTCAAAAGCTGTGGACAGTATCTAGGAAAATGGAGTAGAGGAAGAAGATTAGCTACAATTGTATTGAATGGCAGAGAAGACTTGAGAGGCTGCATGATGGAGCTTTATGAAACTTGGGAGCGATGGCAGTGAGGTGAACGGGAATAGTGGGATCAAACAAGTCCCAGAAACAGACAGATCAGTGACAAAACTTTGTGTGACTTGGGAGCAGTGGCAGTAAGTTTAAAAGGAGCAGTGAGAGTAGAGAGGTCCCAGAAACAGACAGACTAGCAGGAGAGTTTCTTCATCAAGACCAAGTATGATGTCGCAGGAGTACAAGTAGATAGTTGATGGGTATCTCGCTCTTGTATCTTGAAACTGGATATTGATTTAAGTCTATAAGTACAGCTTAAGAATGTTACATTGACAATTAATATTTTAGAACCTTCAAAACTTTGCACTCGAAACTTCAAATTTCATTGCTTAATGGAATTAAAGGGCTCTGGTTGTCTATCTGATAGAATAAAATATGATCTCTCTAATTTACATTTAAAAGTGTTGAAGTGTAAAATAAAAGCAAGGGTCCATATTCTACTTAGTTAGGATATGCCAAGGGAGCTCAGGCCAGGGATTTACACAAGCTGCACTGTATGGGAAGTCCTAGATGCTCATGTGCCTAGGAGGTGCCTCCAAGGGGAGAAAATCAAACTCCAGGTCTTGGAGCTTGACGGCTAGCTGGGGGAAGCTATGGAGCATTCATGAGGTTGAGAGGTTTGTAGCCAGCACACTCCAGAATATGGTAATCTGGCATCTTAAATAAGTGCAGGCAAAGAGAGAACAGGTGACTGCCAAACAGAAGAAGAGGACCGAGTAGGTATTAAGGGAATTCCCTGAGTGCACCAACACAATGGAACTAAAAGAAATAGGAATTTGTTACAGATTCATCATGATCTCCCAAAATACTCTTGATTCATGAATTGTCCTCTTTGACTGAAAAATTGCCAAAACCATTCGACTGTTTAAGAACATGAGAGATGATATTAAAATTTGGAGGTCTATTAATTTAAAACCAGTTGTGATGAACTAAGAAGAAATCATTATTAGAGAGAGAGAGAGACTAAACATTTGGACAAGTATGACTTAGTCAGATATCCACCACAGTTTTGAAAAAAATAAAGCCTGTCTAATGAACTCAGCTGATTTTATTTTTGAGGAGACATCTGATGAAGTACATAAGAGAATGTCTATGAATTTGATGAGGTTCCAAGCGAGAGGCCGTTAACAAAAAATGGAAATGCATGAAATTGGTGATAGTTTACAGACCTGAACTACAATCTTTTCAGAGATAGGAAACAAGAGAGCAGGGATAATTGTTATGTACTCAGATTGAAAAAAAGAGTCTCAAAAGAGTTTTTGCTGGGATCACAGCTTTTCACTGTAGTTTTAAATGACTTGAAGAAATTATGAGCTGTAAATTAAAGTTTGCTAGACATAATAACTTAGAAAGCAGTTTGAACCTTGCACATGGGAGCTAAAAGCTGCATGGAGAATGAGTGAGTGGCTAAACTGTTGCAGATGTAATTCATTGTGAGAACACATGAGATCTAAGGAAGATATATAAGAATATTTTCTATATGAGGAGAAGCTAGAAATTGTGGATGAGCAGAGAGCTTTAGGAGTCTAACTACGCAAATCTTTAAAATAAAGGATAACAGAACGTTATTCCAACAATTATGTCAAGGGAATGTAACACAAAGACGTGAAAGGTATGTTATGACTGTATAGTGTTTTGGTGACTTGTGTAAGCCATGATCTAACTGAATAGTAGAACAGGCTTGAGGGTCTGAATGGCCAACATTTTCCTATGTTCCCTTTTTAGTCCCAGTGACTTAAACAAAATGCCAGAAAAACATTTGTGAAAAATTGTTCAGTTATTAAAACTTTTAATGTGCTTACTATCCAGGAATTGTTGGTCTCTGCTGTGATAACTATTCTCTCTTGAACTCATAGAGCACTCAACAGATGGCATAAGTTTAGCTGAGGCAGAGAATAGATAAATTGTCCATGATTCTTATTTTAGTATAGATTGACTCTAGTCCTGGAAGAAATGTGTGCATTAATTTTAGGTGAGAACATAATAGGTTTGGTGCTGACAGTCCCTTTGGTAGATAACTTTTTGATAACCATCCAGGCTTAACCACAAAGAACAGACCTTAGAAAAAGTACTTTCAGAAGTAAAAGAAGGGGAAAATCGAGCAAAACACAAAAGTTATTACTCTGTTCCGAACTCTCCCTTCGTATTTCAGTACAACTGCTGAAAATCTTAATTCTCATGCTGTTATGAACCACATGTATGACCAAACCTGAAACATTTTGAAAAGCCTGTTATTCATTAGCAAAAATCAACTCAACTTATTGCATGAGTAAAACTGTCATATTAAGACCACAATCGTTGTAGAACATTTCTCAGAAGAAGGTCAGATGGTTATGATCCATGTTAAGAACTAGAATGAGTAATAACGGTTAAAAACTGATTACAAAGACATTATAGCCTTGGGGTAGGTACTTTGGAGTATTTGCATAAAGAATTTTACTCCCAAATGACAATAGTTCTTTATCCAATGAAGTAAATTGTTTCATAAATAATAAAATTTTGTACAGAAGATAACCCTTACTTAGTTGAGTACTGCACAAGTTTCTAAAACAACTTGGATTAAAATACATAAAACATGGAAGCATTGGAAGGAAATTGAACTAATTCAGTCACAATTATAATTATAGAAAATGGAGTCCACGCTGCTTTAAAGTTATTAATTCTTACCTTGTAACTCATCATGTGTATACTTGAACCAACATCTGTACATCCTAGTCTTTCAAAAGAGATAGCTGCAGAACGTGGATGCCTAGCTATGCTTTTTCAAAATTCACCAGCTTCAGGAACAGCCCTAGCAGACTGTAAGTTAATAAATGGTTAACATCACTGTTTAAGAAGGGAAGGAGAGAAAACAGAATGACAGATCAGTTAACCTGATATCAGTCATTGGGAGTGTGCTGGAACCTATTATGAAGTGTGCCTAAACATTGTACTTTAAAAAAAAGCATAGTATGATTTGAACAAGTTCAAATGGTTTTGAGAAAGAGAAATCCTGTTTGACAAGTTTATGAAAGTCTTTTGTTGTAACTAGTAGGGTAAATAAGGGGGAACCAGTAGATGTGGCTTACTTGGAATTTTAAAAGGTATTTGATAAAGTGCCATACAAAAAGCTAGTACTCAAAATAGGGTCTTGTGAATATGGAAGTGGTACATTAATATAGATAGAGGATTGGCTTGTGACAGAAAGCACAGGTTATAACAAATGGAGCAAGTTTATAGGTTGTGACTAGTAGAGTGCCACAAGGATCAGTGCTGGGACCTTGAATATTTGCATTCAACCTTTATGATTTAGAAAAGATACAGAGCTTGATGTTTCAAAGTTTGCTAATGATACAAAACTTGGGCAGAATGCAAGCTGTGGGGAGGATACAGAGAGAACACAAAGAGATATAGTTAGGTTAGACAAATGGTCAACAAGGTGGCAGTTGATACGTAATGTGAGGAAGTATGGGGTCATTCATCTTATAATCAGAAAATGATAAAAGCAGAATATGAAAAGCATGAACTTGCAAACATTGATTTACAGAGAAGCTTGGGTACACTTGTACAAGGAACACAAAAAGTTAACATACAGGTGCAACAAGCAATTAGGAAAGCAAATGGCTTGTTGATATTTATTGAAAGGGAATCAAAATACAAGTTCAGTACTGTGAAGGTTCACTGGATTAGTGCCTGGGATGAGAAAGTGCAACTATGAAAAGAGGCTGATAAATTGAGTCTATATTCCCTGTAGTTTAGACAAATGAGAGGTAATTTCCTTGAAATATTCGTATTTATAAAGGTTAGATGCCAAGAAGCTGGTTGGAGTATATAGAACAAGGAGCACGAGTCAGAACAAGTGGTCAATCATTTCGGACTGTGATGAGGAGAAGATTCTTCTCTGTAAGGATTGTGAGTCATTGGAATTCTGTACCCTTGAAACAATGCAGCATCATTGACTACATTTAAGCTGAAAATAGACAAGTGTTTTCCACTGGACCAAAGCTTCCCAAAGTTGGGATCAGGAATTCAAACGGTTTGCAAGCTGAAAGTTTGGGGACTTGAGCTCAAAAGCATCAATGGTTGCCAAGGAACTCCTACTCTTACCTCCCAATCTCTGTTATCACTTGCTCTCTCAGGTCTCACCGCGCGGTCAGGACAATTTTCAAGTCTCGAAATGGGGTCACAATGGGAAGAGTTTGGGAAGCACTGGACTGGAACCATTACTAACGTTGAATCTTTGATCTAGCACAGTGAAATGAAAGGAGAACAATGAAAAAAGAATAAAAAAGAGGGCCCCATTGAATGAGTAACATAGTAAGATTTATGGATAAACCCAATGCCATTGATAACATTCAGCCAAGAAAATATTCCCAGTATTCAACTCAAAGTTTGTCAATGCATTTTCAAATGCTAGATTGTACTTACTGCACTATTCACCTCAGTAAATGCTCAGCATACCACACCCATATCACGCTTCGATCAAAAGTCTCCCTCAGTCACAACACATACATAATATTCGACCTCACCGTTGCATATCTAACACTGCTGAAAACGTCACACCCACATTCCCCAGCATGCACGCACTGCCAGCTATGCAACTATGTCAACTACATCACCAAAAACACATTCACCTATATACTTGCTTTTTCGGCAGGAGAGTCATGGAATCCCTGCAGTGTTGAAGCAGGCCATTTAGCCCATTGAGTCCACACCGACCGTTTGACGAGCATTCCCCAGACTCACCCCATACATATCCCTGTAATCCTGCATTTCCAATGGCTAATCCACCTAGCCTGCACATCCCTGGACACTATGGGCAATTTAGCATGGCCAACCGATCCAACCTGAACATCTTTGGATTGTGGGAGGAAGCCCACATAGATGGGGGAGAATGTGCAAACTCCACACAGATAGTAGCCCAAGGCTGGAATTGAACCCGGGTCACTGGTGCTCTGAGGCAGAAGTGCTAACCACTGAGTGACCATGCTGGTAGCACATGGCTAGAGACAACAGTTGCTAACTGGAAGGGGACAGGCATGGCTGCATGTCTTTAGCCCTAGGGAAGAGATTGTGTTTGCCATCATTGGTGTGGCTACTCCTGAGACTGTAGCTGGCAAAAGGACTGAAATAATAGAAGATAACAGTATTTTTCCAATGAATTCCCTTCTCATGTCCCATTTCTCCCTCATCCCATAATCTCTCTTTATTTTTATTCACTCATGGGACATGGGCATCTCTGGCTAGCCAGCATTTTATTGCCTGTCCCTAGTTGCCCTTGAGACAGTAATGGTGAGCTGCCTTCTTCAACCTCAGCCGTCCACGTGCTATAAGTAAACCCACTATGTCCTTGAAGAAGGAATGCCAGGATTTTGACCCAGCAATGGTGAAGGAATAGCAATATGTTTCCAAGTCAAGATGATGAGCGGTTTGGAAGAAAACTTACAGGTGATGGTGTTCCCATGTATCTGCTGCCTGTGTCATTCTAGCTGGAAGTGTCCATGGATTTGGAACGTGCTATCTAAGAATCTTTGGTGAATTTCTGCAGCCCATCTTGTAGATAGTACATAGCGCTGCTATTGAGTGTCTGTGATGGAAGACGTGGATGCTTGTGGATGTGGTACCAACCAAGT
Source organism: Rhincodon typus (assembly GCF_021869965.1). Taxonomy (NCBI): domain Eukaryota; kingdom Metazoa; phylum Chordata; class Chondrichthyes; order Orectolobiformes; family Rhincodontidae; genus Rhincodon; species Rhincodon typus. The sequence goes on from NC_063356.1 coordinate 32,602,361, forward strand.
GGGCTGCTTTGCTGGATGGTGTCAAACTTCTTGAATTTTGTTGGAGCTCCACTCATCCAGACGAGTGGGCAGTATTCCATCACATTCCTGACTTGTGCCTTGCAGCTGGTGGACAGGCTTTGCGGAGTCAGGACGTGAGCTATAGTATTCATAGCCTCTAAGCTGCTCTTGTAGCCACTTCAGTTATTTCGTGAGTCCAGCTGAGAAACTGATCAATGGTACCCCCCCCCGGATGTTGATGGTGGGGGTCTCAGTGATGGCAGCACCATTGAATGTCAAAAGCAGTGGTTAGATTCTCTCTTACTGGAGATGGTCACTGCCTGTCATTTGTGTGTTGTGGATGTTGCTAACCACTTGTCAGTCCAAGCCTGGAAATTATCCAGATCATTTTGCATTTGAACATGGACTGCTTCAGTGTCTGAGGAGTTGAGAATGGTTTTGAACATTGTACAATCATCGATGAACATCTCCACTTCTGAAATATGAAGAAGAGAAGGTCATTGATGAAGCAGCTGAAGATAATTGAGCCTAGGACACCACCATGAGGAACTTCTGCAGAGATGTCCTGGAACTGAGATGCCTGACCTCCAACAACCGCAACCTTCTTCTTATGTGCCGGGTATGACTCTAACCAGCAGAGAGTTTGCTGTTTGATTCCCATTGATTCCTGTCTTGGTAGGCTCCTTGATGCCTCACTCGGTCAAATGTGGCTTTGATGTCAAGGGCTGTCACTCTCATCTCACGTCTGGAATTCAGATCTTTTGCCCGTGTTTGAATCAAAGCTATAATGAGGTCAGGAGCTGAGTGGCCCTCAAATTACTCAAATTCCACAATATCTCCACACAGAAAATTATTGACTTGCATCATAAACATGCCTGCCAGTTTCCCTTGTAACATCAATAAGACATAGCTGAATCTGCATTAAGCTGAATGAAATCTGTTTTCAGCAAGATGGATCTAACTGAAAAATACTATATCCTTATTACATCATTCAACTAAAAAACACTTTTGCTTGATTTCCATAGCTCCTCTTCAATATCATCCACTTCTTTAGGTAGTTTCAAAAACATTCTCCTATGAAACATTCCACCCTGCAAAAACACAGCTTTTATATCAATTGATTTATATTCCCAGGAATATGTTGCTAAAAGTGCTCAGAAGGTCTTCAGGATCATTTTTTGCTGGAGTCGGGGAGTCCACTCTAGCGCTGATCGCAAAGTTGCTCTTCGAAATTCCTAGACACAACTTTGGTTTTAGTCCATATGGACGCAATTTTACTGTACATATCCATTTGTATGATAAGGATGCTAATCTCCTGTCTGGTACTTCAGCATAGACACCAACCTGTTCCCAACTCTCCAGCTCTTTTTGTTTGGCTTTTTATTAGCATTTATCATCTAATTTGTTTGCAGCCACAAAACATCCTTGATCATAAGAGCTTTTAATTATTGTGACATTCTCAGTCTGCTCCATAGCCTTTGCTTTTGTCAAAATATAACTTCTTCTCACTGTTCTGTCTCATTCTGGACCACTACTAGTCCAAAGATGTGCAGGCTAGGTGGATTAATCATGCTAACTTGCCCATATTCTTCAGGGGTGTGTAGATTAGGTGGGTTATCAGGGGATGGGTTTGGGTGGGATTCTTTGAGGGTCGGTGTGGACTTGTTGGGCCAAAGGGCCTGTTTCCACACTGTAAGGATTCTATGATTCAATGATTCTACTACAAGACCTGCCCTTTTTATGATCAGAATTCCTTTCACAGGTTTGGGATTCTTTCCATGTCCATGTTCACTTCCAGGTCCACTTTCAAAATTTATGTTGAATTTCTTGCCTTATGCATATTTACCTCATTTCACCAATCCGTGCATCTCACACACGTAGCCTATGCTTGTGCTTGCTGGTGGCTTTCCCTGCTCTCCCTTTAATAGTGACATTTTACGTTCACAAATACTTCCCAGCACATATGTTACTTTGGTGCCAACTTTGAGTTGTTGTCTTCTGAGCCAAACAGTCTTGCGTGCAGCCTCTATATCACTTTGTTTGTATTCAGTCGACCCTTCATCAGCCATGATCAGGTCCATATAATTGTTCAATATAAATATAAACAAACTCATGGAGCTCATCACTTTCTGGAGCCTAGTCAAATTCAGTAAGTCTGTAATCGGTGCTAATTAACATCAAGGAATGCATCTGAAGAGTTTGATTGCCATAATGTAGAATTACTGTTTTCCATCACTATCTGTTATCTTAGGACATCTAAGACACGTTTGTCCATTAAATGCTAGGATCACAGTCCAAATGTTACATTTTGCCTAGAGATATAATTTCTCTATTTAAATAGAGAAAGAAAGCAAATGACTTAATACTGGGTGTTTATCCTTTTGAGCCTGAGAAATACCAGTATTTTACATCTGACACATTTTCTGCTTAGATCTTCCTTGCTTGAAGCTGTATCTGCTCAACATTAATCAAGGATGCCACACCTTTTGTTCTTATAAGTTACTATATTAACTTCCTCAGTGCAAGCAATCCCATGGTAGAAGCATTGGCATCTTTTTCAATATATATTCCCATGGAAAAAATTGGAATTCTATTTTGTACACATGGCTACATTTACCAGCTTATTTATAGATCAACTTTAGTACATGAAATCAAAATGACCATTTATTAATTTGAATGAAAACATCACTCTTTACAGCATTCATCATATAATGTTGGAGTTCCTCAGATCAAACATCACAATTGCTTGTACCTTTAAATCAATACCACTTTGGAGATTAGGCTGTGTAATGGTTTAGATATTTGCTTTCCACTTTTGAGACCAGCATTTCAATTCAGCCCAAACTTATGAGCCACAGGTATTCTCTGCCTGATTGTTGCAAAACACCTCTATACAATGGGTGGTCTCAATCCAGTCCCTCTTTGGAATAGACTTCCAGCATAAAATTGCTTTGAAGTTGAGAAATAGCTACTTGGACAAGGTACACTGGAAGCCTGTGACACATTAACCTAGGAAGATGTTAATGCCTTTAACAGAAGACAAAAGAGTTGGCAAGGAACGGGAGAAAAACGCTTAGAGCTGGCAGGTGGAGGAGAATTGTATTACATCTGTCTGGACTTAATTTTAACATAGATCAATCATCTTTAAGCATTACAAATACAGGAACTATGCAGAAGGTGAAGCTCAGGGCATTGGGAGAGAGGAGAATGAGAGGGATGTGTAGATTCTTTCAGTCCAGGACTGAGTTGATAGCAATATCAAACCAATGGTTTAAAATACTGATCAACCGAGTTATGGATTTTCCACATGGCGGTAGAGAAGGTTTTTCAAATCTTGTTGAAATTTACCTGCATTTAACCCCTGTGCAGAAATTGGATTATAATGAATGGAGCAGGTGTTGAGCATGCACCGCTCAGGATTCTTCAGCAACCTCCAAAAATATTGTACTGGAACCAAGACTAGCATAACTCCATAGTAATCACAATTGGTCCCTTCCCCACACCTACCCACACCCCACAACCAACTATTGTCACTCATCTAGACCCCTGCTTTTACCTTCATTGATGAGGCATTCACCGATGTGAAGTGGGTGAGCTATTTGTGGAGATGCAACAGACATCACCCAAGTAATGTAGATGAGACCCAGGGCCCAACTTTGGGCTAACCTCTGGCCTCCCCTTTTGGAAATACAGCACACAAACAGTGTATATGACAAAATCTGGCGATAACCAATATTATGGTCCCTGGACTCAGAAAATTAACTACAGAAAGCTATTATCCAAGAAAGGATTAGTCCTATGGGAAGGTCGGTGACAATTTTAAATAAATTGCTATCTGTTAGTTTCACTGACAGTCACAGCTTAGAGTGGCAGCTCTGTGAAAGTTACAATTACATGATTCAGTTATATTACATCCTGACATTGTTTTTCAACCTGAAATGTAACTGCTTGTCATGGAATATTTTTGTGCGACACAAATTCCTTTAATTCTAATGCTATTCTAAAGAAGTACTTAACTGATCATAAATCATATTGAAATAGGAGTAGTGAAAATGTAACAAATGCAAGTCTTATGTCACGTATCTGACAAACATCTGATTCCTTGTCACTTCTGGGAGATGTGTTCACAGATCCAAAGCTGAAACTTTGTTGTTCAACAGAGGCTAACATGTCTACAGAGGGAACTACACAGAGTGATGGCTTTTCACACACTTTGAGCATCCATCATTATACCAGCTGTGCTCCTCCAGCCTAATACCCACCATGCTCCTTAAAATTCCCAGCAGTGATCCATGGCTTTTACTTCTTCGTGATTTTGCCTGAAATGTAAATTATATTCAGAGCATCACAGCCTTGTAGAACCAAATGACTTCCAGTCGATTGATTTCAATAATTGGTTGGGAATTCCTAGTAACCAGCATTTTATGTAGGTAACTATCTTGGCTCTTTGAGAAACTAGCACATCTGCTGTTTATCATTATTCCCATCTTAATTTTTTAAACAACTGTGTTTGTGTCCCTGCAAACTGGCTACTGGTCAATTAATTAATTTCCTGCTAATTCTCTCATTTCAGTCAGGCTGAGGCACAATCAAATGGACCTTCCTTTGACATGCTGGCCTTCCACCTTTAACTGGGGTCAGTGGGCATGGCTGACTCTTCCGTTCCATTTTCTACAATTTCTGTTCAAACTCCAACCTAATTAGAACCACGTCTTTGTAACTAGCAGCATGAATAACACAAACATTTCTGAGTCAGACACCACATTGAGGAAATAATTTTGTTATTTGCAGATTTGTCCTTTGCATAAGCATCAGCTTTAACGACTTGACACTGTGGAGGTTCTGTGATGATTTTTAGTGGTGTGTTTAGTCAGTTATACAGAAAATGCATTATGAGAGGCTGTAGAGGTCTTCCATCATGGAAAGGCAGCTCTGAATCACTGTTGCTGTTATTTTGAAAAGATTCATTTTTGAAATTCAGTATTCGGTACGTGTCCTACATCCTTTCAGATGGGTCTATCAGTGTGTCAGATGTGGTATTGGAGACAGCACTCTGGCCTCTGTGGTAAGAGGCTGTGGGTTAAAAGCCCCAACCCAGAGACATTTGACTGAAATGTTAAATCCAGTCCACTGTCTTAGTTGGTTAAAAAAAAATAGAAGAAGACCATGGGGGTTATTCTCCACAGGTTATCTGGTCTATTATAATATTGCTATTTGAGGATTTTGCTGGGGCAAGTTCCCTATTCCCAACCATGCTTCAAAACAATTGTCTGTGAAGCATGTTACAATGTGTGGTCATGAAATGTGCCACTTAGATCTAAGACTTTATTTCTTTAATTCATGCACTGTGTTGGTATAACAAGTTCTTATGCCAAAGGGTGGTAAGATGTGATCTAAGCAGCTACAATATGTAGAGTTCCTAATCTTAACTGTACTATCCTAGGTGCTGATGGAAGTGGGACAACTGCTGGTCCAGTGTTTATACTGGAAGCTCAGTGCAACACACCAACTGGGTTATTTAGGTTGTGCCTTGCTTGGATCTAATTGCTTATTGCTATTCAGCAGCAGGTCAGTACACAGGTCGATGATGGCCCAAGATGAGGGGTAGGGAATATTTTGGTGTAATCTGCCCATGTCCCACCAGAATGTAAAAAAATCAGAGGGAATATGGTATCAGTCAGAATGCTTTTGAGCACGTTCCAGTCCTCAGCTTAAGTGCAGAAGTGACACTGGCCTAGGGAGTAGGTTTCCTGTCTTTCAGCTGGAGAATGGTGCAGGGGCCTGGAGCAGGGTTGAAATATTTTCTACTAAAGTGACTGTATGCCTCTTATAAGTACATGCCAAATTGTGGAAACTTATTAGATTCTTAACAGAAGGTCACTGTGTTATTAGAGGTCATTTTGTCCAAAGTGTCTCATTCTGCAGTCGTACCATTTCTCATGATAGTCCAATAATTATTTATTTACCCCAGTCTAGCCAAGGTAAATAGTAATCTCCGGGCAGCATCAAATAAATAACTAGTTGTACTTGGGCATACTTTATATTTACTCAAAGTAAGCACTTTCCAATAACGGCATTGAAGTTGTGGAAAACTGTTTATATACTCTGTAAGACTTTACTGTGTCAATTATTCTTATGGTCACAGATGCTTACTATTAAAATGACTTACCTTTTTAACTGCATGATTTATTTATTGTACGATCTAGAATGCTACTTCACAACTGGTTTTGATTCACAGCATAACGCTTGAATGCATGTTAATAATGGTGGGAATATTTTCACTTGCCCTAGCACATTTTGCTGTGCCTGTGCCTCTTATGTTTTCTGTGCGTGTACAGCTGAGAACAGACGGGACTCATCAGAATTCAAGCTGGCAGACTCAAGTATCAAGCAGCCCCAGAATGTGAACACTGTGACTCTGTACCTCCATTCAGGAAGTGCGCATTCTGTCCTTGTGCTACCGACTGCATAAATGCCTAAGCTGGTCCAGATCAGCGTATTTTTGCAAAGCTGCAGGCTTCTATTGAGATTCAGCGCACTAAACTGTCAACCTTCTTTCGTCCCATACCCTCACTACTACCAAATTTCTCCAATAGCAATAAGCTCATGAGTGGCAACAGTTAGTTGCTACAAGTACCTCATCCAAACAGCCCTTCACCGCAGATAGCCCTTGACAATGAGTGTCAGCAAGCTATTTGACCAGTGAGACTTGACAGAGAACCTTTACATATCAAATGCACTTAGTGGCAGGGATCACTGGATAGTAATTAGGAGCGTTAACTACCATTTCTTCTCTCTGCCCAGTGGTGCCATGATACTATTGCCACCTTGGCTGAATCACCAAATGTGGCAAAGAGTCTGAATTAGGGATCTGTCTTGCCTTCTTGATACACGACCATTGCGCTTTCACTAAAGCATCAGGAATTATATTGTCATCAACCCCGTTTTTTACTAGTTGAAAAGCCTCCAAAGCGGGTTCCAAAAGTTCTTCCTTAGGTCTTAGCTGCAGCTAAGAGGGCTAAACAGGAGAGAGACCTGAACAATCATGGAGGGATAGCTATCCTCTGCCAAGCTTTATCCCTGTATCAAAAGATGTTGGGGGCCTCACTATTTCAACTCCTGTTCAGGTAGCCCGAGAGGTCAGCTAGCAGGTATTTCTGAGCATATGGATCAGCATCCCCAATGATATTTACAAGAAGGAGTCACAACAGCGGTTCTAGTGGAGGTGCTGAGAAGGAAATTTAGCTCAGGGAGGGTTCAACAGTAGATGTTCCTGCTCAGTGTTTTTTCACTCTTCCACCGCTATCCCACGCAATTGTGCTGAGAGCTAACTACTTAATAGTTGTTTTGCTTGGTGTCCAACAGGCCTGCAATGTCTCTCTTCTGACTTCTTGTCTTTGCAAACATCTGTTCCCCCATACATTCACTGCTGAATGATGAAGACCCACAATCTTCTTGAAATCATACATACTACAACTCACTAACAGCTTCATGAAGGCCTGTTCAATCCACCTAATTCCCACTTTCTATTGCAGCTGTCCATATAGCCAACCTAACTGAGCAAATATATCAGCAGCCATCCTTTAGATCAAGGAATCAGGAACATGAGGAGACACTAAAAAGTTTATTGTGACAAACTCAATCTGTCAAATGGCAGCTTTTGTTGAGGTTGGTTGGCTTGCTGAGCTAGTTTGTCAATTGACAGGTTTTCATTTTACAGAATGTGCTCACTGTAAAAGTTTACAGCTTTGAGTTTAGTTTCATTTTAATGGTGTGAATGGTAATGTTTATAGAGACTGGTACAGACGTCAGTGGCAAAGCAGGATTTGTAAGCATGTTTCATTACCATGCTTGGTAACATCCTCAATGCAGGCTCTGATGAAGCGTCGGTGTGTTTTCCCGCCCGGCTTTTAAACCCTGGGGTCCGTTGCGATGGATTGCCTCACTTCCAGGTTTCCTAAATAGTGGAATGTATATGGGGTCGAGTTCAATGTGTTTATTAATAGCCTGCTTCGTGGAGTGCCATGCTTCCAGGAATTCTCGTGCTTGTCTCTGCCTAGCCTGTCCCAGGATCTTGGTGTTGTCCCAGTCGAAGTCGTGGTTCTCCTTGTCCATGTGGATTGAGATGAGTATTGGTCGTGTCTTTTTCTAGCCAGTTGGTGTTCATGTACTCTTGTTGTTAGTTTCCTTCCTGTTTGTCCGATGTAGTGTTTCTCGCAGTCTCTGCAGGGGATCTTGTAGATGACATTGGTCCTGTCCATGGCGGGGAGTGGGTCTTTAGTTCGGGTAAGCACTTGTCGTAGGATTGATGTGGGTTTGTGTGCCACTCTGATGCCCAGCGCTCGTAGAAGTCTTGTGGTGAGTTCTGACGTGTTCCTGATGTAGGGTAGTGTGATGAGTGTGTCGGGGCATGTAGAATCTTTCTGATGCTGTTCGTGTAGGCATCTTCTGACCCAGTTCTTTGGATATCCATTATCCTTGAACACTTGGAAGAGGTATTCCTCCTCCTCTTGGCGTAGTTCCATGTTGCTGCAGTGTGTTGTTGCCCTTTTAAATAGTGTTCGCACACAGCTTCATTTGTGTGTGCTGGGATGGCTACTATTGAAGTTCAATACCTGGGCTGTGTGTGTGGCTTTTCGGTGTACACTGAACACCAACTGCCTACAAAAAGACACAACCAATACTGACTCATCTCAATCCACATGGACAAGGAGAACCACGACTTCGACTGGGACAACACCAAGATCCTGGGACAGGCTAGGCAGAGACAAGCACGAGAATTCCTGGAAGCATGGCACTCCACAAAGCTGGCTATTAATAAACACATTGAACTCGACCCCATATACATTCCACTATGGAGGAAACCCGGAAGTGAGGCAATCCATCGCAACGGACCCCAGAGTTTAAAAGCCAGGCGGGAAAACATACCGACGCTTCATCAGAGGCTGCACTGAGGATGTTACCAAGCATGGTAACGAAACGTCTGCGAAACAACAAACCAGCTCGGCGAGCCAACCAACCTCAACACCCACAACCCGAGCTACAAATCTACTCCAAAACCTTATTGGCAGCCTTTGATTTATGACAGGAAGAGTGCTTCTTGTTAAACGTGTTCAACAAAAGCCAGGGCCCCTACACAGGTAACTGTCAGAGTGAAGGGTAAGGCTGGTAAGATTAAGGAACAATGGATGAATAAAGATATTGAGGTTCTAGTCAAGAATAAAAGAGAATTTTATTTTAGACATCAACAACTTGGTTCAACTGAATCTCTTAATCAATATAAAGAGTGTAGGGGCATTCTTAAGAGAGAAATCAGGAAAGCAAAGAGGGAAAATGAGATAGCCTTGGCAGATAAGGTTAAGGATAATCCAAAGAGATTCTACAAATATATTAAGAGCAAGAGGGTAACTAGAGAGAGGATTGCGCCTCTTAAAGATAAAAGAAGTCGTCTTGTGTTGAAACCCAGGAGATAGAAGAGATACTAAATTAATATTTCATATCAGTTTTTACTGTGGAGAAAGAAATGGAGTTTAGAGAATGCAGAGAAATAAACTTTCATGTCTTAAAAACAGCCCACATTACAGAAGCGGAAGTTTGGGTGGTCTTAGAGAATATAAAGATGGATAAATCTCTGGGACTTGCTCTCATGTATCCCAGAACATTGTGGGAAGTAAGGGAGGAAATTACGACTCCCATTGCAGAAATATTTGCGTCATCTGTAACTATGAGTGAGGTGCCTGATGACTGGAGGGCGCCTAATGTTGTACCTTTGTCTAAGACAAGTCATAAGGAGTAACCAGGGAAGCATAGACCTGTGAGTCTGACTTTGGTTATGGGTAAGTGTTGGAGGTGATTATAAAAGATAGGATTTTGGACATTTAGAGAGACAAAAATTAATTAGGGATAGTCAGAATGGTTTTGTGTGAGGAAAGTCTGTTTCACAAACTTGATTGAGTTTTTTGAGGAAGTTGCCAAAAAGGTTGACGATGGCAGAGCAGTAAGACATTATTGGATTTTAGTAAACCCTTTGACAAGGTTCCATATGGTAGACAAATTAGAAAAGTTAGGTCACATGGGATTCAGGGTGAGCTTGCCAATTGGATACATTATTGGTTTAACGGCAGGAGACAGAGAGTAATGGTGGAGGGTTGCTTTTCGGACTGGAGGCCTGTGGTGTTTCACAGGCATCGGTTCTGGGTCCTCTTTTGTTTGTCATTTATATAAATGACTTGGATAAGAACATAGAAGGCATTGTCAGTAAGTTTGTGGATGACACCAAAATTGTTGGCATTGTAGACAGTGAAGAAGGTTTTCTAAGATTACAAAGGGACCTTGATCAAATGGGTCAATGGACTGAAAAATTGCAGATGGAGTTCAATCTGGATAAATGTGAGGTATTGCATTTTGGTACAACAAACAAGGGTAGGGCTTACACAATTAATGGTAGGCCCTTGGGTAGTGTTGTAGAACCGTGGGACCAAGGGGTGCAGGTACATAATTCTTTCAAGTTTACATCACGTGTAGACTGGATGGTTAAAAATGTGTTAGGCACACTTGCCTTCATTACTCAGTCCTTTGAGTACAGGAGTTGGGAAGTTATGTTGAGTTTGTACAGGACATTACTGAGGCCTCTTCTGGAATACTGTGTCCAGTTCTAGTCGTCCAGTTATAGGATGCATATCATCAAGCTGGAGAGGGTTCAGAAGAGATTTACCAGGAGGTTGCTGGGTATGGAAGGTTTGAGTTATAAGGAAAGGCTGGATAGGCTGGGACTTCTTTCACTAGAGCTTAGGAGGTTGAGAGGTGACCTGATAGAAGTTTATAAAATAATGAGAGGTATAGATAGAATTGATGGTAGTTGTCTTTTTCCTAGGATGGGGAATTTCATGTCTGGGGGCATATTTTTAAGGTGAGAGGAGAGATATTTAAAAAAGGCGTTAGGCAAATTTTTTTATACAGGGGGTGGTTCACGTGTGGAATGAACTTCCTGATGAAGTACTGGACGCGGGTACAATTACATTTAAAAAACATTTGGATAGATATATGATTATGAAAGGTTTGGAGGGATATGGGCCAGGAGCAGGCAAGTGGGACTAGTTTAGTTTGGGATTGTGTTCTACGTGGACAGGTTGGACTGTTTCTGTGCTGTATGACTCTCTGACTGTATGTAAAAGGGTTGGTTTGAGTCCTCTTTAAGAGATGGGTTTCCTCCCTTACTTCCCACAATGTTCTGGGATACATTAGATCAGGTCCCAGAGATTCATCCACCTTTATATTCTCTAAGACCACCCAAACTTCCGCTTTTGTAATGTGAACTGTTTTTAAAACATGAAAGCTTATTTCTCTGCATTCTCTAAACTCCATTTCTTTCTCCACAGTAAAAACTGATGAGAAGTATTAATTTAGTATCTCTTTTATCTCCTGGGTTTCAACACAAGACATCCTCCTTGATCGTTAAGAGGTGCAACCCTCTCTCTAGTAACCCTCTTGCTCTTAACGTATATGTAAAATCTCTTTGGATTATTCTTAACCTTATCTGCTAATTCTATCTCTTTCCCCTCTTTGATTTCCTGATTTCTCACTTACAAATGTCCCTACTCTGTTTATATTGATTAAGAGATTCAATTGAACCAAATTGTCTGTATCTAATAAAAGATTCTCTTTTATTCTTGACTAGAACCTCAATATCTTTATTCATCCATTGTTCCTTAAACTTAGCAGTCTTACCCTTCAATCTAACAGGGACAAAATGCCTCTGAACTCTTGTCATCACACTCTTGATCACCTCCCATTTGTCAGATGTCCTTTTACCTGCTAACAGCGTACTCCAATCAACTTTTGAAAGTACTTATCTCATGCCATTAAAATTTGTCTTGCTCCAATTAAAATGTTTAATGTTTATGGAAGGTTTATACTTTTGCATAGCCATTTTGAAACTAATAAAATTATGATTGCTAGATCCAAAGAGTTCCCCCACTTTTACTTCAGCCATCTGCCCTGCCTTATGCCCAAAAGAAGGTCTAGTTTTGCTCCTTTTCTAGTTGGAGCATCGACATATTGACAAAGAAAAATTTCTTGAGCACATTCGACAAATTCTTCACCATCCAAACGTTTAACACCATGGTAGTCCCAGTCAATGTCATTATTACAACCTTATTATGCTTACATATGTCTAAGATCTCCCTACCTATTTGTTTCTCAATTTCTCTCTTACTTTTGGGGGTGCCTTTGGACAATCACATCAAAGTAATCTTTCCTTTCTTATTTGTAATTTCTACTCATGTATTTTCATTTCAGAAATATCTTCCCTAGTTACAGCAGTAACGTATACACCTGTGGAGTGACACAAACAATGCTGCGCATTATCGAGGATCATCGTCTGCATACTAAGTCACAGACTGATCACCTAATGAGGAGCTGATCACTTGACTTCAGGGATTTATATTCACTAAATACAATAAATGAAACATTTCTTTTTTGAAGCATTTCATAACCTATTTCAGGTGTGATATTGGTTTTAAAGCTGTTAGAGACCAGGTTACACTGCACAAGAATTGATGATGACCTGCTGCAATAGAGTGTGAAGAAACAGTTTCATTCTTAAAGGGACAGACAGGTGATAAAGTGGACTATAATGATATTCTCATTGCTAGGGGAAGTGGTAAAGGCTGGTACAATTACAACATTTAAAACGCAGGAGATAGGTATACGAATAAGAAGGGTTTAGAGGGATATGGCCCAAATGCTGCCAAATGGGACTAGATTAGTTTATAATATCTGGTCGGCATGGATGAGTTGGATCAAAGGGTCCATTCCATGCTGTACATCTCTATGACTCTATATCCAATCACAAGCTCATCAATAACAGTGAAAATCCTATTAGAGGAATTGAATCGGAAATCTAAATGGAGGGATTAACATTTAAAATAGGAAAGAGGGGAAATTACAAATGCAAAACCAGCGTTGATTATTCACTGAAGCATGCTAGAAAATATGAACAGGAAATTTCTACTTTGCACCCACAGTACCCACAGTGGTATTGATTTAACAATACAGTTCGACTATTTATCAAATAAATGTTAACCTTCCAGAAATGGGCTACTTTACTTCCTTGGGTTTGCACCTTACCAGATCTACAATCTTCACATAGAGGAATCATACAGACACTGCAAGATATCAGTTGTGAAGGAATTGCCCTGTGTATGTTTTATATTTGCACTTTACAAGATTGCTCATAAGTGCAGTTAAATCTAAATTAATTTAGTTAGGAGTGTACAACTTTTATAGAATGCAATTTTATCGACAGTTATTCTGTACAATGAATTAGTGAGTGCTATTCAAGCATTTTACTGCTAGATGTTGTAAACTGGCAATGCATTACAATGGTTACAACTATGCGAAAAAACATTAGGAAAGAGCAGTGATTGATCACTGCTCTATATCATGATTACTTTCTTCATTGGGAGACAGGCTCAAGGTGACATTTTCTGGCACAACAACACTGAGAATGCATATCTCCTGCGTGTTAATCGTTTAAGGCACGAGTGACCCACTACAACACCTTTTCCTTCTGAAGTTTTCTTTAGAAGTATATAACTACTCGTTAAGAACCCCCACAAAAGCATAATTGTCAGAAGCATGCCAATCCCCTACAGATTACACAGGTGGGCAGAAGCTTTACACCAGCATCTGGGGCCAAATTCAGTGAACTGACAATATGCCAGGCTGAAAATGCAGCCCCTTAAGTTACTGCTTTTTGCCAAGATTACATGATGTACCCTGTTCAAGACCGTGACCTTCTCCTTCATGTCCCAAATGGCTGGAACACAAAATATTTCATGGTTTTGTCAAAAATACAAAAAACTTTAAAACACAGATTTTTCCATCTTACGTGGCACAGGTGCAATCTCAACATGAAATGTAGAAAGATAACAATTCTATACTATCCTAACTCTCACAAAAAGTTTTTGGGAAACTATCTTCAGAGACAGGTTAAATGTTCAAACACAGCAGTCGATTGATATATAAGTACAGTTTTCAATGCTTCATGATTCCAATACTTGCACTGTTTATGTTGGGAAGAAAAATATGTTCACTAGTGCATGAAGCAAGATCCAGAATCATTTTGTTTTTGTTTTGTTATTTTGGTAGAGGAAAATAAGTAAGAATAAGTTTCTGTATTTGCAGCACGAGTTTTTTTTTGTTGCAGACTCTCAGTTTTCAAAGATTCCACTGATGCAGTTAGGAAATGGACATATCTTGCTGATGTCGGCATGGGCAGGAGCCCTCATGGGTTGCATTTACCATCTGCTGTGGCTTATCTTCCTGGTGAGTTTTGAGAACATGCAAAGCTCAGCTGGATTGTAATGGAAAAAGATGGCAATCAATACTCACTGGCAGCTGGAGGACCTAAAGAGAATCCTCTTGCCTGAAATAATTTGAAAGAATGATTTGTGTAATGTTAGGAAATTAATTGGGAATTTGGAGGAACCCTTGATGCAGACATACTCATGGTAACTGAAATTAATTAATAGAGAAAATAAAGGCTGTGGACCTCTTTCTTATGATCAAGAAAATTGTCATCTCTGTTCCAAGTATCTGGGGATATACTCTCATGTCTGATTCAGTTGGTTTCGGATTTAAGCTCAGCCCAACACATAATCTTTCGGTCAGTGCAGTACTTAGGTAGTGCCATAATTCTGGAGGTGTTCACCTTCCAGGAGATGTTAAATTGGCATCTAACAGGTATAAACAAAGAAGGATAAGGAATATTCCATTTGGTCTCCCTGGTAAACAGTGTTTTCATGTCCACTAGAACCAAAATACCTTTAATGGATCATTCGCTTCAATTGATTCTTGCAAGGTTGTGCTGTGTGCAAATTTGAACGCGATTATCTTTCAAAGAGTAATGCATTGGATTGAAAGCGCTTTGCGTAACATGAGGATGCAATTAGGCACTACAGAAATGTAGGTTGTTTCCTTTATCTTTCCTGTAACTTGCCACTCCTTGCCAGTGACCTCCGATGAATGTCGTGTTTCGACAATAGATGAAGACAGGGTCAGGCTTGGCTAAGACATTCCTGCCATATTCTGCTGACAATCACTGACTTGCCTCATTTAAGAATGGCTGCTTATGACAGGGCAGCTGGTGTTCATGTCATCGCATAAGCCAAGAGAGAAAAAAAATGGGTGATAATAGTATCTTCATATTGCTTTTGAACAGTTTAATTTAGCAGCTGTTTGAAACTCCTGTATAGGACTCACATTTAATTGGAATCCTTGTTACAATACTGATAGTCAAACAACTATATGAGGTGCTAAAGAAATTGTATGTAACAGGAATCTAGTGTGCTTAAGCCTCCCTTGTCCTCCTCTGCATCCAGTATTTGTGTATGTTGACCTTACAGATTAAAAGTATGATTATGAAAGCTGGACTTCATATCATATGCCATGCTACTTGACTACTTAGCAGTATAATAGTTTTTTTTCACATTTTCCAACAGATGTTTCTACAATCTCTTGTTAATAATGAAAGCAAGATGTCCAGCTGTCTTGTATCATTTGGAAATATTGCACCTGCAATGTTTGCAGATCTATGAAGAGCAGTAGATATGTATACATTCCTTAAAAACCAAGGCATATTATTCCACCTAAAGAACAGTAGTAAGCTTTAGTTCAGAAATAAAACATTAGATGGATTTGCATATCTGTTAAACTTTAGCTTATAGTGTTTAACATCAATATCCTTGAAATTATTCTTTTGTAAATTGTCTTTGCCCTAATTCTGTTCCAAATAGAACATTTGAATCCAGTGTATTAATTCTATATCGACCAGGATACTAAATTTCCTAGCATTCTAAATGGACGTCATATGTTGTCCTAACTCTCCTTGGAAAAAGTGAGAACCCAATGTGCGTACATAATTTACAAAAGAAACCTAAAATGTTCCTCATATTGTCCCTTCAGCAAGAGATTGGAGTATCTCCAAAGAAAATGGCAGGGTTATGCCAGGTCTCTGTCACCATTGGAAGTTTTCTGGATGTCTTGTAAGCACTCGCACCTCCATCTGTCTCAAACAATGTAAATAGTGGCCAAAGGATAGAGTTTTCTTTGGTGAGAGTTCTTGGCTCTCAATCAGGAGAGGGCATAATCCTTCCAGTAGAGCAAGTTCAGCAGGTGATTTGGGGTATACTGGTCTCCACTTAGATTTGCGCAGATCTCACTGCTTTGTTCTAGATCAGCAGAACAGGCTAGACTCCTGAACAGAGAAATACATTGTTTTTAATCACAATTGTTTTGGATTGACTTCTGAAAGGGGAATATGACCAGAGTGGGTGGCAGAGAGTTTGGAAAACACCATTGGATTGACTAATGCTAAAGTTGTTCCGGGTATGGGGCAGGCATATACAGAAAATGGCATCTAATGCGGTGCAACATTGATCAACACATGTTAATGAAACTCTTTACTGATCTAGCAGAAAGCAATGGGTGCAATTCCAGTATAACAGCGAGTACAGCAATCTAGAGAATTCTGAAAGCATATGCTTCAGACCCATTTTATTGAAGACCAGTAATTTGGCTGACTGCAGAGTGAGGACAGTTTTCTTTTGATGGCAAGGGTTGCCAATTTGTAATGCCATAGTTAGGTTATTTTGCTATGTGCAATGCGTAGTGGAACCGTTGTAAGTTTGTGGACGGTGAGGTGGGTGGAGAGTTTGGAAGAAGATGTGTGAAAATAAATATACACAGGACATCTTACACTCAACAGCTGAAGTCACCCACTGAGCCGAGAAATGGTCCTGGTGCATCATATACACACTGGTGTTTATGAAGATGTTGGCCCGATCATGTGCTCTGATGACATTCTAAATAAAGAATGATGGAGTGACAATGCAATAGAATGTTCACTTCTTCCATTTGTTTGCTCATGGGTTCAAATCTAGTGATGTCAAGATGCTCATCGATAAAGTTACATAATGCACGATACAGAATAAACACATGATGCAATGGATTAATTTCCAATACCTACAAGTGTTATTTAGAGAAGGCTCATTCTTTTTATCATACATAGAAGTGACACTCAGTAATTTGGCCTGTTCCAGTGAGGACTTTCCTGCAAAGAAATAGGGTTCAGTTCTATATATGGCATTTAACTAGATTTGAAGTATTTCTCAAACCTGTTTACACTGCATTGAGTCTGGTTCAGTCTGCATTTCAGATTAAATTTACCAGTTTAAGTCTTAAACTGAATTATCATATGAAGGTCACCTTTGTGGCTGTGGGTTTCATATTGATATATTACTGGCAGTAGTACAATGTAAACACAAATTTGATATATAAACAACCAAGTATGCCAGCTCTGAATGTCTCTACACAGCAAGGAACACTAGAAATTTACTCTGTCTAGATGTAAAATGTGGATGAGAATGAATTCTAATTTGACTGTATCCAGTATCTGATATATACATAACCAACCAAAATTGTTCTTATTAATATTAAATTACAAGGGAAACTGCTGATACTTACAGATATTTAATTTATAAAGACAGGAGCTGCAGTGACACCGTAATGCAGTTGAGTTTGTGCATTTGTAATATGTTAAGGGGATGGATCAATGACCTTGTGCCGAGTACTGGACTGAGCTGCATAAGCCTTTTTCTCACCTGGCTAATACGAGTAGCTTAAAATGCATTTCCCTAAATTATAAGAAAGAACGCTGCTGATTCCACATTCATGCACTGACACAATCACCACTGGACCTGACCCCTCATCCTGCTATTGCTATTTCTCTCCCACTCCAGGGGGTGTAGTCCTATCCTTTCCAACTTATCCTCGTTATTAAATGCCCATTTCAGGTTTTAATCAAGTAAAACTTCTCTGAATTGACTCCAATGCGTTTATGTCCTTCCTTAAATAATGTAACCAATACATTCATATTCCTCCAATAAAGGGAGATATTGGCTTGGTGATATCATGTCTGGACACTTCATCCAGAGATGCTCTGGTGATGAACTGGGGACCTGAGTTCAAATCCTGCTATGGCAGATGGTGGCATTTGAGTTCAATAGTAGTTAAGAATATGATGACAATGAAACTACTGTCAATGAAAATATTCATCTGGTTCACTAATGTCCTTTAAGGAAGGAAACTGCATCCTTACCTGGTTTGGCCTACGTGTGACTCCAGACTCCAGCAATACGGTTAGCTCTTAGCTGTCCTCTGGACAATTAGGAAAAGGTAATAAATGTTGGCCTAGATAGTGATGCCCACATCCTCTGAATGATTTCTTTTTAACAAAATCTCCTGTCTCCCTCCTTTACGGCCTGATGCCCTGATGTTCCCACCTGTTCTTCATTACTGATGGCTTCCCAACCTCAAATTGGCACAAACGCCCATGATCCAAGTGTGCTCCAGTACCTCTGACCTGATCTCAAACTTTGCTTCCACATTGTCTATCTTCCTCATCCCCAACATGACTGTTGGACACAGTTATCGAAGCACCAAAGTGGTGGCAACAATGATTCTATCTAGTCATTGCTGGAAAGTGCTTCAGACCACTGTCACAATGAGCTCTGATCTCTGATATCTTAGAAACCATGTACCTTACCAATTGCTTCAGGGTATTAACCTTTTGTCCTTGACTGTTCTCTTTCCTCTTGCACAAAAATGGGATCTCAGCCAGATAACTTAAACCACTAAATGGTATGCTACAAGATCATCCCTTAGAAGTCAGTTTGCAATGACTGCTGGTATTTTATTTTGATTAATATACATTATTAAAATGTGGCAGAGTATGAAATATAGATGTTGAAGTTTCTCATAAAGTTTATTTTACAAAATATACTAATTGAGATGATCACATAAAACTAGGGTTGCATGTGTATCATAATTGATTCCAAACCTACAAGAGATAAATAACCTTTGAGGATGCCCAACAGTAACCTGAGCTACTGAAGTCAGAGTTCCATTGTAAGGTCACTCGTGATAAATTTAGTACTCCAGTCATCAGACCAGGTTATATGCTGGTCTCTTGTGAGCACATGTGATTTTCCTATTCTACTCACAGCTGACCAGCTCTTAGCTCATTGTGAGTATCTTTGGTGTACACTTCATTGCTAGTGACTGAACAGCTGACCCTGGAGAAAATAAGCAGTGCTAAAAATAGTTGGCTGCAAGCTTCTTTTATCAAACAACTGTATTAGGTTTGGGATTAACAGTCAATGAGACAGTTTGGTTTTAAAAATAATCCAGACCAATGCATTTCATACTCATTTAAGGCTGAAATACTACTAATCTACGCAAGAAAAGCAAGGAGTAGAGTGAATCTTAAATAAATATATTGATATACTTAGAATTACTTTAAAATTATACACAACTTAACTCACGATTTCTCTTAATTACGCAATTATTACTTTTTGCTCAACTTTAGAATACGTTTTTCTTCATCTCTTTGTATCTACTTGTCAGATCCTACACCATGTCTAGCTGTCAGCACATTACCAAATCAGCCCTTCATTGGACATGTTGAGATAGGAAGGAGTTCATCAAAATTCATCGAGTTCATCAAACTTGTTTTTTTGCTTCCCTCATTGTGAAGAAGAACCTTGTTTTTGCTCAGCATGTTTCTCATTTCTTTGACAGTATGTGGGCATTGCTGGCTAGACCAGCATCTATTGACTATGTTTGCCCTTGAGAAGGTGGTGGTGAGTTGCCATCTTGAATTGATGCAGTCCATGTGATTTAGGTGTCCCCAGAATTAATGTTAGCAGAAAGTTTCAGGATTTTGACCCGGCAACAGTGAAGGAATGACAATATAGTTCCAAGTCAGGATAGTGTGTGGTTTGGAGGGGAATTCGCATGTGGTGATGTTCCTGTGCATCTGCTGGCTTTGCCTTCTTGATAGTAGAGGTTTGGATGATGCTGTTGAAGAACCTGGGTCTATGGCTGTAATCTATTATTGATAGAAATATGCTCAAATTCTGGTGGATTTGAGGTATAAAAATAATCCTGGATGTGTTTCGAGATTAAATCATTTACCTGATTGGTAAATGGTTACCTCATATCATAATCACTTCACCTCAATTTGTAAAGGTACTTAAATTCCAGATTGTCAATATCAGTATTTGACCAAGTGTCAGAAGTCACACGACACCAGGTTATAGTCCAACAGGTTTATTTGAAATCATGAGCTTTCAGAGCGTAGCTCCTTTGTCAGGTACAGTGAAAGAGAAGCACACAGAGCACTGAGTTTATAGGCAGAAAGATCAAGGGCAGACAGATCAAAAGATCATACAACTGGTGTGAATGGAGTGTCAGATAATATGTCTTTGCAGGTGACTAAGAGTGTTAGACAGTGAGTAAAGTGTCAACAGCTGAATAACCAGCAAGGGGATGACCTATAATCCGATTAAGTGAGATAGAGAGATAATTACAAAATAATCAAAATAAGGTTGTGCTAGAGACAAGCTAAATGACTGAAATAACATGATAGGTATAAGAGTTGCATGCCGAATGTCTAACCAAAGTGATAAGTAATTCAAAACTGTACATACAATTAAGGTAGAGAGATCATAACAATTTATTTCAGGTAAGTGGATCTGAGTCCACGAAAGGATCAGCCATGATTTTATTGAATGGCGGAGCAGGCTCGAAGGGCCAGACGGCCTACTCCTGCTCCTGGTTCTTGTGTTCTTGTGTTATCAATGTAATGTTGTCAAAACAGGACAGTAAGGAAGATTTTACAGATACAGAACAGTGTGATGGGATTACATGTGGTGCAACATGGACCCAAGATCACGGTTGAGACCATCTTCATGGGTACAGAACTTGGCTATCAGTCTCTGCTCAGTGATTCAGCATTGTTGTGTATCTTGGAGTTCGCCTTTTGACCAAATGTGGTATCAGGGAGCACTAGAATCAAAGGTACTGGGGGAAAGGTGTCCACCAGTTTGAGTCATACCTGACACAAAGGAAGATGGTTATGACTGTTATGTGTCCATCATCTCAGCTCCAGGACATCACTGCACAATTTCTACATTTTCAAAACAAGTAGAATTTGAACCTACACCTCCTGGCTTAGAAGTAGAACCCTTAAGCTCTATCGAGTCGTGTCCTGGGCCCACCATACTCAACTGCCTCATCAATGATCTTCCTTCCATCATATGGCCACAAGTGAGGATGTTCGCTGATGATTGCACAATGTTCAGCATTGATCGCAACTTCTCAGACACTGAAGCAGCCCTGTCCAAATTCATCAGGACAACATTCAGGCTTGGATTAATAAATGACAAATAAGTTTCATACCGGACAAGCAGCAAACAACAACCATTAACAACATGAGAGAATACAACCATAAACCCTTGATATTCAATGGCATTCCTATCACTAAATTCCCCAAATACAAGGGGATTTACATAGATCAGAAACATAATTTAACCAGCCATATATACACTGTGGCTACAAAAGCAAGTAATTCACCTCTTGATTCTTCAATGCCTGTCCACTTTTTAGAAGGCCCAAGTCAGCTGTGTGATGGAATACTCCCAAATTGTCCAGATGGGTGCGGCTCCAACCACATTCAAAAAACTCAACACCATCATTATTTGGCAGTCCATCAAATAACTTCAACATGCAGTCTCTCCACATCAATACACTGTGACAGCAGTGCGTACAATCTACAAGGTTCTCTGCAACAATTCACCAGACTCCTTCAACAGTAGCTTATAAACCCATGATGTCCACAATCCTGAAGAGGAAGGACAACAGATTAATGGAAACACCACCACCTTCAAGTTCCCCTCCAGCCACACTCATCCTGACTTGGAACTACGTCACTGTTGCTGGGTAAAAGGCCTGGAACACCCTTCCTAACAGCACCAAGGGTGTAACTACTTACCATAGTCTACAGCAGTTCGAGAAGTCAACTCATCACCATCTTGTCAAGGGCAGATTGGGATGAACTTATGCAATGGTATTGACATTATGTGGAAGATTTAAAAAACTATCTGAAACAATTGAGTCCCCTGCTCCCAACTGAAGGTCAAAAATGTCCCCTCATTCATGTTTACTGTATCCTTGAAGACATTTTTACTGCTCATTGCATTTGTGACATTGCTCTTCCTCCTTAAAGTCTAATTGTTCAGCAAAATTCTCTCCAGACTGTTTCTCAGTTTGCACAAGCCTGCATCATTCCAACATACAGATTGCACAGTTACTAGGGAAACACAAACACGAGTTTTTAATCACGAAGCATTTGTGAGCTTGTATACTTGCATTTACCAAGAAATTTCAGCAAGGGCTCTGTGGAATCACTTTCCTGCTTGTTGTATCTGTGGATGATTCATGGACTATCAGGTTCACAGCAGTTGTCAGGGCAGTTCAGAGGTTTTTCAAAATATTCATTTAGAATTATTGATCAAAATGTTTAATACATAACATGGTTACACATGGTGACCGATTGTAGAAAATTGTATTGCATAAACTTTTAAAAATCTCATCCTTCTCCCTCTTTGAGAGGCATTGATTCTTTCAAAAGTGCTGACACCCAATTGGTATCTTGCCAAATGGATTTTTTTTTCCCCTTGTCATTTTTCTCCCTTTATGTCCTGAAGGTATTGACTTCTTGCTGGAGCATAGTTCTATAAGTGCCTTGTAGTCTTCAATATTTGACCCTTAAGAAGTTATGATTGTGTTTGGAAGCTTTAATAGTAGATGTTAGATTAGTAATTGGCAAATCAGACCAGAAACGATCTTGATATTCCACAATATTCCCACATTCTAGACGGGATTGCTGGATAGTGAGCAAGTGTGGGAGTCCTGACCAATTTCCTCCTCTCTAGATGAAGAGTTTTCAAGCCAATTAAAGGCTGTCCACCACATGGTCTATATCTGCCAATGACAAACTGGATATATTTTCTGAGCTACTAGAGGAGTCTCTAGTGTCAATTCTTTACTTGCAACCTGCAAGAATAATGGCCCAATCTTTATTCGAGGCAAGGTTTCAACTTGAATTCAGTGGGATAAATGGCAGGATTTCTCCAATGCACCAACTTGTGGCCAGCCTCATTTTACCTCCTAGGGCCAATTATCACAATCTGTGTGTAATGTCCGCCCAGTTATGATTTCCAGGCCAGTGGGTGACAGAAGAGTTGGAGTGGGAGAATGCTGCCATGAGAGATCTGTGAGAATGTTCCCCAGTCTTCAAGTATGCATGTTGGCATGACGTCAGCATTTGGATGTAAAGAGGGCATGTAAAGGAGGCACAAGGTGGGGGAGGCTGAAGTTTTTGTTTTAATTCCTGATGCTCCTCCTCATCCACAAGAGAACAGTAAATAATTCAATTTAATCTCCTTCTTAGCACTCTTCTGAATCTGCTTTTGTGTGGTGCCAAGTTTCCCTGGTGGAACCAAAACTAGAATCCAACATATGAAATATCATTTAAAATAGTATCGAACCCTGAATGACATCAATTTGCATCTCAGTATGATCTTTGCCTCCTTTATTGAGATGTCCAATATTGTCCAAAATGTCCCTGTTAACATGGAATGACAGTGAGTATAACTGAGTATCTCATTGCTGTGATTTTAACACCTAATCTCCCAACACATACATACACACACACAGACATGCAAGACATAGTTAAATTCAAATAAATGGTAGCAGGTTCATTGGTCATCAATGCCAAGCCTAATCTTGTCTTTACCTGTGGTTTGCACACACAATGGTGATTAAATTTGAATCAACAGTGATTCTTCTTCTCCCTAGTGTCTTAGCATGAAAAGCCATTGTAGCTTTCCATTTCTTGCTCCACCTCAGATTGATTATGTCATGTTTAAACCAGTAGCAGTGGTCTGCATGGATCACTTCTGCGTCACACCATGCATTTACTCATAGAGCCAATGTAACAACTGAATTATAGAGACTTTACCATTATACTTACTGATTCATAAGCATTTGGAAGAGTGTCCTGTAAATTGTTGATTTTGATTTCTATTGTTTTTATTCTCCTTGCTTTTCCTCTCTGTTGAAGATTCTGTATCCTCAGCAATAATTTACAAATTGACCCTTCCTTAAGTATGAACATGGACAGAGGGTGAGGGAAATGTATTTGTTATGGAAGGAGTTATTACTCATGAGTTATTACTCATTTTCCAGCCTTTGTAGACTTGAAGTCATCTAAAGCTTTGTTGCTATGTCCTTGCTCTCACCCTGTTCCATTTACCCATCATCCTTATGTTCAATGTACGTTAGGTTCCACCCTGCATTACTTTGATTTTAAAACTCTCGTCTTTGTTATCAAATCCTTCCAAAGACACACACCTCTCCAGTTCTGAAATCGCCACACCTTCATCCCTTTGAGGTATCTCCATTCCTCCAATTCTATCTTCTTAAGAATGATGATTTTAATTACTCCACTATTAGCACAAGAGCCTTCAGCTGTGAAAGATCTAAGCTCAGTAGTTTCCATCCTAAACGTTTCTGCCTCTCACTCTCATTCCTCCTTTCAGATATTCATTAAAACCTCTGAGCAAGCCTTTTACCATCTGCCCCAATAACTCCTGATGTGTTTTTATTCTATGGCACCCCTGTGAAATGTCTTGGAATGTTTTACTGTGTGAAAAGCAGTACATAAATGCAAGTTGTTATTGTAATTAGAGCCAAATCCTAATCTTGCCCTCACTAAAGTATATGTACTGTCACTGGATAACGATCAGGAGGCAGAACTATGGCTAATTCTTTCCTTCCCTTGCCCAGGGGTTTAGGTCTAATTGCAGCATAAGTGCTGAGATTGGTTAACTGTGGACAGAGCAATGATTCACTCTGGGACCTACCTGAATTTTGCTGGTTGTCACAGCAACATGTGCAACATTTTCCCACCAGCCCATTGTGGGGCTGAGTCAGTAAGGCCTTATTGTAAAATATCTCTGATGAGATCAACAAGTTCTGTCCTGCCTCCAGAGAAAAAATAATCAGTTGAACTATCAACTTTGGCAAGGGTGTAAAATGAGCAATATTTGACATCAAGCCAAAGCTGAAAGTTCCATGGCAATACCTTTAACTTAAACTTGAGCTTCCTATTCTTGAACAATAGGTGTATCAGCCACAAAACATAAAGATGTTGTGACTGGTATCCCCTGCAGACCCATCCACTATGTGCTACTCTTATCCCTGTTAATGCTCCACATCAGTGAACATCTTGAACTGTACATTTTTCTGCAGTAGCACCATGAATTTCATGTTTGTTGCAATTAGTAAAGTTGCTCCTTGGCAAATGGTACAGCAAACTACAAAATAAAATCAGTTTACATTGTTTCCACAGAATTTTAAAACAAGAAATTGATTTTAAAGAATGTACTCTTAGAGAGCTTGGGAGGAGTTGGGGATAGAAGAAAGGGAAAACATTCAGATCCAAATACTCTAATGGTGAATGTAAGTGAGTCCCTCATTGCTAACAACAGAGGCTCAAGTAATTTCTCATTATGTTATGTAACTGTTCAGTTTATATCTTGTAGATTCATTACACATGAGGGAATCACAAGACCACATTCTCGACATTCAGAAAATAATCAATGTTACAAATAGTTATATAAAAGTGGTGTGAAATCAGTAATGCATTCAGAAGCACATAGTAATTTGTGAAAGGGTGATGTGAAACTGACTGTGTTGCTATAATTATCTGTTGCAGAGTTAGTGGAATGAACCAGATTGTTACTCATACATATGTCAATGAGGATTCCTGGCAAGTGAATATAAAACAGTAGAGACATTTTACGGCACACATGTTATCAAAGGGATTTTCAGCAAGTGACTCAGTTATAGAGTTAGATCACACAGATTATGACTTCTTGCTTTGTAGATGAATTAACTTAGTTCTTTATCATTAAAGCAGATGTGATGGACTTTAGAGCAGTGCAACGTTTTGTTTCAGCAATGTGAGAGAAGTGCTTGCTAATTCTTATACACACTGTACCACAGACCAACCTTAACTCATTGGAATAAGTGTTGCTTGGGTAATAATGGCCTCAAAATGGGTTTGATACATTAACTAACACCATTTTAGAATGGTTTTAAGCCACTGGCCTCTTTCCTATTCCAATTTTATGTCCTACGTGATCCCAGAACATTTTTCAAGATGCATTTTTCTGGAGCTGGTTGTATTCTGTGATATGTAATATTTAGCTCCTTATGATATAATCGCTTGTTTGTTTAAAAACCGGAGCAGTTTTCTCTTTTCCGTTGCTGCAATCCCTATTTTTACACATTTTCTCATGTATCACCGAATATTGCCATGTTTGACATTTGGAACTCAGAAAGCCAAGCTATCAGTCAGCCTTCAAAGGGTTAAAATTCCATGTCATCTGTTCACACCTTGCTCTCTTGTCGTGGACAAACACAGTGGTTTGTCAGGTGCTGGCTACACATAGCAGCATGCTTAGTGATACAGGACTAAAGAGGTCAACAGACGTATCAGGTTTGTGACAGTTTCAAGGCAGACTGCAGTTTGAACTGACTGAAACACTTCATCTTCATTTAATCATGTTACAAAGATGCGGACAAAAAATTTATTGGAAATACGAAATAGCATAGGATTGCATAGGTTTAATGGCGCAGAGAAAGGCTAGTTAGGCCAACAATCTGTCCATGTTGGCCTTTATGTTCCACTCAATCCTCCTCTCGTCTTTCCCCATACAAATCTGTGTCGTCTCCTTGTGACATATGTCCCCTCATGGAAAGGCAAAATCATGAAAGTACTAGTTTAGAAGGCCATCGAAGTCTCTCTCAAATCTTTCAAGTATATTTTCACTGATCAAGCAGAGGCAACTTCACTTGAGCATGTTCTCAGGATGAAAGATGGTCATATATCCAAGGATTTGTTTTTTGTGTGGAGGAATAACTGAAACTAGACAACCAGTAGGATATGCAAAACTGTGCTTCTGGTTTGCTTGAAAGTGCATCTTGCATTTTTGGATCTTGGAAACACCACCAGACAACAGAGGAAAATAACATCTGTGATCTGGCTTGAGACACCATGACAATCAGGGGATAAAATGGCTCAGCTACAGGACCAATACTGAAAACAACAATCACAACAACACGTTAAATACAATTTCTTATATGACACTGGTTGCAGAACCTACCTCTCATGGATTGGTTGCATCAGCTGTCAATGAAATGGCATCATATGAAGCTACACCATCCTCAATGGATTTTATTTGCCGCATGTCCATCATCTTACATAGGTTGAAAGATGCCAATGGAATAGAATTGTTATCAAAACTGAAACACAAGGGGTTAAAAGGTCCTACCGACCAACCTCATCCCGCCCCCTTGACCTGTCCGTCCTCCCTGGACTGACCTATCCCCTTCCTAACTCCCTACCTACACTCACCTTTCCTGGCTCCATCCCCGCCTCTTCGACCTGTTTGTTTCCTCTCCACCTATCCTCTCCTCTATCCCTCTTCTATCCGCCTCCCACTCTCTCCCTATTTATTTCAAAACCCCCTTCCCCTCCCCCTTTTCTGATGAAGGGTCTAGGCCCGAAACGTCAGCCTCTCTGCTCCTATGATGCTGCTTGGCCTGCTGTGTTCATCCAGCCCTGCACCTTGTTGTCTCGGATTCTCCAGCATCTGCAGTTCCTACTATCTCTGGTTAAAAGGTCAGTAGCTCCACTGATATAAAACTGTCTAAGAAGTAAAAAACAGCGGTGAATATTTTTCAGACTGGAGTAAAGTGTGCAGTGGAGTGCCCTGGAGGTTAGTGTTGGAAAGATGACACTTTTTGATATACATTAATAACCATGGGTATACACTGAATTACTTGTAAGTTCTCAGATGACAAGAAACTTGAAAATGCAGTAACTACTGAGGATGGCAGATTAAGTTTACTGCAGAGACAGGTGAAATTATTCATTTTCGCTGGAAAAATGAGGAGAAGCAATATGAATGAAATTGTATAATTTGAAGGGGCATTCGGGGGCAGCGAGAATTAGAGGGATATGGTGCACAATACTTTGAAATTGACAGGGCAGATTGATGAGGCAGTTTAAAATGGCACATGGAATCCATAGCTTTACAGATAGAGGAATATAACACAAAAGCTAGGAAATTAGGACAAACTTTTATAAAATGCAGTTTAGGTCTGAGCTGAGTGTTATGGCCAGTTCTGGGCAGTAGATTTTAGGAAGATAGTGACACCTTACCAGGGGTGTGGAGGAGATTTGTTAGAATGTTGTGACAGGTGAAACATTTCAGTTACATGAAAAGACTAGAGAAGTTAGTGTTATTTTCCATAGAGGAACAAAGGTTAAAGGGAAATTTAATGGAGATGTTCAGAATCATTTGGGGTTTTAATGGAGTAAGTGACGAGGTATTGTTTTCAATAGCAGAAGGATTAGTAAACAAAGAACAGAGATTTAAGGTAGTTAGCAAAAGAATCAGAGGTGACATGAGTGCTTTTTTTTAACACGGCAAACTGTTATGATTTGGAATACGCAGCCTGAAAAGGTGTTGCTAGTATATTCAATGAAAAATTGAAAAGAGATAGATACTTGAAGGAATAGGAGAAAACAGCAGTGGGACTAATTGGTTTGAGTTTTCAAAAAGCTAGCACAGCCCTGACGGAACAAATAGCCTTCTTCACGCTATGTCCTTTGATGTGTCTCTGAATGTTTGCTGAAATGTTAGGTTCTGAAGCAGTGTAGTTTGTCCATGTTGAAACATTTTCACTTACATGAAGCTATAAATTGCTTTATATGCTCCTCAGTTGACTGCAACAGAGTATTAATTGTTTTTAGCATGCAACTTTCTCAAACTTCAATTAAAACTTTCTCAAACTTCAATTAAAACAAAGTTTGATGGTTCAGAATTAAGGAGCCAGATTCAATGTATTCTTGAATGAAATAAAGAGGAATTGTATTACTTATTAACCCCATGAACAATAATAAAACATAACATGAAACCCACACCTAAACATGAAGTTTCAACAGGATAAAGTGCCCAGTACAAACAGGTAGTTAGGGCCATTAGATCATAAGAAATAGGAACAGGAGTAGGCCATTTGGCCCCTCAAACTAGCTCCACCATTCAACAGGATCATGGCTGATCTGACATTCCTCACATCCACTTTCCTACTTTCTCCTTGTGACCCTTGATTTCCCTACTGATCAAGATTCTATCTCAGCCTTAAATAGACACAAGGACTCTGTCCCCACAGCTTTCTGTGACAAAGAGTTCCAAAGACTTACAACCCTCTGAGAGAAGAAATTCCTCCTCATCTCAGTCTTAAATTGGTGCCCCTTTGTTTTGAGACTATGCGCTCTGATCCTAGACTCTCCCGTGAGGGCAAATGTCCTTTCAGTGCATACTGTATCATGCCCCTTAAGAATCGTGCCACTGGAGATCACCTCCAGTGAGTAAGGTCTAACATGTTTAACATTTGCTCATAAGGCAATCCCTCCATACCATGGATCATCCTAGTGAACCTTCTCTGAACTGCCTCCAATGAAATTATATCTTTCCTTAAATAGTTGAAAATTATGCAGTTTAAAAGTCCTTAGGCTGGCTTACAAGAATACTAACTTAAGGGGAAAACCAACATTGATACTACATGAGAGAAGTGTGCTGACAAATGGATCTCTGATAAGTATGTATGTTCTCATGGAGAATGCACCAGTTAATGATGTTTCACCAACATTATACCATACTGCAAGGAAATGAGTTATTCTGATATGCGGGAGAGATGACTGATAAGGCTTAGTTTTCTCATCTCTAGATGATGTCTTGTAACTAATCATGAAATTGTATTCATAATATATATGAAGAAATCTGAAAAATCAGCAGAAATGGAAATTTATATTTTTGACTCACTTTTTTGAGATTCTGTACATTAGAATTTTTTGTTTTGGGTCTTTACATTGTGCTGCTCAGATCATCTAATATTGCTTTTCTGAAACCAACGTAAGCTTCAGAGTCAGTGGGTGTTGATGAAAATTTCTAAAAGTTTCTTCTAATTCAGCCTGAAGACACAGGGTAAACAGAAAAAATGAAACCTCGAGAAATTGAGTTGACATACTGGGATATGCTGTCTTTACAATCTTGTTAAGTTTCATGCTGGTTATAAAAGGATGAACAAACGGGGCAACAAAAAGATGAAGAAACTAAAAAAAACTGTCAAAAAATAAAAGCTTCACTCCCCAAACATTTAGCTTACCTCAAAGAATTACACTTTTCAATAGTTTGCAAAACTGATGAATAATCTCCTTAACACTTACTGTGGGCTTTATTGACAAACGATACTTGGCTTATTTATCTTTTACTACAGTTTAATTAGACTGATGTGTGACCTGACTTCTTGCATTGAAAAGAAGTAAACTTGTAAATCATGGCTCAATTACTGCAGCTTTATTAATGTGGGATGCCATGTACCGTAACCATATCACGGTCACTATAACCCGGTTTCTGATTCATCTGTACATGGACAAACTGTGTAGCAGCCAAAAAGTTGCCCTTTGCTCCTCTTTAGCACACAGATACAAATGCAGAACCTTGAACACTATAGCTAGTTATATCCTGTTATGTCATATACAATGCAACCAGTGGTTTATGAGTGGCAGAATTCAATGGTGTACAATTTCAGCTTCATTGATATAGGATAGTTATCAGGTAAAAGGATTAATTTGTGGGTAGGGTATCCCACTTTAGCCACAGTCATCAAAACAATTTAACATGTTTCAATCATTGTACTAATAGCTCATAATGTATGTACTGATTCTGGACAGATAAACTAAAAACATCAGAATTGAAATGTTAAACCTAATTATTGAAGAGAAGATGCTAAAAATGATTATATATAGATGGAGTTTTGACTACCAGGAAGTCCAAGGTTATCATGGGTAGGCAGGGAAATGGAGTTCGGGCCAGAATCAGATTAACCATGATCTTATTGAATAGCAAGGTAGGCTTAGGGGCTGAATGACCTTCTCTTGCTCCTAATTTGTATGTTCGTACTATTGTCACTGAATTTTGTTGTTTTGTTTTCTCCTTTAGGCTTCTCTATGTACAATAAAGACAGAATTACCTGTCAACATTAATTGTAGGTCATGGAACTAGATATGTAAGAGGAGTCATTTTAAGCTGTACAGAGGGAGATGTTCTGAAAACAAATAAATAGCATTCTGAAGAGTGGTTCAGATCTTGACATAGAAAGGTGAAGTTTGCCAATTATTGTCTCTCGACAGTTCATGAAATTTCCAAATGTAATGAAAGTCAATGGCAACAGCAACTTGCATTCGTATAGCATCTTTAATGTAGATAAATATCCAGTGGCTATGACACAGATTTGCAACAACTGAATTTGAAAGCTAGTATTTAATAACTGGAGCGACACGCATTTTCAGATCTCTTCTACAGCATTCACTCAGGGTAAGGTTCTAAGAAAGGCTAGTATTATTCAGCAGGGTTAGAGGCAATTTCTGAAGCTGTATAACTTAGATACAGAAGTAAATAAGTTAAGATGTGGCCACCTTATTGTCTTCCATAAAATCATTGCATATACAGGTTGGTCTAAAAAGCCCTTTGAGAGCTTTGAATGTACAGAATATCTAGTACTCTTTGTTGAAACATGAATCTTCACCACTTCTCATCATGTTGTATGGGCTATCAGGTAGATCTATATGCCACCGCTGTCTTTCCTGATATGGATCTGCAGGGTCTGCTTGGTTAAGTGTGGTAGAGGAAAACCATTTGGTAGCCTAACAAGAAGAGGCTCATGCCTCTACAGGATGTAATTTATTGCATAATTGCGACCAGGTACAAGTTATCTTAACATGGTAGGAATTATGAGGAAGACCCAGATGGAGATCCAGAGCTGTTCTCCCATCAGGTCCATGTGGCATCATCATAGTTGGTGATACTTAAGGTATACCTCCCTCCTAGACCCTTACAGCCTTCCATAACAAAGTTTTTCTTCCTGTTACTGATATTTATACAGCTGTGTATATCATTACTTTTGCAACTAGCCCATTTATTCTCTAAATCTCTGACTTCAAAAATGCAGGAGGTTTGGAAATTTTGCTATTCTACCAGAATGCTTTTTCTTCAAACTTGAAGATTGGTAGGTCTTTGGATTGAACACTGTTGACTTTAAAGCTGCTTCTGGCAGTATGAGGGCTGAAAGTCCCTATAGCCTGCAGGACATTTAATCTCTTAGAAACATAATCAGAAATTGCTGGAAAATCTCAGCAGGTCTGACAGCATCTGTGGAGACAAAGCAGAGTTAACATTTCAGGTCCAGTGACCCTTCTTCAGATCTGATTATAGCTAGGAAAAGGTTGGTTCATATGCTAGAGAAGGGGTGGGGGGAGGGGGAAAGAATGAAAGATAAGTGGAGATGGAGCTCAAATGTAGAGAAAAACAGTTGGCAGGCAAAGAATAGATAAAGGTCAGCCAGGAGGAATGAATAGCTGCTAGTGCCGGCTGACAATGGATTGGTTGTAGTCGCAGTCCATGCGAAGACACAGCCTGGTGTGTGGGGTTTGGGTAACGAGATGGGAGAAGGTGTTCAGGCCCTCAAATTATTGAATTCGATATTGAATCCAGAAGGTTGTAGAGTGCCCAAGAGGAAAACGAGGTGCTGTTCTTTCAGCTTGTGCAGAGCTTTGCTGGAGTGCTGCAGCAAACCTGAGACAGAGGTGTTGCCTGGAGAAATCTGTGGTGTGTTAAATGGCACGCAGCTGGAAATTTCAGAGTTTTTTTTTGTGGACAAAATGCAGGTGCTTTGCAAAGCAGCAGCCCAGTCTGCACTTCATCTCCTTAATGTAGAGGAGCTCGCAGTGTGAGCAGCGAATACAGTAGGCTAGATTGAGTGAAGTCTAGATAAATTGCTGCTTCATCTAGAAGGTGTGTCTGCGGCCTTGGATAGTGAGGAGGGAGGAAGTAAATGGGCAGGTGTTACAGCTTCTGCGATTGCAAGGGAAAGTGATGTGGTGGTGTGGGGAGGTGTTGTGAGTGGAGGAGGAGTAGACAAGGGTATCCCAGAGGAAATGTTCCCAGTGGAAGAATGACAAGTGAGCCAGGGGGGAATATGTGTCTGGTAGTGGCATCTCGCTGCAGGTGGTGAAAAAGGCAGCTAATGATCCTTTGGAAATAGATGCTGGTGGGATGGTAGATGAGGACAAGTGAGACTTTATCACTGTTGTGGGAGGGAAGAGAGGGAGTGAGGGCCAAAGTGCTGTAGATAGGTTGGACACAGCTGAAGGCCCTGTCAACCACCGTGGTGGAGTTGAGGATCTAGAGAACACCAAATGATGGGAGGGAATGCAGCTCAAGTGGATACTGTCAGCACTGGGTCCCACTGGTACCCTCTCCCCACCCTCTTCCTAGAGCCTTGATGTCCCCTTTCTCCTCACAACACCCCAACAACCTTTTTCCACATATTGTACCTTATGTGGAAATCCATCTCATTGCACTTCATCTCCAACTGTCTTCCCTGCCTTCTGAAACCTGTCATTAAACCTTAATTTTGGCCACCCTACTCCTCTACACTCCCACCTATGGGGGCCATGATGTGGTGACTGCCAATAATCCCCATTTCACAACTTACAATGCCCTCCGATGCTGTTCTACATTCTGCCACCCATTCACCTTGAGTCTCCCCATCACCTTCATTGTTCCCACTTCCACACATGCCACTGTTCCCCCACCCACCTCCAACTGGGACACCCCCAACTCTTTTGGTAGTGATCTTCCTCACTGCCCCTACAGACCCTACTTGTAGCCTCCTTAATGAACTATGGATGGACAACCAGGACTGAATTTGTTCCAGACCTCCGACCAACTTCAACGAGCACCCTCATGACATGACTGACAGACTCCATGCCCTGTTTTTGCAGCTTTCCAGGTGACAATACACCACTCCCCTGCCTGCTGTTGCTATCCCTACAGGACTGACCGCTGCTCACTTTCTGGACTGTACTTGGACAATTCCCCTGATGGTTAACACTCTAAGTGATGAGTGACCATAATAAGGCAATGTAGGCATGCTAAGAGTTCAAATGCTAAGAGAGCAAGTAAATAGCCTTAAGACTCTCCCTAGTCCAAGTCATGAGCTGGGTGCCTGCCATGAGCACAAGTTCTCCCTGCTGCAGCCTTTTAACCTTAGTTGCTGCTCTACCAAACAATGCAAGTTTGTGCCTCCCTAACAGCCTACCAGTATATTGGAAAGGTGCAATGATGATCATGAGAGGTTGGCAATTGTCAGATGCCTATATCTGGGGACGAGAGGTGCCTGCCGTTGGTGGCCATGGATTGTGCCCTGAGATGTTGTTGGTGCTGAGAAACATGGAGCTTCGCCTCAGCCAACAGTGAGCTGAAGTTGCCAGGTTTCTGCCCTGACTTGCGTGTCGAGAATCCTGCAGTGTGGTAGGTACATTTGGTTGGATAGTAAGCTGATTATTAATGAGGTGAGTTTAAGAAGGCTCTTAACAAGCTATCATCCCCCTTAATTGGCAAATCGGTGCTGCCCAATGAGACACTTGCCTTGCTGCTGGTCCAAAGCTTAAAAAGGGAATGAGATGCTCCCAATTTTGTGATAGGCTTGACAAGACTTCTTATTGGATTCTGTTGCCCACAAAGTTCAGACCCTGATAAGAGCTTACCCAAACAGTACTTGAGTTTGAAATGCTTTTAACCTTTAAGTAGTACTTGCATATTTCCTTGCATTGCCATAGTCTCCAGGGCTTTGTGTTAAAAGCTGAAAAATTGGATTAGCGTAGTCAGATCTTTTCTGACTGAAACAGCCAGAATGGTCTGCATGACTTTGTTCTATGCCATAAGTATCTATATTGATAGGATAGGAATCATTCCGGAGGCTATGTGGAAGACCCAGATGGTCAGCTTTGATCTTTCAAGATCCTGAGTTGTTCTCCCATCAAGTCCGTATGACTTAACTATAGTGGGTAGTCTTTAAGGTTCTCCTTAGTGTTAAGCCTCTTTGACCCTTATACAACCGTCTTGCGGTTATTTTAATTAATGTTTTAATTTGCGTAATGACATATTTTGAGTGGAAGTGGGATTCAAAGCCAGATCTTCTGGCTCAGAGACAGGAACATTACTACTGTCTTGGATATTCTAACTCTAAATACCACTCCAATGACATGAACACAAATGTTAAGCTGTATTGCACTGTGCAAATGTTGTCTTTTGGGTGAGATGTTAAACCAAGACCCTGTCTGCCCACAGAGATCCAATGGCATTATTCCAAGAAGAACTGGGAATCCTTCTTGTCCTGGCTAATATGTGTCCCTTAATCCAACCTATAAAGCAGATTATATGGTCATTAGTTTCATTGCTGTTCGTGGGAGCTTGCTGAAGACTTGAGGGAATCTGTCAACCTTCTAATATGTTCCAATCACTTTATCATGTTCTAATGCAGTGTCCGTGTAGAGCCTCATTTTAAAAAAATAGTCACCCAAAAGATGAATTACATCTTTTACAGCATCTGATTAAGTTAGATCATAGTATGAGACGCCAGCGTAATTGCTATTTAATTAACTAATCAACACTGGAGACCTGCTGTTTGGCCCTGTATTTAATCTTCAGTTTGCCAAGTGTGTTTCCCTCAATATCGTTTCTTTACGTAGAGTCAAAAGGAAAAATACATGTTTAAGGGGATGTTTTAGAGCAGGGTTTTTTTTTCCAATGTACATTGCCTCATTCTCCCCAACATTCTCGTAATTCATGTCATCCTCGGACTGCAATTTAACTGTTGCAAACAGAATAAATGATAATAGTCTGTTAAGTATATTAGTGGCAATGAAACTTAGTTCAAATGTGATTTATAGCCTGCATCATAAAACAGTTAAAAGAAGAAAGTTCAACATGAATTGCAGGTTTTTTCCAGGTAGCAAACATTACTTGCCATCTGAAAATGTACTGTATATATTTTCAAAAGGAATTCCGGATATTCTGCACATCTTTCTCACATACTCTGAGTATGAGGTAGAGGAAATACATTAATGAGAAAGATTGGTAGGGTTAGAATGTAAACTCAATGGAAGCAGGAAGATAAGTGTGGTATTTTAAGTGTTTTCCCTGAGGCCCCATTCTGGAAGAAAAGCTAGGTAAGAAGCTTGAAGTACATGGCAAGGAAATCCAGATGAAACAGTACTAAAGCTGTACTAATTAGACTAATTGATGGGACTGATTTCTGTGTTTACTATCACCTGTTTTGCTTCAATAAGATAAGGCAAGGTGCAGAATTGAAGAAAAAATGTCACATAAATGTGATTGTTAATGTAATGTGTTAGCTGCATAGCTCAACAAAAAGGATCCTTGTCTCTAATATACTACAGTTGATGTTTTAATAGTTTCAATAATTTAAAGAACAGTTTAGGGCAAAAATACCCACAATTAAATAAAGATTATAATCTTGGAATTTGTAGTAAGGAATTCAACAGGATGTCAGGGTACTACACAGGTAAATGTTTGGAATTTTTGAATTCTCCAAGGGCCAGAGAAGGTCACTGACCCAACGACCATAAAAGAAATTCAGCTCAGCCACCTCAAAGCAGCAGTGTGTGGGAAAAGCTCCTACTTTGTTGGGAGGTCAGGAGGTCACCAGAATGGCATCCTATTTGTCATTCAAAATCTCTTTAAAGATTATCCTTTCTTCATGACCAGGTTTGCAAATACCCCGTTTGTAAATATGAGAAGGAAGTGAATGGTTATACTGACTGTGATGTCTTTTGAACTACATGGCAGTCCTTATCAAAATACCTAGTTAAATGTGTGTGGAAAAATCTCATGGCCCTGTTAATGAAGTCCTAGTGGAGAACTGTCAGCCATAAACAAAGGAATTTATATAGGATGGTTCTATATTTGTTTTACATGCTAACCCCTCAAGTTATTGCCTTGGTGTCTGCAAAAGCTATGCAAAAATATTTTTTTCCATATTCTTCAATAGCTCATCTGTGTATCCTCTAAAATATGCTGATGTTATACATTTGTCTTTTTTTGGGGACAGAAATTGCATTAAACTAATTATATTCAATTTAGTATTAATTGATTTGTAAAGAGTAAAAGGATTACATTTCTGTCATTATTGATTATCAAAGTATATCCTGTTCAGAAATATGGTATTAACATTATATAGGAGTTATATAGAGGTTGCCTAGGAAAAATTCTATAGATTGAGTACTATTCGTATTAGTTTACAGAGCAACATCAAGGTAGTATCAGAGTAGCCCCCAGAGTTCCCTCCCTTATAAATCAAAAACAAAATGCCTGTGTTTGCAGTAACCACACCAACTGCAGGTTGTGCAGTATTTTGTGAATGAGTTGGCTTTGTGAGGAAGTTCAATACTAGAATAACGTGTAGAACAATTTCCCTACAACTTTAACTCTGTTGAACTGTGACATTCCAGTTACATTGAAGGCAATCAAGACCTGACAGGAAGATGATGAATCCCAAACAGTTTAAAATCTATCTTCTGTAAATCATTTGCTTTAATTTAACCTTTCCAGATTATGAGACACATTTTATTTTATAAAGTGATTATGTCCATGAGCAGGAGAGTTATGAAAAGTGTACTTGCGGTAATGGGGGAATGTAACTTGTATGTTTTTAAATTTAAGTTGAAAGGAAGTTAGAATATTGCCTTGGATGCGTAATCTTTGATGTCCCATTGGATGTATCCAATAGCAAATCAAGTCCCAAGTGAGGGAAAGAAAATAAAAGAAAATCATCCCAGGCAATAATTGTGCACTCACTAGATATCTTCCAAGTCAACATGTTTATAGATGTTAATTTACGCCTCTGGAGAAAGTGGGACTTGAACCCGGGCCTCCTAATCAGAGGTACGGACACTACTACCCTACCACAGAGCCTCTAAAAGCCATTGTAGTTTCCTTGATTGGCTAGTGTTTTGGGTCCAATGTTTTCACTGCTGTGGCCCATGTTTGATTCCTG
The DNA here is from genome assembly GCF_021869965.1 of Rhincodon typus. Taxonomy (NCBI): domain Eukaryota; kingdom Metazoa; phylum Chordata; class Chondrichthyes; order Orectolobiformes; family Rhincodontidae; genus Rhincodon; species Rhincodon typus. The sequence goes on from NC_063356.1 coordinate 32,640,323, forward strand.
TTCAAGGAACAATGATACACTGGGTTTTTGTTGCTCAGTGGTAATGTCCCAGCCTCTGAGCTAGAAGGCATAATTCAATTCACACTTGCTTCAGGAGTATGCCATAACATGTTGATTTAAACAAAAAATCCAGAGCAATATTTGTGCATGCCAGGATCAACTCTCCAGCTGGTCCGTTCGGTTGTGAAAAGTTCATGAAATAGAACAGGCATGATGGGATGAATGGCCTCCTTCAGAGCTGCCCAATGCTATGATTCTGTGAAGCACAGAGGCTGCAGGTAGGGATGGAAATTAAGGGGAAAAATAAATCAAATCATTCAAGATAAAATAAGTGGAGTAGTTAACATTAAAGTGAAGTGTAATCAGTTTGCCACAACTCACTAATGATAATAAAATCCATCTAACATTCAATATCCTTTATATTTCTCTACCTCACTCTCTTCTCCATCTCCTTGTTTGTTCTTTCTTCATATAGACCTGTACAATTCATGCAAATTCGCTGACTGATGGTATTCATTGATCTTTTCTTTAAGCTATTAACAGAATCCTTATTTCAGAGATCTTGTTCCAAATTATTTTCTCACCAGAATTAGCATATTTAAGCTGATAAGCATGACAGGCCACTCCTTATGAAGGTAAATATTCCACAAAAATAGGGGATATATTATGTTCATTCAAACATAACTATACAAGTCAAAGTTAGACCTAAAACAATATCACCGGACACTCTGCTCTGAAAGAAAACATCACAGTAATTAGTGGCTCACTAGACAGAAATTCCTGTTTGTAAACTATAGCTTATTCAACAGTATTGTGAATAAATAACACTCATAGATATCTGTTTGAAAAATCTTTAAAGGTGCAACTGGCATTGTTCAAAATTATAGTTAAAGCTAAAATATATTAACCTGGCATGGCCACACCATCAGCGATACTTGCAGACTGCACACAGACTGAATGCAGGAAATTCTGATTTGTTAACCAGGAATTCCTGAAGACAATGCTCCTTTAATGCCCTTGACTGGTTAGTAAAAAAAAAAGTACAAAGCTTTTTGGGGGATGTTGGCCACTATGCTCAAAAGATGGATTAGTTCTGCTTGGGGCGGAAGGGATTAAAGGACAGGAACAAAATAGTTTCTTAAGCCACTTTTACATGACAAGGTTGCATTCATTTAGATCAGGATGAGCATTTAAAGTATTCTTTGCTCCTGCTCAGTTCGTGCCCTCAGTAGTAGTGAGGAACTAGTTCCAGCACATGGCCTGTTACTTTTTTCTCTGTAGATGCTGACAGGAGATTCTGTTTGGCGATTCACGCTGCACAAATGTAAATGTTTTTATTTTCAACTAATTCTGAGCCTTCTGCAGTTATTAGATTTTACTCTCAAGCAAGCTTACAGTAAATCGCAAAATCATTTGTTACCTTAAAATATTCCTGTAAATGTAAGTGAATATTTCTCTTTACATGATGTTGAAGAGGCAGATATGATAACCAACTGGCTTTAAAATATTTAATAAATGGATAATAAAAGGATGTTCTCTGGCAAACTTTTGATTGCATGTTGATATGTTTCCAGGTAGATAAAGTTCATTTGGTAACACTCTTGTGAAGTATCTTGGGAGGTTTTACAATGTTAAAGACGCTATATGAAGGCACGTTGTTGTTTTAAATGGAAATAGCATAAATTTGGTAGTCACTTGCGTCTGTTGATACGAGTTCATCAGATTGATGCAAAGTACACATATCTGCTAAACAATTAGGGACAAGAATCAAAGAGGCAAACTACCCACAGCAGTGCCATGATCACCAATGTGGATATTTTCTAATCACCCTGATCAGATATGGTATTACAGGCAATCCCCAGATTGCGAGCAGGTTCCATTCTTCAACCCATTCACAAGTCAATTTATACACAGGTTGGAACACAATGCAGGACAATATAAAATGGTTGCTTATAAGAACGTGGAAATGTTCACATGTCGGCTCTTTAAAATTATTATTAACACACCCCTGTATGGGATCATGTTTGTAGGTATGAGCATTTGTAAGTCAGACATTTGTAAATTGGAACCTCCTGTTCTCACCCCCTAGAGCAGGTGGGACTTGAACGCAAGCCTCATGGCTCAGAGGTAGAGACACAGTTTTGGTCTCCTAGCCTGAGGAAGGACATTCTTGCTATTGAGGAAGTCTAGCGAAGGTTCACCAGACAAATTCCCGGGATGGCAGGACTGACCTATGAAGATGGACTGGATCGTCTGGGCTTGTACTCACTGGAATTTAGAAGAATGAGGGGGATCTCATAGAAACATATAAAATCCTGATGGGACTAGACAGGCTTGATGTGGGAAGAATGTTCCCACTGCTGGGGAAGTCCAGAACTAGGGGTCACAGTCTAAGAATAAGGGGTAAGCCATTCAGGACTGAGATGAGGAAGAATTTCTCCACTCAGAGTTGTGGACCTGTGGAATTCTCTACCACAGAAAGCTGTTAGGGCCAGTCCATTAGATATATGGCATGGTGGCCCATTGGTTAGCACTGCTGTCTCATAGCACCAGGGACCTGGGTTCAATTCCAGCATTGGGCAACTGGCTGTGTAGAGTTTGCATATTCTCCCCATGTCTGTGCGGGTTTCCTCCCACAGTCCAAAGATGTGCAGGTGAGGTGGATTGGCTATGCTAAATTTCCTATAGTGTCTAGGGTTGGAAATGCAGAAATAGGATAAGGGGTGGGATGCTTTTCGGCAGGTTGGTGTAGACTCAATGGGCCGAATGGCCTGCTTCCACACTAGGATACTATATTCAAGAGGGAGCTGAACATAGCCCTTGCGGCTAAAGTGGTCAAGGGGTATGGAGAGAAAGTGAGAGTGGGATACTGAAATTGCATGATAGCCATGATCGTATTGACCGGCGAAACAGGCTTGAAGGACTGAATGGCCTACTCCTGTACCTATGCTTCTACTGCGACACAAGAACCTTCTACAATTGCCATTATATTCCACAAGTCTTTAGAAAACATCTAGTAATTCGTATAAGCTCAGATTTTTGAATGTTGGTTTGGATAAAACAAAAGACAGAAGGTGATGAATTGAGATTGGAAAATAAGATTAGAGGATTTTTGTTATTTTCACATCGTGGTTTATATGCAATCTTGGAGTTCTATTGTGCCTGAGATTGTCTTGCAGCTGAGGTACAGGTACCTAGAAGTCCTGCAGATTCAGAGTATTAAAACAATCTGTTCTGTTGCTCTCAGAAGCCATACATTGCTGGGCGCCAGAACTGCAGGAACATTGTAAATAATTGTAAATGAAGTACTTTAGATAAACAAACCAATTGACAATTCATCCACCCCCTTAAGATTTATTGTTACAAATACATGGCAAGAATAACTTGCAGATTTCTACTGCGTTCCACAGGAGCTGATCTGTTATCAACAACAGAATAATACATTGATGGAATGATTCCAAGCAGTAGATAAGAGAGGAACAGGAAGAAAAGTTTGTATATAGCAGCTTTGGGAAACACTTCAGTCGGTACCAGTCATAATCTGTTTAGGTCCAAGATCACAATGGTATTTAAGAATCATTGAAAAGTTTAAGATAAGTATTGGCATTTCACCATGGCAGATGTATGTTGTTTTAACTACAGCCATCGTGGTATATTCCTGCATGCACACTTAGCTTCTCATCAGACCTACTGGCTACTGAAGTTATGAGTGGTCTAAATATCCCTGGATCCAAGTCCATGCTTTTGCTCTCTACTATAGGAAGGAAACCTTTTCTACTCCCAATGCTCCTAGTATCACTTCTGATTTAAATATAATGCATTCTCTTGGTGCAGGTTTAACCATAACACTCTCCACAGCATGTATTTGTAGTCTAAAAATGTATGATATTTTCAAGTCAGAGGGGATAATGTATGTTGTGGTCATGGAGCTGGGAAAACACCAGGATGTATGATATTCCTTTCTATGGATCCAAGTTTTGTACATTTCAAGTCTTTACATTCAGACCAACCTTACAGAAGACCGAATGTAACAGTTTACAAATAATAAGGTTGGTATTTGTTGAATGCCCATCTCTGTAAACCCCTAGTGCTGCTGGGCTCCAGTCAGAATTAGGTCTGACCCTAGTATTCAGGAACCTACATTCTTATTGCATTATTTAGCATAACTACCTATGATCCCAACTGCATGTACTAGCAAGATTTGGGAAATGTGTACAACAGCATATACTTTTCATCAGATACGTATTCTGGGAAAATGTGCAAATCATTAAAAGATAAAAATGAATTGTAAATAAATAAAAATAACAGTTTAAAATTTTATTAACAATCTACGAAATGTCCTTAAACTTGCCTTCTCCACTAATATTAAGACGAACAGGGAGATTTCACACTTCAGCACTCCTAATGTATTGTTGGGCAACTTGTTAGAAAATGTCATTTCCTTAGCTAGTAGTTTTCCATCTATTAAAACCCCTGAAAGGAAAACCATGAGTTGAGAATGTAATATTTCCTGATGCTCCAACCAGAACTTTTTCCCTTCTAGTTTTTGGATTGTTGCTGTCACATTTTAGTGATAATCTGAAAGAACTTTCCAGAAGACCATAAAAAATAGGAACCAGAATAGGCCAAATATCCAAAAGAACTGTGGACCTGGAAATCCAAAACAAAAACAAAGTAGGCAATTTGTCCCCTCCAGTCTGCTCCGCATTTCAGTAGGATCATGACTGATCCACCATTCCTCGTGTCCAGTTGCCTGCATTTTCCCTGTAACCCTTGATTCCCCAAATGATCACAAATCTATCCATCTCAGCCTTAAGTATACACAAGGATCTGCCGCCACAGCTGTCTGTGACAAGGAGTTCCAAAAACTCTCCAACCCCCTAAGAAAAGAAATTCCTCCTCATCTCAGTCTTAAATTGGCACCCCTTTGTTCTGAGTCTTTGCCCTCCAGTCCTAAACTCTCCCATGAGGGAATTCACCTCAGTGTTAATCCTGTCAAGTTCCTTAAGAATCCTATATGTTTCAATTAAAGCAGCAACTTCTACCATTATTTCCTTAATGATGATTCCGATACCTGTCCAACAATAGATGTTAGGCTAATTAGCCTATAGTTACCTGCTTTTTGCCTCTGCCCCTCCTTTTTGAATAGGGGTGTCTTATAAACAATTTTCTGATCCTCTGGTACTTCTCCAGAGTCTAAAGATTGTTGGAAATTTACAATCAATGCATCTGCTATCTCTGTAGTTACCTCTATTAGGATCCTAGGATGTAAGCCATCAGGGCCTGGGGACTTATCAGCCTTAGCCCATTAGTTTGTTTAGTTCTACTTCTTTAGTGATGGTGCTGGTACTTAATTCCTCCCCCATATTCTTTAATATTAGTAGAATATTCAAAGCATCTTTCACCGTAAAGATTGGTGAAAAATTTGCGATAGAGTTGTAATGTATTTATTTGTTTTTGTGACTGACTCTTCTGATATTTCTTCACAATGAGAATCCTGTCTTGGTGTTCATAATGCAATCCACAAGTAATCCAAGATGATGATTGAGACACTGAATGCATTCTTGTAACACTAGATCGCAACACATTCAGAGTGAGTAGTCCTCAACAATGTACAATGGCAGACAGTAAACAACAGGGTGTGATCATGCAACAACATTCTATGACATATACAAGAACTTCAACTTGTCGTAATATACTTCTGCCAAAATGTTACCCCAATGTGTGAAGATAACATGTATAAATACATCTCAGTTATTTTTGAACAGAGACCTAGGACCCTGCTTTCCTCCTCTGTAACTGGATCCTCAATTTCTTGACCCGCAGACTGCAATCAGTAAGAATAGGCAACAACACCACCTCTATAATAATCCTCAATGCCAGTGCCCTGCAAGGCTGCATATTCAGTCCCTGACTATACTCCTTATATACTCACGTCTTTGTGGCCAAATTCAGCTCTAACTCCATTTACAAATTTACTGATGACACCACTGTAGTGAGTCAGATCTCAAATAATGATGAGGCAGACTACAGGAAGGAGATAGAAAACTTAGAGGCCTGGTCTAAAGACAACAATCTCTCTCTCAATTTTGGTGAAATGAAGAAGTTGGACATCAACTTCAGGAGGTGAATGGAGGACACATCCCTGTCTATATTAATGGTGCTAAGGTGGAGGTGGAGGTAGTCAAGAGCTTCAAGTTCCTCGTATTAAATATCACCAACGATCTGTCCTGGTCTAGCCACCTCAACGTTGTAGCCAAGAAAATATAGTCAGAAGGTTAAGGAAGTTCAGCATGACCACAATGACTCTTACCAATTTTTATAGATGCATCATAGAAAGCGTCCTATCCAGACATGTCACAGCTTGGTGTGGCAGTTGGTCTGCACAAGACCACAAGAAATTATAGAGAGTTGTGAACGCAGCCCAGTCCATCATGAAAACCAGCCTTCCATCCATTGACTCTTCTACACTTCCCGCTGTCTCAGGAAAGCAGCCGACAATAACCAAAGACCCCTTCCACCCTGGTTATATTCTCTTCCACCCTCTTCCATTGGGCAGAGGATACAAAATTTTGAAAACATGAACCAACAGATTTAAGAACAGCTTCTTCCTCACTGTTATCAGACTTATGAACAGATGTCTCATATATTAGAGTTTGTCTTTCTCCCGTCTTCTCTGCATTCTGATTATTCTGTATTCTATTCTATTACCCTTATGTACTTATGTAAGGTATGATTTGTCTAATTAGGACACAAAACAATACTTTTCACTATATTTCGGTACATATGACAATAATGATAAATCAAATCAAATCAAAACTCTAAACTTGGACATATTCACCACAATGGAAATCCTGTTCTTTAAAGGAAAACAGGAGATTCATTATCTCCTTTTATATGTATCTATGATTAGCCTTCCATGGGATATTATAACATTGCGTGATACCTTGCGTAATGGTATCAGCCTTATCTTGAATAACCACCATTGGAATACATGAGGAAAGTCAGTTGTTAAATGCTTCATAAACACATTCTTACACAGTTAGCTCAGTTAGCTGGAATGCAGAGAAATGCCAACAGAGTGGCTTCAATTTCCGCACTGGCTTAGGTTACAATGAAGGACTCTCCTTCTCAATCTCTCACCTCACCTGAAGCGTGGAGACCCTTATGTTAAACCACCACCAGGCACCTCCATCTCTAATGAGAGAGCACCTCTATGATCTGGTAGCAGTATGGAAACTTTACCTTTACTTTTATCTTACATGATTAAGCCCACACTATAGTGACATCTGTGATCGAGTTGTAATGTATTTTATTGATTTCCTTGTAAAAAGTTTTCTGATACCTATTCTCATCAAGAGCTCTGCTTCAGTGTTCATGTTACAAGAGCTGATGATAGTAAAAGAACAAACGATTCTGAACTAAAATGACAAACTTAAACTATCCAACAGAAAATCAATGTGGGAAAACAAAGTAAAATACAGTGAATGCTGGAAATCTGAAATAAGAAACAGAAAATCTTGGAAGTACTCAATGGGTTAGGCAGTATCTGTGAACACAGAAACAATTCAGTTCAGAGATAGTAAGAACTGCTGATGCTGGAATCAGAGATAACAGTGTGGAGCTGGAGGAACACAGCATCAGAGGAGCAGGAAAGCTGACGTTTTGGATCGGAACCCTTCTTCGGAAATTTCTGAAGAAGGGACTTGACCCGAAACGTCAGCTTTCCTGCTCGTCTGATGCTGCCTGGCCTGCTGTGTTCATCCAGCTCCACACTGTGTTAACATTTCAGTTCAGTTATGTGTGGCCATCATGCAGCTGCTATAGCTTATTCAAGAACATGGGTTATTACAAAATGATTAAGACAAGATGATTAATGAACAATAGGGAGATTATTTTATGAATGCTGACTCCAACAGATAACTCTATGACAGGAAACGTTAGTTGTTGTGTATATTTTGGCAAATCCTAAAACAGGAGGTCAGCAAACTGTTTAACTGCTACAGCTTTACAGCTGGATGTCATATTGGAAATATAAACGTAAATGAGATACAACTTTATATTAAGTCCAAAATAACAGCAGAAGACATAGATTTAGTTGTTTATATATTTTTAATCAGCTTGGAGCTGGTGGGATCTGAATGCTGGTCTTCTGGCCCAGTGGTAGAGATACTGCCACTGCACCACAACACCTCTTAGATTTAAAAGTTTACTTTTACTCAAGATGAGCTTCTACACAAGTATATAAATTAACCAGACTTATTAGATCTGATTTCTATTACTGTAAAGCAGCAGAAAAGGTTCTCCCCCTGTGTACAATCAGTATTTCAATGCTGCATTCAGTGTTGTAGATATTTTCTAATCAACCTGTTCAAAGAAGTTGTGATATGCCTCTGGAGCAGCTGGGACTTGAACCCAGGCCTTGAAACCTGAAGTCGGGACACCACCACTGCGCCACAAAAACCCTTAAGTTTTTACCTGGAAGTGTTACTACACACACTTGAACAGCCTTTTGTCTCCCACCAAGTCTAGGATTTAATAATTTTACATATGAATTTTAATTGAAACTGCTGAGCTAATCAAGATGTCGGATCTAATCAAATCAGATCAGATGATCTAAGCTTTCTGTTTAATTTGTTTCTACCATGTTTGTCTTCAAGAATATGCAGTCGTGCTTGCAGAGTGCAAGTTTTGAAAAACAAACCCTGGCTGCGATGTTATGCATATTTTGGGATGGGTATTATTACTGTACACCTGTTTGTAATGTTTGAATAGTTTATTTTGAAAGCATGAATGTTTACATTAAATGTACAATACCATTCACTTTTCTTTCGTTATTGAAGGTGATTTGATCGTGATTTCCCCTCACGTAATGGATCACAAAGTGTTCTAATTACAAAGTGCCTTTACTGATTGCGGTAATACCAACTTCAGGGCAATAGGTAGTTGGATAAAGAGTTTTCAGTGAGGGAGCAACTAAAAGATGTCAATGATAACATTGAAGAGCTTGGTAAAGACAGTAAAACTGAAAGAAAATGAGGAATGAGGTAGAAATATAAGATGACATAATTAATGCTGCTTTCTGCTCTTGGAAAAATTCAGCAGTTTTGCCTCCCATTTCCATCCTTCCCTTACCTTCACCAGGTTCACCTCTTTATTTCCCTTCCTTGACTACTCTGTTTCCATTTCTGAGGACAAGTTGTCCTCGAATATCCATTACTAATCTATAGTCAACTTGTCTACACTTCCTCACATCTTGTCTCTTGCAAGGACTCCATTCCATTCTCCCAGTTTCTCTGTCCGCGTCATATCTGTTCTGATGATGCCCCCTTCCACAAGGGTGGTCCAACATGCCTTCCTTTCTCTCCAACATAGTACTCACCCCACTGTGGTTGATAGAGCCTTCAGCTGTACCCTACCTCTGCCCTCACTCCTTTCCCTCCCCTCCAGAATAAAGATAATGTTCACCTTGACCTCATTTTCCACCATGCCAGTCTCTACATTTAAAGCATCATTATCTACTATTTCTAGTACCTCCACAGGATACCATCATGTAACACATCTTCCCCTCCCCTCCACAGACAGGGTTCCCTCCAAGACCCCCAACACACCTTCCAGGTGGGCAGCAGTTTACTTGTACTTTTTAAAATCTAGTCTTTTTTTTCATTCACGGGATTTGGGCGTTTCTTTTCTCCAGCATTTATTGCCCATTCCTAGTTGCACTTGAGAAGTTCGTGAATGGGCTGCCTTCTTGAACCACTGCAATCCACTTGTGGTAGATATATCCACAATGTTGTTAAGGAAAGAGGTCCTGTATTTTTACCCACAGACACTGTAGGAACAGTCATAGGGTCATACAGCATAGAAACAGGACCTTTAGCCCTCATGTCTATGCCGATCAACAAACATCAAATTACGCTCATCCTATTTACCTGCAATTGGTCCACAGTCTATTATGCCCTTGCATTTTAAGTACTCCTCTAGATACTTCTTAAATATTGTGAGAGTACCTCTACCACCCTCTCAAGCAGCATGTTCCGTATTTCCAAGTCAGGATGGTGAGTGGCTTGGAGGGGAACTTGCAGGTGGCGATGTTCCCATGTTTCTGCTGCCTTTGTCCTTCTTGATGGTGGTGGTCATGGGTTTGGAAAACGCTGTCTAAGGAGGCTTGATGAAAGTTTGCAGTACATCTTGCAGGTGATGCACACTGCTGGTGGCGGAGGGAGTGGATGTTTGTGGATGTGGTGCCAATCAAGTGGGCTGCTTTCTGTTTGATGTCAAGCTTCTTGAGTGTTGTTGAAGTTGGACTTATCCAGGAAAGTGGAGAGTATTTCATTGCACTCCTGACTTATGCATTGTAGATAGGGACAGGCTTTGGGGAGTCAGGAGGTGAGTTACTCACTACAGGATCACTAGCCTCTGACCTGCTCTTGTTCCACTGTATTTATATGGCTAATCTAGGTCAGTTTCTGGTCAGTGATAACCACCAGGATGTTAACAGTGTGGGATTTGGTGAATGTCATTGAATGTCATACAGCAGTAGTTAAATTCTCTCATGTTGAAAATTGTCATTGCCTGGCATTTGTGTGGTGCAAATGTTTCTTCTCATTGTCAGCGAAAAGTTGGATGCTGTCCAGGTCTTTTGAATTAGGATATGTACTGCTTCCGTATCTTAAGATTCATGAATGGTGCTGAACATTGTGCAATCAACAGATACTTTTGATCTTATGATTGGAGGGAAGGTCATTGTTGAAGCAATTAAAGATGTTTGGGCCTTAGACACAATCCTCAGCAACTCCTGCAAAGATGCCCTGAAGCTAAGATGACTGACCTTCAACAAGCACAACCATCTGTCTTTGTGCTAGGTATGAATCTAACCAGCAGAGAATTTCCCCCCTAATTCCCATTGATTCCAGGTTTGCTAAGGCTCCTTAACACCACATTCACCCAAATGTGGTCTTGATGTCAAAGACAATCACTCCCACTTCACCTCTGGAATTGAACACTTTTGTGTATGTTTGAGCCAAGGCAGTAATGAGGTCAGGAGCTAGCAAAACCCAAACTGGGTATCATGGAGTAGGTGTTGCTTGCTAGTACTATTGATGACACCTTCCATCACTTTTCTTGATCAAGAGTAGACTGATGGAGTCATCATCATCTGTGATGCTGGGGACCACTGGAGGAGGCCAATCTAGTCCAATGTAGTCTACCATAATCAGTGCTCACAGTGTGGCCTCTTTTATATTGGAGCGATCAAATGTAATTATGGGTAACTGTTTTGTGGAACACATCTACCCTTCCCATAATCACCACCTAACCTTCCAGGTCTTGCAATTTCAAAAACAAAGTCTTGCTAACTTTTCTGTCCTAGACCTGTGACAGTATTCCAACAAAGTATAACTTACGTTGGAAGAACATCTGTTCCGTGCCTGAACTCCTCATCCCTATGCGACCTGACTCCATCTTCTCTCTGCTTTAAACTGGACTCCCTCCTTCCTCAGCTCCACATCTGACCCCTTCCTCACATTCCAAGCTGGACACAATATCTCCCATCCACCCTGAATTACCATAAACACTCCATCATCTGGCTGCCTTGCACCCTGGTGCTACTTACCTGGCACTCTACGCTATCCACTTGGCATGCTACTTATCTGACACCCCACCTGTTATGCACCTGGTGCCTTACCCATCTAATGCCTTACCCTCCTGGTATCTAGTACTTAACTTGACAACAGCTGTCAAAGTGACTGACTGGGCTTTTAAATTTCAGAATGTGCTACTGTTGCAGAAAAGGGATTGTGGTTAGCCTTTCCCCAACAGTTCTACACTGAGAGGATAGTCAGAACAGATATAGGGCTTCACATTTCTGAAGGAGCCATGATTGGGATCTCCTGTCAGAAACGTGGAGATCTTTCATGATATGAAAAAGGAGTGTAGCAGCAATTTAGGAGGTATTGTTACTCCTAGAAAATCTGGCTTAATGTTCCCTTGAAGTTTTGGTAAATCAATTAATAGGAAGAAGTCTAATGATCATGCTTCCTCCTCCTTGCAGTCAATACAGAGAGAGAGGTGAATTCCCAAGCTTTGTCCATTTGCGACCAGGTGAATATTCTTCTGTACAGCTCTCCACATCCACTCTGAAACAATACAATTCAAGGTATTAGTCACCTTTATCTTGTCAGACAGGATGTAGTACTATGTCTCAATTTCAGCATGCATTAAGTCATGTACTGTCAGCCATGGATCAGTTGTTAGCATTTTTGTGGAGTTTAAACACTATGCCAGAACTGAAGCACAACAGTTTTGACTGGGAGTTAAATAATGAGGGAATTTAACACTATTGGAGGTGCTATCTTCAACTGTGATGATGAACCCAGATCTTGGCTGCCCCTTTGGGTGAACACAAAAACTCCCATGGGGCAACCTTGATGAAGTGCAAGGGAATTTATCCTTGGTGTCTTGGCCAATGTTTATCCCTCAAATCAATACCACAAAAAGAAATCATTTGGTCATCAAGTTGCTGTTTGTAGGAGATTACTGTGTATAAATTGCTGCTAAATTACGACAGTGACTGGTCTTTAAAGTAACCTATTGGGTGTAAAGTGTTTTTAGATGTCTGATAATTGCAAAAAGCTTTAAATAAATGCAAGTCTTTCTTTTGTTCCTACAAGCCTCCCCTCTTAGCCCTTGCACAGTCAGTTCTTGGGTAAGATGAGGTAAACATCTACAGAGAGTCAATTTGGCCAGCAAGTATACAGGGTGTAAAATGTTTCTTTCTTTCTTTTCCTGTGTGACTGTGTTCCCTGTCATCAGGATTAACTTCCATCCTGTTTCCATTTCCTTCGTCATTGTATGTCAAATATAACATAATGGGATGCTGAGTGTTATAGCCATTTTCATGTCAGTTGGAGAAGAATACACTGGCAGCCAGATTCATAATGTCCAATTTTATTGACCCTGATCTTGAACTTGGTAATACTGTTGTCAAGATCAATACAAAAGTTATAAGCTCACTTCTAAATGCTTTTCGATTTCAAATACTAATCTCAGAGATGCAGTTGCTCTCTCTAAATCTCACATACTCGCTCTCTTTTGTTCCTAACTTTCATAGACTGCAACATGGACATAGTTGCGTGTGTTACCCATAGTACTTGTGAGCAAGATAAATTTCTAAGGATGATATCATTTCAGATAATTTTAGTACTTAAGTGAGTGAATGTAAAAAAAGTTGCATTCAAATCCAATATGCAGAAAAATAAATGGAAATTGGCAAAAAAAAATCTGGAGATTCTGGAAAATGGGATAGCATCTTAGCACGAGATTAAAGTGGGGTTGGGCAAGATATTCAAATGTGCTGCCATAAACACTATGTGTCTTTTGAGGGATTAAGGAGAAATACTAAAAATGGGATGAAAATAAATCAATGAACGGAAAGAAAAAAATATTTCCTGCAATGTAAAATCTGTTCATGACTCAAAAAGTTCGTCAAACTTGTCCTGCTTGGCTCACTAATGGGACCTCTTATCTGATGATATGCCTTATACAGACATCTCTAAAATGTATATCACAATAATACCACTTTGCAAAGACAAATTGTGACCTGATTCGAAATCCACAGATACTGATGCAACTGAATCTTGGGTTTAAAACAAAGCCAATTTTCCTGGTTTTCTGGAACAGCAACAACCCTCTCCAGTTTACAATGGTAAAGTTGCTATTGTTCTACCAAAATTTAGGACTGTTCTCTCATTAGACAGAGACAACTGGTAGTTGTGGTGGTGATTTTACCTGAGGATCACCATGCCTCAGAAGTGGTTGAGAAGGAAAATCGGCTGGTGCAGGAATTGAACCCACACTATTGGCATCACTCTTGCATTGCAAACAAGCTTTCCAACAATTTAAATTGAATGACAGTCAGCTGCTAATTCTCTGCAGTTTGTCTGTAGTTCACTTAAGAAAGATCTAGACTATTATCCACTTGTTTCAAAAGTCCAAAAGTGGCAATATACTGGCATTCTCCAAATAAAACCCTATTTGCTTTAATGATCCTGTGAGTCAAATGGTAAAGTGTGTTTGCAAAGCTTTATCTTTGTCCAGAGATTACCTCTGAAACTCATTGTAATGTGATCTGCATCTCTGAGTGTGTTATGTAGAAGGTAAGTTTGCTTACTGACAAAGTGAATTGTTCTAGTGTGCATTCCTACAAAGTAGCATTGTATTGGTAAACTCTTGGGTATTACAGGGCATCTCATAACCCCTGCTGAGTTTCACATGACCTCTTTAAAATACTTCTTCCATCAAATATGTGTTGTTACTGACTTGATTGCACTTACACAGTGAACAGCACTTAATAAAAGAACAAATGTGAACTCCGTGCTATTGATGGTATCCTTGAACTCAAAAGTGAAAAGTAAGATTTGCATTTATGTAGTGCTTTTCATGACTGCTAGACATTTCAAAACACTTTACAGCTGGTGAAGTACTTTTGAAGTGTAGGCACTGTTGTAATGACGATATGCAGTAGCCAGTATGCACATTGCAAGCTCCCACAGACTGCAATATGATAATTGCCATATAATCTGTTTTTCTTATTGACTGAGTGATCAATATTGGCCAGGGTACCTAGGATAACTCCCCCGTTCTTCAAAGCATTGGCATGAATCTTTTACATCCACCTGAGCAGGCAGATGGGTTATCAGTTTTTCATCTCATCCAAACATTGACATCTCTGACAGTTTAGCACTCCCTCAGCACTTCACTAGAGGGTCAGCCCAAAAGCAGAAAAAGAGAAGCAGTATAAAATGTGGGGTCCTTCTGAAGTGTAGTTTGAAAAGTCTCTAATTTTGAGTAGATTCATAAATATATATATATTCACGAATAAAAGAGGAATGTGTCACTTGAGTTAGCTTTATTGTCACATGCACACCAATGAGTGCAGTGAAAAGTTTGCAACGTTTCACTTATGGCACCATCTTAGGTACAAGATGCCTAGATACAGATACTTAAATATTTGGTACAAAATTGAAAGAATGATAGATAAAAGTTCAGCATAAGAAAAAAGCGGAAAGAACAGTACTTGATTTGCAGGTAGTTGTACTCTCTGCTGGCTCCACAAAATCAATTTTCATATAGAGATCCTAAACTTCTGCAGGGGGCTTTAACAGTTCAAGTAACTCAAACCCATTTCATTTAGGATCCTTGCACCCAACTGAGAGTTTTCAAACTGAAAGTACACAGATGAAATCCTTTGACTAGGTAAGAATGCTTTAGAAGCCAGATAACAACATGCATCTTTGTATTCCTTATTTTCATGCAGTAATTTTTTAAAAATCTGTTTCTACACATTTGATCACAGGATGATGCCAAGATGATTTCAGTTGGAGGTGCCACTACTGGTCCCAGGACATCTGTGTTGGACAGCAGAACAATTAGCAAGTTTTCATATTACTAAGTGCTAATTAGTGAGACCTGCGAGCAAGTCACCCAGCCCACCAGCCCGTTTCAAAGTAATACTGCACCTGGAAAGTATGGGCATTTGCTCAGGATAACACTGAACTTGGTTGCTGGTTGTGCTGCCTCCAAAGTCAAATAGTTAATTGGTCCTCACAGTGAAAACTCATTCATGACCAATGGCACATTGCATTAGGTATTAAAAAGCTATTGGTGTTTGTGGAGTCATGTTTCAATGAGATTCAAAGCCTTCAGCAAAGAAGAGATAAATTGTGAAATAATCTAAGATTTTTTTCAAGTGTTCAAGCATCATTAATTTGATCTGTGCTGATTTTGGAGCTAAAGAAATACTTATTTTTTCATTTTCTTTGGGTTTTCTGCTAATCATGAGTGCAAAGTTTTGATCAGCTTCTGTGAGAGCCATTCCTCATGAACCAGGTAAGTTTGTTGTTTGAGTTTGACGTAAGCACTTGTAGTTATAGAACAATTTTGAAAGTATGCTTAGGCAATATGAGAAATAACTAACAACCCCCTGTCATATCTTACAGTAACATTCCAATTTAATTGTGGGAAAACACCCTGTAACCTTTTTGTTCATTCCTCCTTCCTCATGTTTCAGATGCAAATATCCAGACATTGAATTAGACATCAAAAGAGTATAAATCCATGGCGTTCTAAAACTTCAATTTTCATTTTTCCTTGCAAAAAGAAAAAAAAACTCAACTTTTTTTTAATTTTAAGAACCTTTGTCCAAAATAACTAAACATCCAACAAATAAATATTGCCCACCAGGGGCATCAGAACTTGGAAGAGGGTGGGAGTTGAGGCAGGGACTAAATCAACATGGAGTTGTGGGGTAAATAATGTACTCCAGCACCTGCGGTGCCCACCTACCTGTGAAAGCCTTAAGGAAAGACCTCTGCTCGTAAATACAAATGTCCACTGAGTATCACCTTCAACCAACTCTGGAGCTCATCTGTTTGAGCCCTAAAGATACTTGCATTCCTAACTCTGAAACCTTACCCTTTTCGCAATACATTAACTCATACAGGTGAATGGTTCTAGTGTGTTAGTCATTTTTATGCACCTTGCTCAAGCGATCATTCTTTCTGTCCAACGATATATAGGCCATAAATAAAACATTAACATACATACATGCATACATGCACATGCACATGCACAGACATTTTCGACACGGGTCAAGAAGGACATTAACATGAATTATTTTGCATCTCGCTAAAACCAGTTGTTCGGTAAACCAAGGATTTGAGACCTTACAAAGCCGTTTGGCTCAGTTACTCTCTTTTTAACCATCTGAGCCACTGGGGGATCCCCACATTCAGAAAAGCCGTAAGCTGCATCATGATCCTAATATGTGCATCTTCTTCTACTTATTATTGAGTTCTCTGCCCAGAAGGCAGGTCCACGCCACAGTGGCACCTGCTGTGGGGATCACCAGAAGGCTGGTCCAAAACCCATCACAGCCAGAACAGGGAACAACCTCTTTTCTCTTGTTACCAGTCTTATCCATATCAACCGCCCAGCTAACTAAGCCAACTGATGCCACATAGATCACCAGGGGATCCACGTTGCTGTAGCAACATTTCTGGAGACATGCATGTTATTGCTTGGAGCTACGGGTAGTGATGGTAGAGCGTTTATACTGAAGCTTTTTGGCTGCATTTTAAATGCACCTTCCTTGTACATCCATTCTCAGATTAGTAGCTTCTAGCTCAAAGGCAGAGATGCTACCCACTGAAGCACAAGATCTACTTGATTATGTACATACTATTACCAATTTGTATGTTTCCTCTGATCACTAAATTGAGCAAAAAGAAAGCTGACAGGAGTATCGAACCATTCCTCTTTACTCCACTTTGATTTCTAAACTACAGTGCAAACCAAAATTCCTCTCCTTTAAGGAAAGAGGCCTTCCTCTCTGGCTTGGCTTGACTCTATGCGACAGTCCAATTAGATCTTTAAAGTCCAATCATATAAAGAGTTGCATTGCAATTGGCTGTTCAGTTGTGAAAATAATTGCTAAAGAAGACCAACCACCCTTCAAAATATACCCAAATTCTCCAGCATGGTGCCTGGTCTGAAGCCAAGACATATACTTCTTATAATTGGAAATGTCCTCTTCCCTTCAGAACTTATCAAGTTTCCGCTTAAAACAATCTAGTAAATCTTTACTCAACATACATCCTAATAGTTTACCCCAAGAACAATGATTCTTTGTAAGAAATAAATATCTCGATGTTCCCAACTTAATTCTTTGCTTGTAGATTTGATGTGTGAGACCAGGAAGCCAAACTTCCTGCTCCATTTCAAATAAGCTATTGAAGCTTGGCAAATTCTTCATTATTTAAAAACCTCAACCATATCTCCTCCATGTGTTTGTTTCTTCAAAGGCAAACATTCATATTTTGACCCTATCCACATAACAACAAATTCCAAGGTGTATTCCTTATCATTTCTTCATCAAGGCTTCTCTGTAGCCTTTTCACAACTTACTGTCCTTCATCCTGGATTGAGACTGGACACTGTATTCAGGGGCATAGCCCTTTATGTCTAATATATAGTGCTCTATGATGTGTTTCTAAGCAAACCTAAAAATACAAACATGACTACCACCTGTAAAGTAGAAAACCATCTGAGAGTGAAATAACTCCACAGAGACTGGTGTCCTGTCACCAAGTCAATCTTTATTTACACGGGGAGTGTCCTTGACACTGATCCAGCTCCATCAGAGCTAGCTCTGAGTGAGCAGAACCTCTGACACTCCTGTTTGTATCTGTGAGGCAGGGCTCCCTGACTGGACCAAATTAACAGTCCCAATCAGAGAACTCATATTCTATGAGGTCCACCTGGTTGACCTTGTTACAATCGCTACAGAGACCACATCACAAAGATGACTGAAAAGGATACAATCTAAAACTTTGAGCAACGTTCTGCAGTCAGCTATTGTCCACAGGTTTGATATTTGATTCATTTACTTTAATCCATTGTCCAGCATGATATATGAATCCCCATTTCCTAATCTCAAAAGTGTTATGCTGCACTTGTAAACTTGTCATGTGCAAGCCATTCATCCATCTAATTTAGCTTGCCATTTGATCTGAATTGATCATCCCAGTACATATTTCTGTATCTATGAATTTATGAATTTTTCAATTAGGCCCTGCTTCAGATCATTTATTAACAGTAATAATCCTAATAAAGCACCTTGGTTGGGCACAAGTCAACTTTTCAAAGCAACACTCATTGTATATTCCTCCAATCAGTGAGTTTGGAGGCAACATTGGATATTTCAATGGATTCCAGTTCCTAGAAGTGGAAATCTGCCAGTCAATCAGATGCTGGGAGCTCCCACATTCAGCTGAGCCATTACGAAGATGTTGGAAATACCTGTAGGATGCCCAAAATCGCAAGAACCAGGGTCTGAAAGATCAACGTTCTTTTCTTGAGGGTGCGTGTTGTTTCTTGGGACTGGGGGCATGGGGAAAGAGGGACAGGGGTGTAGTTCTCAGCAGTCACCTCGAGGCTCTATGTCCATTCACTCAATCTTGCATAAATTCGCGTATTCATCTTTAATTAGCAGGCTTCCAACACTGTAAACCAGAGAACAGGCCATCTTTGACTGATTATTATCAAGAGAGAGGAATAATTGGTAATGGGGTGTGGGCAGGATTAGGGTATTGAGCTTGATGATCAGCCATGATCATATTGAATGGCAGAGCAGGCTGGAGGGGTCTAATGGCTTAGTCCTGCTCCTACCTTCTACATTTCTGAGGTTCATCAGTTGGGTGGGACAACCATGTTTTATCCAGCCTGGAGCTGAGATGATCGTGATCCAGGCAGGAATAGGCTCTTAAGTGATCTGTTATTTGACCACTTAAGATCCGCAATTAGTAGAGTGACAAAGGTTCAGCTTGATCTTTTCTGCCCAGCTCTTTCTTCAGGTGGAGGCAGGAAGGTGACTACGTTCTGGGATATCACCATCCCAACCAATTCAGTTGTATTCCAGCCTCCAGATCTGACCCACCTCTGGGGCCAGAAGATGCAACCACATGTAATCAAAACACCATCAAAAGGTAAGGGTATTTTCATTCTTTTGGACTTGGTTAGATACAAAATGGTTTTGCAACTGAAAAAATAACCTTTACTCATTAAGTTTACAACTGAGACTGATAAATTAAATTCACTAAACATATAACCTAAAGATAATACATGCTTTCTTTTAGAATTAAATATTTGAACATTTTCCAGGTCCAGTGAACAGAATTCTAGGGAACACACCATCTCTAATGAATGCCATTCCAAAGATACTTCCTTAATTGTTCTTCAATCCACTGTAGGCTAACGGTCTTGGCAAAAACATTTTTTTTTCCTAAGAAATCAATAATCTAAAATGGTCCCTGCTAAAACACTTATAATTGCTTTTCAGTTGTCACATTGCAAATCACGTGATGTCTTGAATTGTATGTGTCAGTGTCACACAGAAGTCATATTGATGTATCAGGTCAACAATCTAGTTAACAAGGTCATTGGTTAACTTTTGTATTTTGTTAAGCACGTTAAGACAAAGCAAATGCCACGACTGTGATCCAGGGGAAAGTTCATGTTACCTTTGGAACAAGCAGAGCCACTCCTGGCCTAGGGAAATCATTACACCAATTATGAGTCATGCAGAGGATGTAACTCTGGGATTTGAAACTGTATTGCACCATTTGATTGCTCAAAGTGTTTGAGTCATGCCCATCTATTGAGTCACCAATCTTTTATCACTTTCTTCAGAGAGGAGATCTTTATCTTTTGTTCATGAAATTCCATTGCAGCCACAAAAAAAGCTTTAAGGAATTCAAGATAAGGAATTCAAGATAGGCTGGTCACCAATATCCACTGTAACAAAAAAAGCCTGTAAGAAGGAATTGTGTGAGTAAAAGAGATAATTTGTTCGGAACATTCTTCATGTCAGTGCTGTGTGGTTGTCACATAAGTAATAGTGGTTAATGAAAAATATTAAAAATGTAGACCGTGAAAACTGAAGATTCAGCTTTGTTTGGTTTCCAACATTAAATATTGTCATCTCAAAATTATGGTCTCCCTCAATTCAGCATACATTTACTAAATCCTAACGCACTTGCTAAAACTAGAAAAAAGCATCTGATTCAGTTAGAACTCATCTGTATTATTCCTTTGCTTCCTCTTGCTTCCTTGCTTTCCCATTGATTCTTGGCTTGTATCTTACCCTACATAAGGTCCGTCTATAAGTTAATCCTTATGTCCAGTTCATTTGTTTTTGTTGCCACATGTGTTCTGCCAAAAATCTCTTATGTTGATATCCCTTCGTAAAAAATAATGATTAAAAAACATATGCATTTGTCTGAATCAATATTTTTACATAGAATTATGTAAGTGTAGAGTTATGTGCTTAGGTACTGTGTATCTAAGATGACACTAAGTGGTGACTTATAAACTTTTCACTGTACTGATCTGAGTACACGTGACAATAAAGCTAATTCAATAAATTCAGAATATGCAGCAGAGTAATAGGCCATTTGGCTCAAATGATCCTGGCTGACATTAATGCTCTACACAAGACTTCACCCAACCCTTTTCATCTACTGCTTTCTTAACCATTAATAATTCTAACAATGCATTGATCTGACAGAATTCAGTCCCATTAGGAGCTGAACTCTCCAGACAGGCCAAAAGCTCATTTCCCTGAAGGAAGACTACCTGATGTCCAGAGGTGGTTCTCCCCCCACCCAACCAGCATGAGACTGTATCCTATTTTCCATACATTGTTCATCACTTTTCATGTCTTAATCAATTTTACTATCTTCACGCACAAAGCCAGCGCCAAATTAGAGAGAATTACTTTCTAGTTCCCTTAAATTATTGAGATATGATAGACATAAAAGTGTTATTGAGACATAGGAATAGAAAAATCTGCTTGGTCATGAAATTTGAACAGGACCTTGAATGCGTGCCGGGATCGCTGTGAGACTGTCCTGCACTGGATATTTCTGAACTAGGCAGGCAGCAAAGTTCATGTTGCCTGTGCACCTAAATGATTGTAGCATGGAGCCAGTGCTAAGTATGCTGTTAAGTAGTGATAAGTCTGAGCAAAGGTGCAAGAAAACTAGCTGGCACACTGTCAATGGGAGATGCATTGCAGCTAGAGTAGGTACTGGACATTGACATAATGACTGTCATAAATGAAAATAATTTTGACAGATTAAACTGCTGTCTCCATTTTCATTTTCCAAACAAATTGGGGCCTGATTCTTATAGAAACACCTAAAGAGAAAAATTAAGGAACTCAGAATTTTCAATTACTGCAACATTCACTATGATTGACTGCACCTAAGAAAGCAGATATTTAATAATAGCCTCAGGTTAAATGCTGTGATAAATATAAACTTCAATTGTAGGGGGTGTAAAGAGTATACATGCAAAAGGAAAACTAATCTCATTGGTAAGTGATGGAAAGCAGCAGACAGTCTCAAAGATGGTGCTGCAGGAAATGTGCGTTTCGAAAAGTGTGACAGGTTTTTAAATTTTGTAATAAAAACTACACACACAATGGACTTATGGGGTTTAACTCCCGTTGCTCCTAGAGTAGGCATCTCTCTGCTGTTGCCGGCCAGCCCCTGATCTCACTCCTGGCATCACCCTTTGTCCCTGTTCATACTGGGATCCCAGTCTCTGCTCTGAATCTCCGAACTGCTTGTTAGTAGCATATGCGTTGATGCTGATGTCACTGTGCAAAGAACGCAATGATATAATTATCATACGTGTAAAAATTTCCTGGCCTGCTTATATCATGGGTCACATCTGTTCACGTGTGGCAGCTCTTTTGATGCTGTGGCTAATCACTGCGTAGGTTAAAACCTTACCCCTCGAAGACAACCAAAGAACTCTGAACATTACATTCTTTTATCTTCCACTGTAACAGAAACTATTTCTGTTTAATCTCTTGTGTGGGGGCCCACATTACTGCATGAACACTGCATCTTTGAACTTTTTAAAAATTATTTTTCTTGCTCTTCTTCTTTGCCTCAAGAAAACCTTGTTGATTGATTCCTTGTGGCTCACAGCAAAAATGGTTAACTGCACCAAATCCTCATTATCCACTGGGGATAGGGGCTCAATCTTCCTGCAGGTAACAAAAGACACAGATACCACTACCATGTGACAGTCCTATCTACTGCAAAGGACTACACAATCAGACTAGATGAGTCAATGAGAGAAAAAAGATGGAGTCTGCAGCCGAACTCTCAGGTACACAGGTCCATGGGTAGTGAATCCTTGGATTATGAGGATTGTATTTCTAACTGGGGAGGGGTATAATTCTGCGAATATTGGAACTTAAAACTCTGTGCAACCCAACTGAGGAGTTTGAACAGAAGGGAGTCAGTTCACCTCTTCTCACCTAGTTATGACAAATGGCATTAACCATCAATAAAGTTCAATCTGCAGCAATCCTAAAAATAGCTGATGGTTAGTTAAACTCGATTCACTGTTTTAAGTCCAGTATGATTCTTAACATTTATCTGTCAAAATAGCGCTGTTGGCATCAGGGATGTGGAGACATGGGAGAGGCTGTGTGGAGAGTCCTTCCTACCGTTGAATGTGTGTTCTAAAATATGAAGTTAAAAGAGTGCATTACATAGGAACATAGAAGTTAGGAGCAGGACTAGGCTATTCACCCGCTCAAGCCTGCTGTGCCTTTCAATATAATCATGGCTGATGATCAAGCTCAATACCCTAATCCGACCCTTCCTTCATATCCCTTGATCCTTTTAGCACAAGAGCTCTATCTAGCTGCTTCTTGAAAATGTTTTGGCTTCAACCACTTTCTGTGGTAATGAATTCCACAGGCTCACCAGTCTCTGGGTGAAGAAACCTATTCTCGTCTCAGTCCTAAAAGATTAACCTTGTATCCTTGGCTTAGGCCCCTGGTTCTGGACTCTCCCTCTATTGGGAACATCCTTCCTGCATCTAGCCTGTCTAATCCTGCTAGAATTTCATAGGTTTCTAGGAGATCCCACCTTATTCTTCAAAACTCCCATGAATACAATCCTAACCAACTCAATCTCTCCTCATACATCAGCGCTGCCATTCCCAGGAATAAATTTTGGTAAACCTTTGCTGCACTCCGTCTATTGCAAGAACATCCTTCCTCAGTTAAGGAGACCAAAACAGCACACGATATTCCAAGTGTGACCTCACCAATGCCCTGTAGAATTGCAGTAGCACATCCTTGTTCCTGTACTCAAATCCTCTCATTATGAAGGCAGCATACAGTTTGAAGCATGGACTTCCAAAGTGGAAGAGTTGGTACGAAGACAGCTTCATGATCTTCTACTCCGTATGCTTCCTTGTGCATGGACTGACATTCCAAAAATGACAGTTGCTCCAGAAGTGTGTACATGTGCACATTTGCACAATTAATGCACATTTTAAGAGCCAAAACAGCCCCAAGAAAATGAGCTGTCAATTTTTTTGGACTGAATGCATAGTATACAGAATTGCATCCTAATTGATTTTGGAACTTTGCATTTCTAAACTGTACAAAAAAAATGGAACTAATTGCATTGAACACTATGATTTATCACAATGATTGCTTTTTTAAAATATATTCAATAAATTGTCCAGTATGTCCATTCATTAAAGCCCTTTGTGTTGCATATTAGGTTGTGGAGTGAAATAACTGCACAGAGGCTGGTATCCCGTCACCAACTCATCCTTTATTTACTTGAGCAAAGTACACTGGCCGTGACCAGCCAGGTTTCCTCTCCTCTATCCATCTTCTATCCGCCTCCCACTCTCTCCCTATTTATTTCAGAACCCCCTTCCCCTCCCCCACCCCCACCCCCACCCCCATTTCTGATGAAGGGTCTAGGCCCGAAACGTCAGCCTTTCTGCTCCTATGATGCTGCTTGGCCTGCTGTGTTCATCCAGCCCTGCACCTTGTTGTCTCGGATTCTCCAGCATCTGCAGTTCCTACTAGCTCAGAATCAGTTGGCTGAACTGTGGAGATTCTAAGCTAGGGCTTTCCTGATTGGCCCAGGTTAACTACCTCAATCAAGAATCTCATAGTCAACAAGATCCACCTGATTCCAATCACAACAGAAGAGACTACAGAGGTGAAGAAGTAATAATGTCAGTAACAAACTAGTTACTCTGCAGATGATGAGGTTTGTTGTATGCATTTAACCTCAGGTTTGCAACAGTAGGCTGACACCTGGAGTCAGAGGCATTAGTCTGTCGGAGACTTGTTCCTTTGATAAAATGTTCTGACTACCCAAAGGTCTCCACCAAGGGACAGAGGTTACTATATGAAAAGGAGGCTGATTTTTATTTACAAAGTAAATGCAACATAAAAATTGATCAGAGATCGACATAATTAGAAGACTAATTCTATAACAATCCATAAGAGTGATGGAAAATTAAAATTAAAATCTATTAAAAAAACACATTACGTTGTGGAAAAAAAAATTTCAGGCAACATAGATACCGAGATTTTTAAAAATAGATGTTGTAAAGTCATCTTCTGTTCTTTCATTTTAATGTGCATACTACTTTGAGGTTTTATTTTGGAGATTTAAGAAGATGTAGCAGCATCATCAAAATAAGCACTTTGATGAACCATAGAAACAAGCTCGTCTGTGAAGCTTCAAAATCTTAGGGGAATGGTTTTTGCTGAACATAACAGATCTGTGACAATACAATTGCAATCTTTTAATTAGAACACCCTGATGGAAATTAAGTGTGCTTTATTTGATCAGGCCATGCTGATTAAAATCTTTTAATGTGATTTAAATGGACTGGGATTAAATAAACCACAGTCTCTGATCAGCATCAGTCCAACTGTCCAAGCTGTAAACAAATGAGCCATTTGCATTCTATTTGTCTACAAAGAGCTCTGTTGCAGGTGTTTTGACATTTTTCCTCAGGGGCTAGATTTCAAACTCAGAAGAGAAGAAGCTTGGGTGTGTTTATGCTAAACATGATTGGCTTGTTGAGCTACCAATCAATCTCCATCAGTTCCATTTTAATCCTGAATTGCCCAATTGAACAGAGGAGCCATGCCTTGAGTTCAGCCCAGGTTTTCTTTGGATTATCCTTTCAAATGATAGTAAAAGACTTCTGGGACTGATAAATTCTCCTGTTGTCCATGTAGTATAATTTACATTATTAATGGTAACTGTCAGATTAAATTAATGAATGATAAAAGCAAAATACTGTGGATTCTGGAAATCTGAACCAAACCCTGAAATTGGTGGAGAAACTCTGCAGATCTGGCAGCATCTGTGAAGAGAGAAACTGAGTTAATATTTCGAGCCTGATATGACTCATTCAGAAATGAATGAAAGAAAATTACATATGTTAACACCATATCATTTTGTCATGACATAGTTCACGATAAATTAAATTATTTTTGAAGTGCGTTAGCTGTAATTATGGAAGTAACTTTAGCACCAACTCTTAACACAAATAATACCTAACAAAAACAAAGAGATGTCAGGCCAACTAATCTATGTTTGTGTTTGGCTTGAGTTAGGAATATTGTCCAAGAGAACAGTAGAACTTCCCTCTCCCTATTTATTTCAGAATCCCCTTCCTCTCCCCCATTTCTGAAGAAGGGTCTAGGCCCAAAACGTCAGCTTTCCTGCTCCTCTGATGCTGCTTGGCCTGCTGTGTTCATTCGGCTCTACACCTTGTTATCTCAGTAGAACTTGCTGGACATCTTTATTCAATACCACTAGATCATTAATCTCAGGCCCACCAGTGCAGACAGATTGCACTTTATCTTCAGAATTATGAAGTGATCCTGATGCCTCAATTGAAAATTAGTCGTTAATGTGGAACTGAGTTGTCGTGTAGAATCTGCAGCTCTGAAATAGGTTATGCCAATGTTTATACTCCGCACAAACCTCCCACTCTAATTTCACCTTTTCACACCCTGTTCCCATATCCCTGTATTTCCTTCTCCCTCAAATATACGTAAAGCCTCTCATTAAATATGTCACTGCTATGTGGTTCAGTCTCTGCATATGGAGGTGAATTCCACATTGTCACTGTACTACATAAAAAATGGTCTTTACTTAATCTGTTCATTGTCATGTTACAGTTTTGGTCTGGATTCACCTGCAAGTAGAAATATCCAATGGTAACTTTGTTTTTTGTTCAGCCATTCAAGCAACTTAGATAAAGTAGTAAATAGAATCAGTATTAAATTGATCTAACTTTTATTTTTGTTTTTAATCCATTACTTTTAATCCTATATCCTAATTAATAAACCAAAGGTTATAGCCATACAAAATTACAAACCGAATCATTGTCACTTACTTAGCCATTGAATGGTCCATCTCACTTGTTACTCTTCCAATTACTAGCTCCATTAACTTGGAGACAATAAGGACTGAAGATGCTAGATGAAGGGTCTAGGCCTGAAACGTCAGCCTTCCTGCTCCTATGATGCTGCTTGGCCTGCTGTGTTCATCCAGCCCTGCACCTTGTTGTCTTTGAAGATGCTAGAAGCCAGAGCCTGTAGGTGTGCGGCTGGAAAATCACAGCAGGTCAGACAGCACCAGAGGAGCAGGAAGGTCAATGTTTTGCCCGAAACTTCAGCCCGAAACATTGACTTTCCTGCTCCTCTGATGCTGTCTCACCTGCTGTGCTTTTCTAGCCGCACATCTGTAGACAGTAGCTCCATTAACTTCTGATGCAAAAACAAAAAGGAAGAAAAACACCTATCACTATTTTTAAAAAAAAAATGGACTCCAGAAGATGCCTGTTCATCTCTTTTAGATAAAGGAGATTTTGACTACTGACGAAAAATCATTCCCCAACATTCCTTCTCTCATCCTCCCATAATTTTCCAATTTCTTTAGCAACAAAGGACTGTACAAAATTAAAAGTACGATCTGCATCCATTGAACAAGTATCAAAGTGCACAAATTGAAACAAATTCTCCTTTAACTCCTGTCACTTTCTTCGGATCAAAGGTGTGGTCATGGGTACCCGCATGGCACCAGTTGTGCCTCTCTGTTTGTGGGGTACGTGGAACATTTCTTGTTCCAGTTCCACTCAGGCCTCCACCCCCAACTATTTCTTCGGAACATCGATGATATCATCATCAGTGCTGCTTCCCTGTCCAACCCAGAATTGTGAAAACTTTTCAATTTTGCTTCCAATTTCAATCCCACTCTGATCTTTACGTGCTCTATTTCTGACTTTGCTTCCTAGACACCTCTATTTCCATTTCGGGGTTAGGCTGGTCACTAGTATCCACTAGAAACAAACTGACTCCCACAGTTATCTTGGCTAAGCTTCCTGTAAAGACTCTATTCCATTCTCCCAGTTCCTCCATCCCTGTCATATCTATTCTGATGATGCCACTTTCTGCAGGGGGGCCTCTGAAATATCCACCTTTCCTGCTACTGTGGTCAACATGGCCCTTAGCCGTGTCTGATCCATCTCCCATACTTCTGCCCTCACCCCTCCACTTCCTTCCTGCAACAATGACAAGGTGCCACCAGCATTCGCATCCAGAGGATCATACGCCACCATTTCTGCCACCTCTAGTGGGATGCTACCACCAGACACATATTCCTCTCCCCTCCATTGTCAGCCTTCTGCAGGGACTGTTCCCTCTGGAACACCATGGTCTACTCCTCCTCCCCTCCCAACATCCTCTACAGCCTCGCGGCACCTTCCCATGCAATCACAGAAGGTGTAACATCTACCCATTTACTTCCTCCCTCCTTCCGGGTGAAGCATTAATTTACCTGTTCTTCACTCAATCTAGTCATCTGTATTCGCTGCTCACAATGTGATCTCATCTACATTAGCAAACTGGGCAACTGTTTTGCAGAACACGTGTTCTGTCTGCAAAAATGGCCCTCAGGTCCCTAGATAACAAGGTGTAGAGCTGGATGAGCATGGCAGGCCAAGCAGCATCAGAGGAGTAGGAAAGCTGACGTTTCAGGCCTAGACCCTTCTTCAGAAATGAAGCTCTACACCTTGTTATATCAGATTCTCCAGCATCTGCAGTTCCTACTATCTCTGAGATTCCTATTGCCTGCCACTTCAACACACACCTTCTGCCCAACAGCTCTGTCTCAGGCTTGCTGCTGCGCTCACAGAAGATCAGTGCAAGCTGGAAGAACATCATTTAGTTTTCCACTTGGAACACTGCAGCCCACAGGACTTAATGATTTTAGGGCCTGAACACCTTGGCCCAACCCCCACACATCAGGCCTTGTCGTCACATGGGCTGCTTCCACAAGCAACTCATTATCAGCCACTAATGATCCCCATTAACAGCTATTGATTCTCCTAGGCTGACCATTACTCATGCCTTTGTCTGCTGTTCTGTCTCTCTGGGCTCCATCTCCACCTTTCATTTACTCCTTTCGCTCCCCACACCCCATCTTCAATGTAACATTTCAAGTCACTGTGACCCTTTGTCAGAACTGAAACTAGCTAGGGAAGGGTGGTATATATGTTACAGACGGAGTGGAGACAGGGACAGTAGTAGGGGGTTTCAGTGAATAGATTAGGTGGTGATGGTGCCCAGAGAGACAAAGAGAGAAAAAAGTGATAGGCAAACAGAGATGGTTGATGAGAAGCCGAGAAAGAGAGATGATTACTAGGAGGGTGCTCAGAAGTGTAAATGGTTGAAAATGGGTTGGTTGTGCATGGAGCAGCCCATGCAAAACAGGATCTGAGTTTGGGGGAAGGTACTGAACAAAGCAGAGGGTTCATATTCTCAAACTGTTAAATGCAATGTTTTGTCCTGAAGGCAGGAAGGTACCTCGGTGGAAAATGAGATGTTTTTCCTTCATTTCTGAGGAAGTGTCAGTGGACCCAAAACGTTAGCCTGTTTTTTTCCTTCACAGATGCTGCCAGACCTGCTGAGCTTTTCCAGCAACTTTGTTTTTGTTCCTGATTTACAGCATCCACAGTTCTTTCCATTTATATTTTTCCTTCAGTGTGCATTGAGCCTCCTTGGAGTACTGCAGTAAGCCCAACAAAGAGACAGGCATAACTCAGGCCCATTTGGTTACCCCATGGCTATACATTGACCTGAAGAAAGTGGGAGGAGTTAAAGGAGAAGTTGTTCAAAGTGAGGATCAGCTCGACCAGGTGGAGGAGAGTGGTGGTGGATGGGGACTATTCAGGCCCTTCTTTCCAGGGAGGAGCAGACAGCCCTAAGACAATCCTGGTGGGGGATGGATGTGTAAAGGGATTGTACGTCAATTGCAAAGAGGAGGCAGCTGGAGCCCGCAACTGGAAATTTTGAGACTGATGTAAAGCGTCAGAAGAATTGCGGATGCTAATGGCGAGGGACTGGATAGAGGGAAAGAAAATCAAGTCAAGGCAGGAAGAACTAAGTTCTGTGGGACAGGAATAGGCTGAAACAATGGGTCTGCCTGGTCTGTGGAGTTTGGGAAGAAGGTGGAAGCTGGCTGCCCCGTATCAGGGTACAATGCAGTCGGAAGCTGTTGGAGGGGAGATCCTCAAATGAAATGAAGTTAGCGAAGGTTGTGCAAACAATAGCTTGATGTCTGATAGTTGAACATTTGTTCAAGTGAGATATGAAGAAGTATCCAAGAGCTGGCACTCAGTCTCCACAATGTATAAGTCAGTACACCAAACAACAGCAGCATCACCCTTGCTGGCAGGCTTGGTTATCCAGTCAGGGTTGGATCTGAGAGAACGGAGAGGAGAAAGTTCGGTGGGAGATAGAATGAATGAGGGGAGGAAATAAATTAAGGCAACTGATGTCATACCAACAGTTATCAATGAACATGTCAAGTGCAGGTAAGAGATCGGAGGGATGAAGTCCAGGTAGAGGGAGACTGTTTGATGTGGATGAAGGGGTCTGTGGGACAGGGAGAAGACTCCTGGCAGAAGGAATGGGCTGGAGTTGAAGGCAATGGCAGAAGAAGTCGATGTCATGTCATGCCTGAAGTTCATTTGAGGTGGGGCTGCAAAGGAATAAAACTAAGCCCTTTGCTGAGTACAGATCATTTAGCAATAGAGAATGGAATGTCAGGTGTCAGATATTTTTCATGCCTTCTATTATTAAATAGGCTATTCCACATATTAGCACAGAAACTTTTGTTGCGCATTCATTGTTCTTCATCTTGGACTTGAATTATTATTGAACAGCTCTTTGGGGTCTAGTTGACTAATTTTCCTGAACAATGTCATCTTTAATATACTTTCTTCTCATAGTGAACAGTTCTGGCTCCTTCAGAGTTTCCTCATAGTTCAAATGTCCACATTACTCAACTTATGTCTCCTTTCATGTACTCCCTCCATGCCCAAATATTCCTTTGATACTACAGTATTAAAAATGAAGACAAGGTTTATAAAATCACACTTAATTTTTCAAAGAAATTCATCTGTCCCAATTTCTCCATATCTGATATTGCAAAATCTCAGTCAGGTTTACATTGAGTTCAAATGAAAGTAGTTTGCAGCCTGAATTAGGGATGTCTTTCATTTTTCGGCATACAACTAGTGTGAGTGAATTTAATGTTTTATTAAATATGAATGTTAAAATACTAATGTCAAAATAGAGCGAATAGTGATTCACATTGTTTACAGTTTCATTTTTTAAGTATTTATGTGTCTGCTAGCATATTGTAGTTTTAAAATATGTATTGCCTTTTCGCAGTCCATTTCTCAGGCAGTGTAGAAAATCTGCCCTCGCTTATAAAGCCAAAATTGATACTTGCATTTGGGCTTAATTTTATTATTGAAGATTATCATTTGAGCACTCTATATTTTTAGGCAAGCTGTATAAATCATATTGATTTTATTTTTGTTACTATTTGCTCTCCAATATTATATTCAATGAGCTTAAAATTAAGAATTGTTCACAGAATTATATGCCATTAGTAATTTGGACGTGTGACTATTTTTTAAATGCAAGATCACATAAAAACAATGAGGGAGGTAATGAATGTCCAGTCACTGAGCATATTCATGACAGATTAATAAATATTTTAAACACTCTGGGCTGGATTTTATGTCCTCCCTCTTTCCCCTGCATGTTGACTTGAAGGTGGAGTGGATGGAGTGGGGTCTTGTAAAATTTAATGGCTGCCCTTGGTTCCACCTGCCTGAAATTTTACATGGGTGGAAAGGCATATGAGTTCCCCGATTGGGGCAGTTAATCTGGTCCAATCAGGGAGCCCTGACTGACAGATAAGAGCAGGAGCGTCAGACATCCTGTGCATCCTGAGAGCTGGCTCTGAGGAAACTGGATTAGTGTCAAGGACTCTCCACATGTAAACAAATAGTGACTTGGTCATGGGATACCAGCCTTTGTGGAGTTATCTCAGACAGTAGGCCCTCTTAGGTCAATGGAAGCCATAAAATGTCTGCATCCCACTCTTGCCAGTATTTTACCCACAGCAGGGAGGTGGAAGGGTCATGTGATGCAGATAGCCCTGCATGTTTATTTATGTGGACTGGCGTCAAACAAGGCCGATCAGAAATAGAACCTGCCACCATTGCCTGCCCCCAGCTGCCCAATGGAAGTCAAATTCCCCATTTACTTCCCCCTCATATCCTCTGAAAACAGATCCATCCCTCCAGCCATGCATCCCTGGGCCTGGCAATACCCCAGGTCTATTTTTGACTCCGGACTCATTTTTGCCAGACTGGCTGCAGTCCCAAGAGTGACCACTCCTCCTGGCAGGCACAGCTGTCACTATAGAGCTGCTGGCTCTATTGAGTCGCAGCTCTTGATAGCAGAGATGGGGAAGGAAGTCCACTTTAAAGCAACAAAAGGTATTCCCAGTATTGAATTACTTTCGGGAAGCTATTATAATTTTGACCAGGCCACCACTGACATATTAGATGGGGTATCAGGGAGATCAGCACCTGGTAATCTAGGAGTTAGGACAGGAATGTGAAATGTTGTGAAAGAAAGTCAATTGTGATCTTATTGAATGATGGAACAGACTCGAGGGGCCATACATTTTACATTTGCTTCTACTTCTTACATTTTAATGTCCAGCCTAGCTCGCTTCTTTAGAAAGGACTTCCGGTTGCTCATTACAGTACCTAACAATTTTGCAAGTGCTTCAATGATTTTGCCTCAGCTACATAGATGTATAATAATGAGTTTATCATTTAATGTATAAAATAATTTGCCAATGTCAGTCTAAAATGTATCTTCTTCAGTTTAAACATTATCTCTATTGCCCTTTCCCAATACTAAATTTTGCATAAAACTATAAATTGTTAATTTTAGGAGTGGATGTCTTTGGATAATTTGAGGCAAAAGCTCTGAATGATAATTGTCGATGAAATCTAGGGGTATTTTTAGCTGCAATATCTTATATTTCACAATGCTGTCCTTTATGTCCTAATTTTCCATGGACAGCTTTGCCTCTGTTAGCTTCTGCCCTGTAGACACTGCCTTGTCACTGGGTTGCAGATCACTGGCCACAATGAGCAGTTTGGTGCCACACCCATATGGCCACTATCCGTGTTGAATCTTGTCATTGAGGGTTTAGCAGACTATTACACGATGGAAAATCACGGCTGAGCATATTTCTGTCCTCAGCAGATCTGGCAGCACCTGTGGGGAGAGAAACAGAGTTAACTTTTGACGTCTTATTTAACACAACCAGTTCAATTTCCTCCTCCAAAAAAGAATTTTTGCATTTGAATCATTAACTCTTTTTCACTCTCCATAGATGCAGCTAAACCTACTGAGTTTCTCCAGCATTTTCTGCTTTTAATTCAGATTTCCAGCATCCACAGTATTTTGCTTCTATTTCTGTCATCACTTGTGAAAAACTTCCTCTTTGCATTTTGTGTAACAAAATTCTAAATCCATTTACACATAACTGCAGACACAGAGTAAAATAAAACTTCCCTAATGATATTCACTCATGCTCTTCCAGCAGTGATCTCTGAGCTCCAATCAGGAATGGGAACCTTAGAACTATTTTTCCCTTCCAGGGCTGTTGAAGCCAATTGTAGAACCAATGCTGCCAGCTAGTTTTTGGCTAACAGATTTAAGCATCAGCCAAAGCTGATGATCAGATTTAGAATTTTATTAAATGTTTTCTCCCTGTTGATGTAGCTGAACCCTCCCATTGCTAAAATTAGAATTGCAAACTTGGCAGGCCTCAATACTGCTCCATAATTAATCACCAGCAGAGCAAATTGAACAGCATGAACAAAATGTCAGTTTTCCCTTCTCGTCAGATGGAACATCTCTTTGCCAACCAGGCAGTCGAGAGAGTTCCTATGATCTGGAAAGTGCTGTCGGAAAGAGTTGTGGAAGCAGATTGAATTATAGTTTCTAACTCAAAGTAGAAACATTTGCTGGGCTTTAGGGAAACAGCAACAGAGTGGAATAATTGGATTACTCTTTCAAGGAACCAGCAAAGATATAGTGAATTGATTGACCTCCTTCTTTGCTGTATAATTCTATAACTCCATAAGTACTAATAAAATTCATGGAACTTAAACAGAACTGCTCAAATAATATTGAAATTCAATAATGAAAGCTTCTATTTTGCAACCAAAAGATGGTGGCTTCAATTATTTGTCACTTTGTACCATAATCAATTATATTTCACATATGTTAACTCAAACCCATGGGAACAATTTTATGTGCACAGGTTCCCTTGGAAGAGTTAAGTAAACCTCTGCAAATACCTGTATATGTGGTCTAATCCCATATTCTTCTGTTTGGGGGATAGTAGGAACTGCAGATGCTTATGGGCTTGAGTTTTGTGTTCAAAATTTAACAGTCAATTTATTTCAAGTATTTTTAAATTGTATATTTTGAATGTGATTTCAACTAATAGGGCTGGTCGCAAAGTTGGAGGGATTCTGTGATTCTTTAACAGTAATAAAAGTAGTGATTCCCCATTCCCAGCATCTGCAACTTTCCCCAGTGTAGATTAAAGGTGCAGGTCTGAACCCCTGACCTGACTAGCTGAATTGCAGGTATAGACTTCCCTCAATCCTCTGCAATTTTCATGGAGTTGACTAGATGTTTAACAATTCATGGTTCTGGGTCCCTCAGTGGTGGCATGCACTGTAGACTGGATGAGGGAAACCTTTAGAAGGTAAATTGGAAAGATCTTAGCAATGCATTCCTTGCCAATCTATGCACCTTCATTCATTATTGCTATGATCCCCTCATACTTTCCATGTCAACCTACGGCATTTCCATGCCCATTCTCCCGGTATGCACTCTATACAGACTCACTGAACCCAATAGTAATAATACTGTCTGTGGAAAAGCTTTAAAGAACCAGTCTTTCATTCGCAAATTTCCACTTTTTTTTTCAGAAAAATTGCTTTAATTAAAAGCCCTATAAAGAGACCTTTTTAACATATCAGTAGGAAAAACTGCAAACACCTGAAACCTCTTTATTACATTAATAAAGGTTTTGCAACTGACTGTATAGATCACATAGAAAAAATTGTCAATCCAGCATTTTTCCCCCTTGGACACAGCTGGTTCAACAGACGAACAGATGTCTAAGCTTTTAGCAACACCTTATTATGCATTTGTATCAGTGAGCAAAGTAGATCTGCTAAATTTTTACAAGGCATCTATTCAGCCATAGTTAGCTCACAGTATGCCATATTGGGTACTCATCTACAGAATGACTACAAGGTTATAAATGAAATAGATGTAAATTTATAAGGATCAGGAGGTAAAATTTTGTGGAGAATTTTTAGATCTTGGGATTAATTCTATTGCAGTTAAGGGTATATTTAGTTATGAGTATAAGCATCATTGAGGATACTAATACAATGAATAAAAAATAATGCTTCCTTTAGCTAGGGAATCAGTGACAAGATGTCAAAAATTTAACCTCATTGCTAAAAAAGAAGAAACTTCAGAAGAATTTCTTTGTGTAGAATTGTTAGAATGTGAATGTCAAGAGGTTCATGATGGAATAGAAATCACAGCAGCTTTTCAGTGAAGAATAGGCAAACATTTGAAGCTGAGGAATATACAGAGCTAAGGGAAATGTGAAAAGTAGTTTGATTTCATCCAGCAAAAAAAATAAATACGATGAACCGCATGGCCTCCTCCTATCCTGTAGACTTCACTGGTATAATTCAAGGCAATAATTTTTAGTGATATTCACCTACCGTATAAATACTCAGGCAATATTTGCACCTTAAATTATAGTACAATTTTCGTAAGTACCAGCAAATAATTGTTGCAAAATGTGAATAATTTATTTTATAGAAATTCGGTGATGAAATATTTCTGTAAAACTTGGTGGAACGTGCTAAAATTATGTTTTTTCTTGATAGTTTTGGTTTTTACTTGCAAATTGGAAGTGGCAATTATGTAATTTCTGACCTTTAATACCTCTTCTTAAATTAATGTACTTATTCAGTGAAATGAATCACTGTTGTTTAGTTCTGCCAATAATTCCATTGTTCAATTAAAACATTGTGGGCTTTAAAATGTTATTCAGTTTTTACTTTTATTTTCTTAAAATCCTGGTCCTCTAAGGAGTACTCACGTGTTGTATTTTTGCAGTAACCAAGGAATAGCACAATGGATAGAGACTGTAATTAGACAGGTAGAGCAGTCCCTGGTCCCCTCTGAACATTTTCCTGACAAGCACTGATCAAATTAGCACGCAGATTAAAATTATTATTCTACCAAGTGAGATCTCAACATCATATTATGTTCTCTGATTGTTTCAGCCAAGGAAAGGTTAACAGCACAAAATGTACTGACCTGTGTATGTTCAAAATGTTCACAATTGAATTATGTGTTAAAATGTTAAGTGCTATAATTGTTTCCTATCTAAACCTATTAGGTGCAGTCCTGTTAACTCTGCACCATTAAAGATTATATTTCTTTCAGGTGTCTAATAGTTTTGCAAGCCATATGTTGCACAAGGGGACATCTGCAACATGCCATTATGTTGCTTAATTTTGCATTGAAGCCTGTTGATGGAAGGATGTTTTGGTCATGAGATGTGTATTTGTGTCATATTGGAGTTTGCACTGTGAAAGTTTTTAAATGAAGCTAAAATTACAACATGGCATTTGCACATTGTTGAATTTACTGTTTGTTACTTGCCATGAGCAGAAATTCTCCACTAAAAGTAATTTTCAAAGCATCCATTTGCCCTCACTCTGAAAGATTTTTCTATGAAAGTCTACTTGATTCAGGGATAGGACTACACTTAAACTACAACCCAATTCCCTTAGTCCCAAAGTGATATCATGCACTCAGTACAGCCGTAAAGTAAGAGTAAGAGCGAGTTTAGGTTAACTGTCTGGTCCAATGTTGCAGCTGGTCTCACTAGAGATGGCAGGAACGGCATGCTCTCATGTCTTAACACTGCAGTTCTCAGAAGACGAGAGTGAATGCAATCAGGGTTCGTGTTCCATGGTCCAATATAATGTTCATGTGGAAAAGCAAAAGCTGTTGACGGGGATTCCCAATGTGAAGAAACTGCTTGCTGACAGAACTGTTTTATGCTCACAGACGAACATATGCAACTTGTGCAATGTATTGGAGGCCTTTGGCACTTGTAGAACTTCATTCTATCCTGAAACATATCTTCAAGAGAGAAAGTGACAAAATTTTCATGAATAAAAAGTTGATGTATGTTTGCTCTTTTTTCCCTCTAGTTTGTTTTTCTCAACATTGTACGTCACTTTCCACTGGATTTTGCTCCTAAAATCTATTTGAAAGCAGGAGCTTATTATATGAAGAATTCCAAATGTCAATTCTCATTGCTTAGCATAGGTCATCAAGATACTTAAGTGCCATGCTACTGTCCTTCATTATTAGCGCATTCCTTGGGATGCAAGACTATATTTTTTAAACAATATAGTAGGGAATGATCACTTTACATTGGATTATCGCTCAGTGTTTCTTAAGTATTCTGGAGTATTTGAACTTTTCCTATAAATAACCTATAGTCCATAAAGATATTGTAGAAAAATCCTTATACACAAGGAACATTCCAAATATTTCCTTCTCCAATTACATATCTTTGAACATAAATATAAAGTGTTACAATCAGACACCAGGCAAGGATCACCAAGTTATTATGGTTCGAGATTGGAAACCAGAAGTATCCAAATAAGGAGGGATTAACTTCTTTGTTCAATTACTCTTTTGTCTGCCACTCCCTGAGTTATAGAGTCATAGAGATATACAGCATGGAAACAGACCCTTCGGTCCAACTCGTCCTATATAAATCTAGTCCTATTTGCTAGCATTTGGCCCATATGTCTTTAAATCCTTCTTATTCATATACCCATTCAGATGTCTTTTAAATATTGTAATTGTACCAGCCTCCACCACTTCCTCTGGCAGCTCATTCCATTACACGCACCACCCTCTGCGTAAAAAAGTTGCCCCTTAGGTCCTTTTTATATCTTTCCCTTCTCCACCTTAAGCCTCTGCCCTCTAGTTTTGGACTCCCCCATTGCAGGGAAAAGACCTTGCCTATTTACCCTATGCACGCCCCTTATGATTTTATAAACCTCTATAAGGTCACTCAGCCTCCAACATTCCAGGGAAAATTGCCCCAGCCTATTCAGCCTCTCCCTGTAGCTCAAAGCCTCCAACTCTGGCAACATCCTCGTAAATCTTTTCTGAACCCTTTCTAATTTCACACATCCTTTCTATAGGAGGGACACCAGAATTGCAAGCAATACTCTAAAACAGGATGGTTGCTACAAAGTTAATTTACAAAGCATCCTTCCCCGACCCACCCAAACCCCTCTACCCCTCACCCCACCCTGGCCCACTTGGCCGTGCACGTGCATTCCTTTCAACCAAATTAATTTAGGTTTTAAATGGAGTAAATTCAACTTGCTTTCTTGTGTTAACAAATAAGTCAGTTTATCAGTTACTAAACATGAGAAAAAATAAGAATGCAACACATTCTAAAAAATGTATA
Source organism: Rhincodon typus (assembly GCF_021869965.1). Lineage (NCBI taxonomy): Eukaryota > Metazoa > Chordata > Chondrichthyes > Orectolobiformes > Rhincodontidae > Rhincodon > Rhincodon typus. The sequence continues at coordinate 32,678,737 of NC_063356.1, forward strand.
ACTATGTCTAACAGTTTGAGGATCATTTGTGAAGAGTAGACAGTGGAACACTGCAACTGTTACATTGGACTTTTTTTATATTTATTCACTCCCAGGATGTGACCATTCCTAGATACCCTCAAAGGTAAGCAGTCTTATTGAAATATTGTAGGTAAGGTCGAGGCAGATCCACAATGTCGTTAGGGAGAGAATTCCAAGATTTTGACCCAACAACGCTGAAGGAACGGTGGTGTTGACATTGTTGGTTGAATAGCTGATTGAGGTTCCTCACTTTGCAGATTGAATGAAATTCCTTTGCCCTTATTTCTTCCAACAGTGGATAGCTGGCAACACCCAGAGTGAGAGTGAGTGTGATTTTTTTCTCTTCCTTTACCTGTAGTGCAGGGGTATTTAATGGGTGTTCTCAAAGATGAGACCTTCACAACACAGTAGTCTACACACTAGGATGTCAAGCCATTTATACATTCATCCCATGGTTCAGCTTGCGTTTAACTCCTATCTCTACGTTTTCTTGAAAGGGGAAAATGTAAATGTGTCTTTCACCTTGGCTGTTGTCCATTTTTACCGTTGTATTCACAGTCTGAGATAGTCACATGTGTTTGTCACAGGGGACATTCAGTTTGTCATATGTTTCTCTTTTTGAAACCTCTTTGACACCTGCGCGTGTGATGTTTCAGAATTGCTCCCCAGACAGTCACTGGATGCACATCCATGGTCATTTTGGTTGTATCAGTCAACTTCTCAAAAATAAAACATGTTTGATTTTTTAAAAAAAAGGTAATTCCCCAGTGATCTGCAATCATGACAAATGTTTGAGAATTTTTGATAAAATGCAACTAATAGACACAGATTTGAAAAAGCATGGAGTCATAGAGATATGCATACATAGAGATATATAGGAAATAGATCCTTCGGTCCAACTCTTCCATGCCGATCAGATATCCTAAATAAGCCTAGTCCCATTTGCCCGCATTTGGACCATATCCTTCTAAACCCTTCCTATTCATATACCCATCCAGATGCCTTTTAAATGCTGTAATTTTACCAGCCTCCACCACTTCCTCTGGCAGTTCATTCCATACGTGCACCACCCTCTACGTGAAAAAAGTTGTAATAGTTTTCACTTTATTCATATTTGACCTCAATTTTGAAAGGGATTCTTCCTCTGCTATATCATCATCATAGACAACATTCATTTATGTTGTACCTTCGAGATAAAAAGGAATGTGGGAGTATGGAAGATGGATAACAAATGTTCAACAAAAGACCACTTGATTATGGTGAGCAGTGAGAATTATTTCAGCATTAAGCAACTTTCTGAGAATAATTCTGTGAATTGTGGCTTGCTTCATGCACGGTTTTAAACTTTTGCCTAAAATGTCATTTTTGGAATTTTTGCAGATGCAAGGAGACATTAGCAGTTTGCAGAAAATTAAAAATACCTCAGTTCTTAGAAAAGTATTAGGACCTGTGAATAATCAACCTCTTTATCAAATAATTCTGATTAAGTAAATATTTATATGTTTGAGGAAATGAGATAAGTATGTGAACAAATGAACAAGTTTTTCTGTTATCCTGGTGCTTATTAACCAAAATGACAGGAGATCACTGAAAAACTGATCTTGTCTGCATCTTGTTTGATTGTTTAAAAAATATTTTCTTTTCATCATCCGTTTGCATGCCTAATACATCACTGTGCATTCGGATACTGATAAATGTTGAGAAGAAATCTTAGATCACATTACGTGTGGATCAGTTTCTTCAGCAAATTCCATTGCTATCATGTATATTTAATCAGTGACTAGATGAATGGTGACATCTTCCCCTCCCTTTCTTCAAAGAAGTGTTGTTTTGCCAGAAATGCACTGATAATGGAATGTTAATTTATCCACAATACTAAACAATACTTATCCGTAATACTAAACTTCAAAATACTACAGCACGGTCAGATTGCTGTACCCCGCAATTACAAGAACATTAAGTACTAATTCTGAGTGTCTGAATATGATGGCAGAAACATAAGTTGATTGTAATTTTAATGTTTAACTTTGTTTCCTTTTATATTCTGCACCATAATACAAACAATAGGGCAACAAGTGAACGTGCTTCCAGACTTTTACTACATTGTTCTGTTACTGGCTGTTACTTGGAAATTCTGGAATTCTAATTTGTGAGGAAGATATTAATGCCTGTATTTTATCTCTCATTAACCGTCAGTAAGGAACTTGAAATACCATGAACACTGGGGTGGGAATGATCAATTATGATACGAACATGAACGTGATGCTACAATGCACTCAAGCACATTCTACCAACCATGATTGTTGCATATGTGGTGAGTTCGAAAACGTCAGTTCTTTACATAACAGCTTCTATGAAGTCTACAATGAAACGTAATGCCCCAAAAATTACTTTGATTATAACATTCAAGGAATCTCCTCACAATTTTGATAGTCCTTACTCTTCCACCAAAGTAAAATTATGCATGTTTACTTTCTTCTTCCTGACATCGATTGACTCCCCTTCATGCACTTGTACCTTTTCAGCTTGCTATATCAATGATTCAGTAAGCTGCTAATTCACAAGAGATTAATGTGTAAGAAAAGGACTCAAGAGATATTTCCGTTTCTGTTTTCTTTTGCATGAAACCTCACTTACAGTATACCGTGTCAGTATGTCAGAGTGGATGTTGTCCCACACACAAGCCTGCTGTCTGGAATGAGCTGATAGACACCAATTAATTTGGAACTACTTTGAGTCTGCATGCCTCGGGCACAGGAGGTCATGTTCAAACTTAAAATGTAAACAGCATTTATGATATGATGTGAACGACGTGGATTTAAACACCCAAAGAAAAACGTTTTGCTACAGTGATGCAGCATTTAACCCTCATTTTGATGAAGAGATTCATGATCTTTATTCAGGTATTTCATAGGATCATACAATCATAGAATCCCTACAGTGTGGGAACAGGCCCTTTGGCCCAACCAGTCCACACCAACCCTCAGAGCATCCCACCCAGACCCATCCCCCTATAACCCACCTAATCTACACCTCCCTGAACACTATGGGCAATTTAGCATGGCCAATCCACCTAATCTGCACATCTTTGGACTGTGGGAGGAAACCAGAGCACCCGAAGGAAACCCGCGCTGACACAGGGAGAATGTGCAAACTATTTGATGAAGAATTCTTCTGATGCCCTGAAAAAAGTGATGAGAAATTTTGGAGAATTGTGCGAGAAGTCAAATGAGGCCTTTCTCAACAACAGGAGCAAGAAGTCACCTTTCTCCATGTATGTTCCATATATGGATACAAGATTCCAACTTGTGAGCAGTGAGTGAGCTACAAATAGGGATTATTGCTTATTATCACACTTATTACTTCCTAACCTCACCCTATTAATATAGAGGTTCTGGTTCTATAACCCGCCTGATAGAAATTTGACATTGACAATTCCCAACATGGAAGCCTGAGCGAGTACTTGGAGACTCCAGATGATTGGTTGCTCCCACCAATATCTCAGGGACCATTCCACGTCCACATCCACAGATGCTGACATGTGACATGTGGCAGATTCTCCACATCATCTTGACATAATTCTGATCAACTGACAGTATGCTTCTGCACTTCAGTGCTATACGTTAGAGTGGCCAGCAATTCTTATTGTAATATTGCTGCAAGGGTACTTGGTGCACAGGTACAGGCACTCAACTCATGAATTCGACCATTTCAGGGTTGCTTGCATACTCGCTCAGTGCTCACAAACTTAACACCTAACTGGATGTTCAGAGTGTCCCTGCCTTGCGTTGCCTTTTGACAATTTGCCCTGTTAGTTAGAGCATATATCCTTACAGTACTGTTGCAATTGCTTTGCAAGGCAGCTTGTCATGTTTGTCAGCAATGACTAGTCAAGAGGGTTTATGTATTGCTGAATTGCACAGTGCTGCATCAATCTCACATCTGCACAATGTGCTAGCATCTAACACAGTAATTTCATGTTCTGCAATCAATTGCCCATATTTAAAAGTTTAAGGTGATAAGCCTTCTGTCAAGTCTAGGGAGAGACCTTACAATCAGGGGTTCCAGCACAATAGGTCAACGGCAGCCTCTAATATTAGTCCATGGGCTTAGTCATGGCAAAACATCTGTTCACAGTCAGGGAATCTGTACCACTACAATCCAGAATGTGCTGGGGTTCTGAATTACTAGTCCAGTGACATTATATGACGCCCTCACCTCCCCTATATATTTATAAATGTTTAAATATATTAACATGACGTGCCATCCAAACCACTTATGTACCCTCAAAAGGACTTCTTCTTGCTTTACCATTGACTATGTCTTGCAGCAGTGCTGCAGGGGTGGAGAGATCCTACCCGATATGTGAACCTGTTGGCCATGGAGGTTTGGTCTGGTGACCCCAGTGGCAATTTTGTCTAGAGGAACCAGATTGGCTAAGTGTTTCCTGCCAGAGGCAAGTGCAGCTCCTCAGCTTGACACCCTAAAGGGCCAATGGTGGCAGGCAGGGTGGAAGGGAAAGGCTTGGCACCTCTGGACTGTCTTGAGAAGGGACTTGTGGTGGGTTGGAGCATCATTCCTGCCCTGCTTCAATGCTTTCTTGTACGACCTTGTGAGGAAAAGGCACCCAGAATGAGCTCAGTGTCCCTCACTGACAGCCCTGTGCTGTTGTCTTGCCATTGGTGCTGAGCAATGGAGGGAAGATCTGTTTAAGGAGTAATGGAGTGCAGAACTGTGCATTTATCCGGCAGGTTGAAGGTGAGTGAACATGACGTAGCAGAGGGCAGATGACATCACTTACCTTGGCAGAGCAGAGAAGATCATTGACCTTCTTCTTGCACTACTGGACATCCCTCTGGACAGTGGAGACTGCACCATCCTGGATGGCAACCTCTAACCAGGTTAACAGCATCTGCTACCTTCTTTGGGAAGAGGACAACCCTCCTCCTTGAGCCTTGATGGAAATGATGCATTGCCATGAGATGTGAAAATTCAGTCCAATGTGTTTTTTCTACATGGAAAGTCACTCACTCTGTCTTGATGGTTAGTTCTTCAGGCCATATTTCTGTTGTAATCATCTAAAATTTTGATTGAAAAGAACTGGGAGGATCTTATGTTTCAAATGGTAGCAAATGGATTCTCTGAAGTAGACGTTATCCATTTGATTTGATTCTTTATTTACAGTAGCATGAACATTTATTGAACACAACATTCAAACCCCAAAGAGCCCTCTAATAATCCACCCAAAAAGCAAACTTATAAATATTTCAAATTACTGTTTTCAAATGTTGGGTGCTCAGGTTATATTTTCTGCTAGTGATAGTCCCAATATCAAGATATGGCTTGGCCACAGGAGTCCTTTCAACATGTGGCACTGCTTGGCACCTGAATTTCTGCTGGCCCTGGGTCGATAAAGATAGTAACAGTGAGGAACTATCAGGCAGGATATATGAATATAAATTGTAGATAGCTGTTACTTCCTTTTAATTTCCTATCATGTCTTATTTCATTTATTTCCACTTAGCATGACATACAAGGATTCTGAGATCTATTAGTTGGAATACTTTACGAGATTATAATTAATGACCCCATTAACTTATATGTATCATAGACTGTGGTGAGTAGCTCATTTCCTGCCGGTCTGCCATCTACAATACACAAGTCAGGAGTATGAGAGAAGATTTTTCAATTTACTGGATGAGTGCAGCTCCAGCACCATGCAAAAAGATTACAACTTCCAGAGCGAAGCAACCCCTTGACTGGCATCTCAGCCATCACCTTCAACATTCACTCCTTTCGTGATTGTCGCACATTTGCAGCAGTCTATATCAAACACAAGATACATTGCCACATCTGACCAGTGGTCTATCAATAGCACTCATGAGGTCAACAATCTAGAAGGGCAAGGGCAGCAAATATATGGGAACACCAGCTCCTGCAATGTGCCAGTCTGCAACACTTGATCGAGGTCAACTCCTTGCTCTGGAAGACCAACATTTTTCGGGCAGACCAAAGAGCATTGTGCATTGAGTTGATGGTCCTCCAGGAGCAGTCAATGTTTGTCTCAGTGTGCACCCCAGAGAACAGACTATAGAACACATGGTTCTGCATCATGAATCTGCTTGGGATGAAACTCGACAAAAACCACTGTTGAGATCACAATTATCCTATCCTGGAACTATATCAATTTTCCTTCACTGTCATTGGGTCAAAATCCTGGAACTCCCTTCCTAACAGCCCTGGGTTGGGGTGTGAGGTGTGGGGTTCTACCTAGATCTCAAAGACTGCAACAGTTCAGAAGGTAGCTCATCACCAACCTCTCAAGGGCAAATACTGTTGGACAATCAGTACTAGCTTGGCCAGCAATCCCTAAATCTTAAAAATGAATTAAAAAGTTCGATCAGATCCTATTATTTTGCTTTAGCGTTCACCTAGAGTAAAGAAACAACATGATGGACAGTTGTGTTTAAGCTTGTAAAATAATAAATTTGAAAGAGGACACATCAACAGGCTAGAAAATATAGAAACAAATTGAACTGGCTACTTCCCAAGGCTGACTGACTGTGTGTGACCTACAGACTTTAGTTTGGACACAATAACTGAAATATGTCAGCAATGGTTCAGTCAACTGCTTTTGAGTGTCTTTTTTATTTCAAAAATATACTTTATTCATAAAAATCTTTATATTCATACATAGTCACTACAGCAGTTCAATTCTGTGCACAGTATTTACATATGTAGAACAAATAAACCCAAGGCATTTCTTACTTATACAAGACTATATTTACATACATCTGAGGCACTGGGAGGGAATGATTACTGAACAGACCCCATTTACCTTCAGCAGGAAGACCTCAGATGGTGGTCTTTCCCCACTGCGCCTTGGTAGCAGCTGCCCCCAGCTTTAGTGCGTCCTTCAGCACATAGTTCTGGACCTTGGAATGTACCAGTCTGCAACCCTCGGTCAAGGTCAACACCTTGCACTGGAAGACCAATAAGTTTCAGGCAGACCAAAGAGCATCTTGCACTGAGCTGATGGTCCTCCAGATGCAGTTGATGTTTGTCACGGTGTGCATCCTGGGGAACAGACCATAGAGCACAGAGTGCTGTGTCACGGACCTACTCGATAAAAACCACTGCATCTTTCTCCAGACTCCCTTAGAAAAGGTACATTCCAGAAGGAGATGTGTGACAGTCTCTAGGCAACACCCCACCCACCAACACCATCACCACCAACAGCCACTTTGAGGGCAGAGTGCGATGGCGCAGAGAGTCTGGGTGTACAAGAAAGATCTCACAGGCCATGCCCTTCTCATGACCAGCCAAGATGTGACTTGGTGCTTGTCGGAAAGTTCTGCTAATGAGGCACCCTGCCAAATGATTTTGCCAGTCTGTTCAGGGAACTACGTGACAGGATCCACCCTCTCTTTTTCCCACAGGGTCTCGAGGATGTTATATGCTGACCACTCCCTGATGCACTTGTGGTCAACGGTGTTTCTCTTTGCACATTTCTTCACGAAGGGCCAGTGATATGGTCATGGCTCAAGTCTCAAAACCTACAGGTAGCTTAAGCACAAAACTCTGTGCTGACACTCAAGTGCGGTACTGAGTGACTCCTTTCATTGACGCAGGTACTGTATTTCAGGTGGTGTGCTAAAGTCTACCCAATATGGAAGGTCCAATGAGTCTATCTTGACCAAGAACAGGGGAGTTATCCCTGGTGAGAGATAGTAGGAACTGCCGATGCTGGAGTCTGAGATAACAATGAACACAGCAGGCCAGGCAGCATCAGAGAAGCAGGAAAGCTGACGTTTCGGGTCTGGACCCTTCTTCAGAAATCCCTGGTGTCCTGACTAATATTCCTCAATCAATGTTATCAGACTGCTGTATGTAGGAGTTAATTTTGTGCAAATTAGCTGTTGCACTTCCTGCGTTACAACCTTGACTGCATGGCAGAAGTACAGTAGTGGCTGTAAAGTACTTTGTGATCTCCAACAGTCTCAAAAGTATTCTATAAATACAGGTTTGCCTTTTTAATTTTTTTTTAAATTGGCAAAAGTGGAGTCTCAACACACCAGGTAGGAAAACTGTTGATATTTCCTATTTGTCAGGACACTGTAAGTAACTTTAGAATATTATTTATATCCCATTCTGGAACAGTTCACTGTCCACATTCGTTCATGATCCCATTTGGAAAAGGGTGCATGATGATCTTAGAGGAAAAAAAAGTACAGCAATCATACAATAAAAACTAATAATTCGTACAAAAGTCTAAACTTTAACAGTTCCAGGGTAAATTTCAGTATAGAAGGCTTTGCTCATCTGAGTTTGCTGTGAATCCATGACATTGTTGTAATATTTACTGCGGGATTCTTCTTCTGGCATGAATCTGCATAACTTTCTCTGGGCAATTCCAAATCATACCAAAAGATTTAAACGTTTACTGCCAGGGCATGCGTACTTCTGTGTCTGTGGGGAGGAAGCACAGATGTTTTGGATTTACCCCACCTTCTTTTTGCTGGAAGTGTTGCTCCTACCAGTAATGTGTTTTTAATTGCTGATAACAGATGGTTTTTGTGGGGATGAATGAGAAATCTGGCAGTCGTGTGTCATTTCTGAGTATGCACTGCTGTATTCACAAACATGACAGAAGTGAACAACCACAATTATGCTCAATGAATATCCAAATACATCTCACTTCAAATAGATTGCTGTAATTGCCTTTGCTTAATGGCGATAAGATATTTTATTCGCTGATGGTGACTGTACTACCACATGTAACTGCCGCATATACTTGCCTATTTATTTCCTTACTTCCTCATGTTTGTAAATTGGTGAACCTTACTAACGTACTGTCCCATAAAAGATCCTGTACCCAGCCCAAATGGCCATTATTCTGGCTAGAATCATGAAATTGAGAACTAATGGGCTTTCTGATTGTAGAGAACCACACAAACAAGCCACATCTTGTCTCTTCCCCCCGTACTCCCACACTAGAGCAAATTCTAGTACATTTTCAGTCTGGGCAACAAGATAAAATCCTGGGCTGATATTTCCTTGCAGGCTTCAGGACCCTGAATTCACAATCAAGTAGAAGTCAAAGCTTGCAAAGTGTGGGCCTGTGATTTTCCTTGAGTTGACAAATTAATGGCTAGACACCAAGCTTGTCCCACAGATGATAGCCTGTCAGAAGTGCTGGATACTGGCCCTATCATCGGGAGCTGTCTGAAAGCAGTTATACTGTTCTCTGATACCTCTAGTCAGCCTCCCACAATAAAACTTTTGCCAAAATCAATTGGTTACCTGCTGCTCTATCCTCAGGAAAATGGTCAGGAGGGGAAAAGTTGCCAGCAAACAAGCATGCCAGCCTGCCAGCTGGTTGCACAGATATTTGCAACCCTAGTCTCTGTGCTTGCCCCCATCCAGTGCTAAAACTCCTCAAGATATGGTAACACTAACCAGTTTTCCCCTATGTAACCCTGATGTCCATGTTTGTGTCTTGTCGCTACTCAACTGAGATCAATTCACTGAGAAAAGGCGAGAATCAAAAGACTTTAAAATGAATTGTTTTCAGGTACTTGTCTGTGCAGTGGAACTGAAAGTATTTTTGAAATAAACACCACATTATGTGATTGTCTTGTGTGTGTTGGAAGAATGTTTAAAAAAATGTCAATGAAACAATCATGAGAGGAGACATTCGCGACTAAACATGTAGTTATTTCCTGCTTGCTTGATGTCTTCAGGCTGAGCAATAATTGCAGCTGTTTTTTTTCACCAATGTCTTTCCAAAGAAACTGCTAAGACTGGCCCAGTGAAAGCACTCCCTGAGGTATGTCTCCCCACTTTCACTTTGTACTTATCCACAACAATGTGAGTTGGAATGGAAATTCTGCAGTGTTTGGGATCCAGAGAGCAAACTCCAGTCAGTCTGGTTCAGGGCTGTGCGTTGAGACTGTTATTAATTGTGTCAATTTATTCCTAGGCAGGAAATGAAGGACTTCTCAGGGCATAGCTTTGAAAAGAGAGCTCTAAGATACAAAGAGAATGAAGTATAGCTCTGAAAATGTTATCTTTTCATGTTGTGAATTATTTTCTTTTCCTTCTCGTTTTTCAAATCACTCAAGCAGACAACAGGTAACCATTTTGTGGTCCTGTTCATAACACTGTTAATCTAAGTTTAGATGGTGCCTCATATTGTATTTATCTTACAGTGTGGTTGTTGGAGGCAGTCCTAGCTCTGATGACAAATGTAGACAGTTGCCTCAATTTGGCAGCCTTGTCCATTGGTCATTCTGACCACAAGATATAAGACAGTGTTCTGGCATCCTATAAGACCAGGCATGCATATTCTTGTTACAAAGGCATACTTCAGATCAAAAATTATTTTATGTACTTTTTGGGCTGAAAACACTGGGTACGTTTTAAAGACTGAACAATTTAATTTCAGTAACTTAAAATGGCAATTTTTACGATGGCTGAACATTGATGTAGCTGTACCTTGCACATTACAAAGCCATTTTGGCAAAACCAGAAAGTCATCAGAACCCATCAGAGGCATTCACCTTAGACAAACTTAAGCAGCCCTAACCCACTTACAAAATATCCAGATAACTTGCACATTTAACCAGGTGTGGAACAAGTCATTAGATGCAATCACTGTGGACAATGAATTCTGGCTGAGAAAGTAACTCACCCAACCATACTCGAATCATGTCTGAATTATGAACCCAGAATCAACTTAAGATGACCATTTCTATGTAGATGGTGAGCTGGTGAGAGGAAATCCTGTGATGAGCCAACTAGCCATTTTTTGTGTTTTAAGGAACTGTTTTCCTCCGGGCTACAGAAATGGAGAAGGAAACATGGGAAGCAGGATATTGAATGAGTACTCTATTTATCTTTATAATTTGAAGCTTGAACCCTGCCTGTTATTTGGTCATTCATACACTGTAGGCAGTGTTTAAGAATCAGCCCAATAGCTGCTGCCTCCAAAGAAAAGATAAATCATCCATCAACATCTTCAAATTGTCTCAACGCAGAATCCCAGAAGACCACTGGGTCCAGTCTGAAGCCACCAAAATCATCCATCTATTAGATCTGTATATAATTGTGTTTTATTCAACTTTGAAACTACTTCATCTATCTTCATACTTTGTCATTTGTCTGAGTGTGCGTGCAGTTGTGTGAATCCTTGAATATATGAATGTGAGAAAGAAAGTCGGAATGTTTTTATTACTTTTATCAGGTGTTAAGTACGATAAACATCATTTTCTTAACAAGAAAACCTGTCTCCATGTGTCTATTACATGCACAGTACTTTAACAGTCACTGAATTAGCAAGTGCACATTCTTTATATAGGAAATGGGTGCAGTCAAACAAGGAGTGGAAAAAGAGGGAACCCATTGTACCTCTCCTCATCTGCCATCACATTGTATGTATGGTTGCTGCAGATCTCAACCTGTAATCCACAGAGAATAGGCACACTATACCAAAGCCAAGACGATTAAAGGAGTACTTCATGCAGTTGAAAATGTGTGATAGTAATGCAAAGACTATTTTCTTAAGTCATTGTCAGAACGATCATTTGATCTTCAGGCAAAGTGCGTTCTTTCAGCTTGAGTCAAATCAACACCTGCAGTAACACATTTAATGTGGTAAAATATTCTAAGGCATTTCAAAGGAATATATCAAACTTGGCTTAATTTTGCCACCAACGCACCCAAAAAGATATTATTAGAGGTCATGTAAATCTGGGTCATAGTGATAACGTTTTGCTGAGAGCCCTAAGGGAGGAAGCGAGGCAAAGAGGTTTAGGAAGGGAATACCATGGCTTAGAGACTTAGCAGCTGAAGGTACAGCTGTCACTGGTGGCGTGTTTAAAATTAGAGATGCTCAAGAGACCAGAATTAGAGGGTCACAATATCTGAAGGCTATAAGGCTGGAAGAGATTATAAAGATAAGGTGAAGTCAAGTCAGGATTAGAAGATAAGGCTGAAAATCTTAAAGTCAAGGTTTTGCTTAACCAAGTAGTCAATGTAGGTCAACAAACACAGGGGGATGGGAAACTTGACAGGAATTAGAACTGAGGGTCATCGGACCCGAAATGTTAACTCTGATTTTTCTTCACAGATGCTGCCAGACCTGCTGAGCTTCCAGCAACTTCTGTTTATGTTGGTGGTAGTTGGCCCCTTTCTGTCACCTTCCATATCTCTTCTACCTTTTCCTCATGGTGTGTTGCTATAAATTAGCTAATTTGTCATTTTATACCACACTACTAACCTTAATTAAAAAACGCTTTATTCTTCCCTGATGTACCTCTGATTCACTTGATGCCTGTCCTCTCTCTGTCTTAAGGTTGAGGGAGCCTAAAGACCAGTGGCCTCCAATAAAGTTCCAAAGCTTCTACTTCTGATGCTTGAGCTCTTCTGTGAACTCTCTGAAAATAGAAACACGATAGAATTTCAATCCAAATTTTTCGCTCCATCTCCATTCTGCATCTTTTGGATGGGAAAATTTGGACCTGTGCTATTGAGTTTGCAGGCTACCTAAGGACTGCTCCCCACCCAACCTCAATGTTGAGGCTGATGGGATGAGTTCAGGGTTTGGTTGGAGATGCCTGGAACGTTTCCTTATTCTGGTGTTGGACAGGATGGCAATCTGCATCTCACTGACATGCCCCCTCAATGGATTTGATCCACCATATCCAAAGGTTTGCCCATATTCTTTGGCATTCTCTCTCCCTTTAGCCTGTGACACAAAATCCTCTGCTTCACTCCTCATCCTACCCTGTCCCTTTCTCCCAATACAAGGCTTCCCCTCAGAAAAACTCCACTGCACTTCTTTCTATCTGCATTCTGAATTCTGTTTGCTTGGACTACAATGCTATTGGTGAACTGGATTGTCTAGCTGGTCTCTGAAGTGGGTCATGTTCCTCATTAAAAGGCCAAAGTCTCAGCTTCAGCTAATTCGGTTCCTTCAAGTATCAAATGTTTGCTAGGAAGCCATGATCTTTGGGGATAATCCCACTCGCCAAGTCTTCAGGTGGCCCTCACCCATGACATTCTTTGTGTCGGAGAAGAAATCTGATATTTTGAAAATCATGAAGGGATTGAGAGAGTGAATGGGTGATCCTGGAGCAGTAAGCAGTTTTTTTGTGCCGGACCTAATGCGCTTTATGTGGATAATCCAGATCTGGTTCTAAATGACCAATTCAGTTAACACCTTTTCCGTTAAAGTCTGCATCCCTTAGACTTAAGGGACCACACTGCGGACTCACCAGGGTGAGAGAGAATAATATCATTTACAATTCCAAACATTAGTTACCTTACTTCTGAGAAAACTAACAGCATCTGCAGTTCCTACTATCTCTCACACATACAAATGTAAGGTATATTTGCCTTCCAGGTATGTAATAAAAACAAAGCACTCTCCTAATAATAGGATGTGACCTATCAGCTTGCCTTCAATTATAAAAGTAGCATTATTCATGGTAAACAAATCAAGGTCACTATAACTTTATTATCTGTTTCCTCATTGTGGAGGAGCCAGTATATGAGCTATTGAGACGATCCCTAACTCACTCCAGGAGTGCGCCTGAACAGGTTAATTAAAAATATCTATACCTGAGGTGTGCCTAATTAAAAATATCTATAATATGATGAGAATGATGTTAACAAAATTGATTACATACATTTTAATGACAAAGAAAGAATTTGGATTGTGATTTTTACAATGATCCAAAGTGTTTTACAGCAAATTAGGTACTTTTGAAGTGGAGTTGTTATTCAGATGGTAATGCAGCAGCCAATTTGCAGACAATGATTAGGTGAATGCCCAGATAATCAACAATGTTGACCAATGTTCTCCTGCTCTTTGTACATCAGCATATGATTGTCTACCAGAAAAGGCAAGCAAAGGCTTGGCTTTATCACTTGCCCAAAAAAGCTTTAACAGGACAATATTACTTCAATATGACACATAAATGTCATAGTATATGTTGTTTGTGTGCTTAAACCTTGAGTGGAGCTTAATCTTCTTATTAACTAATTCAGAAACAATAGTGCTAACATGAAGTGAAACCAGCCACCTAGATGGAAATGAATATTGTCCTTACTTTAAATGCCAAATCGATGTTTGAGCACATTCTTGGAGCTCGAGATTTTGAATCTTGAGACCCTGTATAAAAAGTGTTATTTTCCAGTCAGTTACCATTGTTTTATTAATTTTATGAAAACCCTGCCAATAACAATAGATATTTTTAAAATATCAACTTTAATATAGGAAACATTCCAGTGCATTTTACAGGAGTCTGCCTGAAATGTGACAGCTTGCATTTCAGTATTGAAATGTTACTTCCATTCCCATTTTTGCATGTCCTTGAATTTATAGGTTATTTATCTTCTGAGCCAGAAGGAGATGGTATCATATGTTGTTTTAATGGAATATTAAAATATAAAGTATGCATCATCACCATAGGAAGTGATGTCAAATGCCATGTGACATAGCTGTAGATTTGTGATGGTTTCCTAGTAAATGTCCATGCAGCACTGTCCCGTAACGTGTATATTGTAAGTTGTCAATAAAAAGAACACAGAGCTGAAATTTACAGGAAATCAGCTAAGTGTCAATGTTGGTACATTTCACAAGAGTGTTTCTCTCTGCAAGGTCGAGTGAGATTTCCCACGCTTTCTACCCAAAGTGCCTCATTACCTATGTAGCACATCCTTATGACACCCCTAACGCTCATTGCAGGCTGAATTGCCCACAACTGTCAGGACCTGCTGAGATCCTTGGCACCGATGCCATCTTGAAAGCTTAGCCATACGATCAGTCAAGTGTTGTCAGTCTAGAGCTGCCCTTCATCATGCACATCTTGGAAGGGAAACAAAAAACACTCATCAGGGGAATGGGTGACACACCTAACACTTCATTTCACACATAAATATGCTTTCGCACATCTAATCCTAATTAAGAACTAAGTTACACTGTTTACCCGCCCTCAACCTCATCCTGTTTTACAACATATGTGACTGCTTGGAGTTGGAGGACTAGTCCATATTCAAGAACTCAGTGGCCAACCTAAATGAATATGCCACTACCCTCACAGACTTTTCATCAGTAAGCATGGAGACGACTGCATGCCAAAGAAGTTAATTCGAGAGTTTCTCAACTGGGCACCATGGATGAACTGGAAGATCCACTCCCTAATGAAGTCCAGGTCTGAGGTGTTCAAGTCAAGTAACCCTGACCTATACAGGAAACCTGAGTACAATCTTCACAAAGCAATCAGGGATACCAATAGGCAATACCAGACTAAACTATGTGGGTGGCACGATGGCTCAGTGCCTAACAGCACCAGGGACCTTGGTTTGATTCCACCCTTGGGCAACTGTCTGTGTGGAGTTTGCACGTTCTCCCTGTGTCTGCATGTGTCCCCTCCAGGTGCTCCGGTTTCCTCCCACAGTCCAAAGATGTGCAGGGTACGTGGTTTGGCTGTGCTAAATTGTCCATAGTGCCCAGGGATCTTTAGATTAGGTGGGTTAGACATGGGAAATCAGGGTTAGGGAAATGGGTCTGGGTGGAATGCTCTTAGGAGGGGTGGTGTGGACTTGTTGGGCCAAATGGCCTGTTTCCACACTGTAGGGAGTCTATGATTCTAAAGCCCCTGACTAACCACATGAACACATGTCAACTGTGGAAGGCCTACACGATATAACAGACGACAAAGGAAAATCGCTGACAAGCGTGTATCCTCCCTGATGAGCTCATGCGTTCTATGCTCATTTTGAACAGAATGTCTGTGAAATGATGTAACCTACCCCGACAGGCTCGGATGCACCTATAACCATGGTCACCGACACAGATGTCAGATTGGCCTTCTTGAGAGTGAACCCATGGAAGGTGACTGGCCTGGAAAGAGACCCCAGCCGTGCACTCAGATCCTGTGGGCATCAGCTGGCGGGAGTATTTGCAGAACATCTTTAACTTTTCCTTCCTATGATATGAGTTTCCCAACTATGTTAAGAAGATCGCTATCATTCCGGTGCCAAAGGACTATCAGGCAAAGTACCTTAATGACCACTGCCTGGTGCCTTTAACATACATCATAATGAAGTGCTTCGAGAGGTTGGTAATGACACACGTCAACTCCAGCCTCCCAGATTGCCTTGATCCACAGCAATTCACCTCCCATCACAACAGGTCCACACCAGACACTATCTCCTTGGCCCTACACTCACCTCTGGAACATCTGGATAACATGGACACTTACGGTTCACTCTTAATTATTATTATTAGCTCCGCCTTCTACACCATAATTCCAACCAAACTCATCTCTGAACTCCGAGACCTAGGTGTGGGCTCCCCCCTCTGCAGCTGGATCCCCAACTTCGGAATCCACAGACTGCAATCAGTAAGGATAGGCAACAACATCTCCTCCACAATAATGCTCAACACTGGTGCCCTGTAAGGCTGTGTACTCAGCCCCTTACTTTTCTCCTTATACACTCATGACTGGGTGTCCAAATTCAGCTCTAACTCCATTTACAAATTTGCTGATGACACCACCGTAGTGGGTTCATCTCAAACAATGACGAGACAGACCACAGGAAAGAGATAGACAGCTTAGTGACATGGTGTAAAGATAACAATCTCTCCCTCAATGTCAGCAAAATGAAGGAGCTGGTCATCAACTTCAGGAAGCAGAGTGGAGGATATGCCCCTGTTCGCATCAATGGTGTTGAGGTTGAATTGGTTGAGAGCTTCAGGTTCCTAGGAGTAAGTATCACCAATGATCTGCCCTGCTCCATCTACCTCGATGCTACAGTCAACAAAGCACACTAACACCTCTACTTCCTCAGAAGGTTAAGGAAATTCAGCATGACCACAATGACTCTTACCAATTTTTACAGATGCATCATAGAAAGCATCCTATCCAGACTGTCAAAGCTTAGTACGGCAATTGGTCTGCACAAGACCGCAAGAAGTTACAGAGAGTTGTGAACGCAGTCCATCATGAAAACCAGCCTTCCATCCATTGACTCTGTCTACACTTCCCGCTGCCTCAGGAAAGCAGCCAACAATAACCAAAGACCCCTTCCACCCTGGTCATATTCTCTTCCACCCTCTTCCAATGGGCAGAAGATACAAAAGTTTGAAAATATGAACCAGCAGATTCAAGAACAGCCTCTTCCCTGCTGTTAATAGATTTATGAATGGACCTCTCATATATGAGAATTGATCTCCATCTGCACCCTCTCTGTATTCCATTTATTCTGCATTTTATTCTATTCCCTTATGTACTTCTGTAAGTTATGATTTGTCTGATTAGCATGCTAAACAATACATCTCCGTATGTGACGATAATAAATCAAATCAAAACCTGTCTAAAAGGAGCGCTACACTTTCCTCAATGCCTAGTGTAACCCATCATCCTCTTGTTGTTCAATGTGGGACTGTCATGTACAGGAAAGTGTTCAAACAGTTCAAAACATTCACTGCTATTCAGCAGCACCAAAATTGAACAATAAGTGAACAAACAGAAGCCGTTTTTGCCTTTGGGATCAGACAGAGATGATTTGCCTTTTGAGCAGCCACAAATTTACAGTCAATGAGTGATCACTGCATGCAGCTCATATCTATTAGAACTGGGTGTCAATTAGATCCTATCTGACAATGCAGTGGTCTATCATGGTGATGTTAATATTCCTCCTGCTTGTCTCCTCATCTTCCCCCTCAGAAAACTGTTGCCGCCCTCCCAGCTCTTCAAAGCCCATACCATCACCTTGATACCTGCTCCATTTACACATAGCACAAGATGAGAGGACTATGCAGCACACTCTGTCTGGAATGTATTGTAAGGACACCTCGGACCAATCCAAACATCTGGAACCTCACTTTCAGCATGTATTGCTCGATGATGGGTCTGGTAGAAGAATGAACTTCTGAGGCAGGGTCACTGAACTCGAAATGTTAACTCTGCTTTCTCTCTGCAAATGCTGCCAGACTGGAGTTTTTCCAGAAATTTCTGGTAGCGTTGTATCTACACTGGACCTCAGTCAGAAGTTCTGTAGTGGAGTCATCAGCTGTGATCACAAAGGATAGCTCTTAGCAAACATCCTTGTAATGCATTCAGCCTTTGAAATGAACCAGGAATATAAGAGTTCTCAAGCATCTAGGCACATGACAGTTGCCAGGGTACCTGTCGCAGACTTATGAGATGTGGTAATGGTAACCACAGATGACCTGTACATTGATGAAATTGAACCTTTTTGTATTGATAAACTCAACTGTGTTATGATATAGTCCTCACAGTGCAATGTGTATACAATCTATTATGCCTTGCATCTAGAAGAAGGGAACTATGTTGACAATTTCTACTCCTCGGGCTGCAGCACTGACCTCATAAATCGGGCAAAATTGCATTACTAACAGCATTGAGACATCTATGGGTTGAGGCGTAAGAGACCCCACACAGGTGCCAGTGGTTGCTTGGAAGCAGCCAGTTCATAAAAGTTGAACGCAGCTGTCACCTTGGTGGCCACTGGAATAGGACAGCCACTCAGTCCCTCATGTTGTAGTTCTGAGGAAGGGTCACCGGACCCGAAACGTTAACTCTGTTTTCTCCTTCACAGATGCTGTCAGACCTGCTGAGCTTTTCCAGCAACTTTGTTTTTGCTCCTTCATGTTGTAGGCTTTGTTCTAACAGCTGCAATAGTTCTGTGACAGTGTACTAGAATGTCCTTAGTCTATGGTGGCCTCACTCACCAATAGATTCAAAGACAAAGGACTCGGGGCCTTCATTTCTGTGCATCCGGTTTCTCCTCCAAAGCCTGATGGACATTCAGTTGTGACCTCTTGGACCATTGTATATAGTTCTGGTCCTTATCTTTTAGAAATGATATACTGGCATTGGAAACAGTTCGGAAGGCTAGTTCATGGATTGAAAGGCCTGCCAAGAACAGCTATACAGATTGGGCCTTTCATTATTACAGTTTAGAAGAATGAGAGGTGATCTTATTGTATAAGATTTTGAGGGGGCTTTACAGATAGATTTTGAGAAGATGTTTCCTTTAATAGGGAAATTCTGAATTAGGTACAGAATAAGGGAGCATTCATTTAAAACTGAGATACGATAGAATTTCTTCTTTCAAGGGTAGAGAATGTTTGGAATTCGCTACCCCAGAGAGTTGTGGAGGTTAGATCACCACAAGCCTATAGATAACCTCACTTTCCTGCACCCTAACCATGTTAAAAAATGCCATCCTCTACGGACACGCCCTGCATATACACACGGTCTGCTCAAATGAGGAGGAACACGACAGACACCTAGAGATGCTGAAAAATACCCTCAAAAGATTGTGTTACAATGCTCAACTCATTGATCGCTGGTTCCAACGTGCCAAAGAGAAAAACCTCCTCTGAAGACAGATACAGGACACGATCGATAGAGTAGCCTTCATCATCCAGTACTTCCCTGGAATGGAGAAACTACGCCATGTTCTTCGCAGCCTTCAATGTGTCATCAATATTACAAACATCTTGCCAAGACCATCCCTAGGCCCCCACGTCTCGTCTTCAAACAACCACCAAACCTTAAACAGACCATCATTTGCTGCAAACCACCCAGCCTTCAGGACAGCATCAACCGCAGCTCCACACAACCCTAACACGGCAACCTCTACAAGACATGTCAGATCTTTGACATGGACACTACCATCACACGTGGGAGCAGCACCCACCACATACATAGCAGGTACTCATGTGATTTGGCCAATGTTGTCTACCTCATACACTGCATCCAAGGATGCCCTGAGGCATGATACATTGGCGAGATCATGCAGACACTATGACAATGGATGAATGGACACTGCGCAACAATCGCCGGACAGGAATGTTCCCTCCCAGTCGGGGAACACTTCAGCATTCAAGAAAATTCAGCCTCCGATCTTCAGGTAAGCATTCTCTAATGCAGCCTTTGAGATGCACAACGCAAAATTGTTGCACAGAAACTGATAGTCAGATTCTGTACCCCTGAAGACGGCCTCAACCATGATCTTGGGTTCATGTCGAGCTACAGGTAACTCCGTCATGCTGTTCTGTGTTTGTAAAATCTTCCTTACTGTCCTGTCTTAACATCATCACCTTGATAAATTGTTATGATCTCTCTACCTTAATTAGTTTGTACAGTTTTGCATTACTTACTTCTTTGGTTAGACCTTCAGCATGCGACTCTTATACCTATCATGTTATTCCAGCCATTTGATTTGTCCCCAGCACCACCTTATTTTTATTTTTTTGTAGTTATCTGTCTGCCTCAATTAATTGGATTATAGGTCATCCCCTTCATTTACTATTCAGCTGTTGACACATTACTCACACTGTCTGATACTTTTGATCACCTGCTGAGACTTATTATCCAGCCTGTCTACACCCCACTCACAGCATTTGTATGATCGTTTGATCTCTCTGCCTGTTGATCTCTCTGCCTATAAATTTTCTGCCGGTATGCTTTTCTTCACTTCACCTGACATAGGGGCAGCACTTTGAGCGTTTGTGATTTCAAATAAACCCATTGTTGTGTAACTTCTGATCTAGATTACCGAAAGCATTGCAAAAAGGATGTAGATAGATTTCTCAAATATCAAGGAGTTGAGGACTATGATGAGCTGGTTGAAAAGGGGAATTGTGGTCTGGGGTAGATCAGCCATGATCATGTTGAACGGCAGGAGGGGCCGAATAACCTACTCCTGCTCCTATTTCTTATGTTCTCTGTAATGAGCGTAGTCAGGAATTATATCACTTACATGACAGTTTAGTACACTCCCCCAGGCTGTGGGGACATGGAGAATTCTGACAATGAGGGTCAGGGAATGAACTTACACAAATGAACTTTCACACAGGGACCTGTTTGTGCTGATTGTGGTTTAAGTTATGTCATGCAAAAGCGAGACGATTATAAATGCATACGATAACTGATAGATTGTGCTCTCACCCCACATCAATCAAGAAAGGCTGCATTGCATGTAAGAGCATGTTGGCGAATACTTACAGTTCAAGGTGAGCGGAAATCGGTTACGTGCTCTTCTGCAGCCTGGGAGATTTTACAGTATATTTGTGCTTTGCACGTGCCACGTTTAAGGTCATCCGTGATTACATCTGTCTCACTAAGATGACTATCTTTAACCTGCAATGACCAACGACATGGTGAAGATTGCTTATGACCAGGACTTGTATCCCACATAGTTGGATACTGCATACATTTCACATGCAGGGGGCTATGACTGCAGATGACTTCAGTCTGTATTTTGAAAATGTCTGATTAATGCCCTTTGGAAAGCATCAAGTCGGTCACAAGTAGAACCCGCATGCTCAGAGAGAAAAAAAAAACAGCCTGAGTGCCCACTCTGGGTATGGTCACAGCCATTTTCCATTTTGAGTACACATTTACAATTCGTGTCAGTAGCTAAGCAATACAGGCCGTGCTTGGCACAGTGAGCTGCAGATTCAGACTAGTAATCAGGTCCTCTGTACTATGGTGATTTCGTATCCGTTTCTCATGGCATTCACTGTTGTGACTATCAGGGCTGAGCTTCCAAACATTCCAACACATCAGTTTGAATCACAACTTCATCTCCCAATATTACCCCTGAGCCCTATCCCTATAGATTAGTCACTGCACCTCCATTAATGTCAGCATTGTAGTGAAAATCAATAACACTCCTTCTGCAGTAACCCCATGTCCTCCAATACACTATCATCTTACGTGTTGAGTTTCTCCCTTCACAATTATTGTCCATTTTGCATCCCAGCTCGCTGAGTCCAATCCACAGAATTGACTTTGCCAATTGCCCTACCACAGTGCTGACCCCTGATAACTCCTGTATCCTTGACTTTTATTGAACTAACCCCTAGCACAAACTGTGGCCCACTCCCTGATTAACTTTGACAGACAGCCCAGACTGTTGTATGAATGGACCCTGGGTTGATTTCTCTGCAGCTCCCTGACTGACTTACCATGATTTTCCAAATTGGTTGCAGGGACCTGCAGTGGATACTGTGTCCCATTCTCTGGACTGTAGAGATAAGTGCCCCAGGACTGTGAGTAGCTCCAAGCACTACCTGACTGTATCCAAGCCCCTGGAATGATTGTGGATAATGGCCTTGACTTACTGAGCCAGAACCCCCTGACTGAAGGCTGTCTCCATTAATCTGATTGATGAGTACTACCCTTAGACTTTGAGACACAGTTGTTTGCTTGCTGTACATGCAGAGTGTTTGCTACATTCACTGCTGGCATGTGATACAGGTGTGAGATTGACGTTGCATGGTGTTGTACAGCAACATGTCCACTGCCTTGACTGATGATTGCTGACAACTATAACAACTTGCCTGGCTAAAGGGAAAGACATAAGTACTCTGAGCCTTTAAGCTTTGGCTGAGGGGGCAAAATGCAAAAAGGCAAAAATACTGTAAGTATCCAAGCAGGCGCAACATGAGTGAGGACCAAGTGAGCAAATGAGGATTCCTGTGGTGTAACTTGCTGTAGTCCCTGAGTTGGATGCTTGTCCCTGTGTGTAAAGTGTCCTTGCAGCAGCATTGGAAAGAGAGGCAGCAATGTGCTCCAAAGTGCAGCAGAACCAAGGGCAGGACAATGGTTAGCATTGCTGCCTCACTGTGCCAGGGACACGGGTTCGATTCCAGCCTTGGGTGACTGTCTGTGTGAAGTTTGCACATTCTCCCTGTCTCTGTGTGGATCGCCTCTGGGTGCTCTGGTTTCCTCCCACAGTCCAAAATGTGCAGGTTAGGTGGATTGGTTATGCTATATTGCTCACGGCGTCCAGGAGTGTGCAGGTTAGGTAGGTTAGCCATGGGGAATGCAGGGTTACGGGGATAGGGAAGGGAAGTGGGTCTGGGTGGGATGCTCTTTGGATGGTTGGTGTGGATAGGCCGAATGGCCTGCTTCCACACAGTAGAGATCGAAGATGTGACTTGAGGTTGTGAAGAGGTCTGCATATATCTGATGCCATTGTTTGCATGGGGTTTGAAGGGGTCACTGCCCATGGAATGTGCCCTGAGATGTTGACAACTGGTGTCCAAGATGGGGGGCTGGTGGAACACGCGATAATGTCCTCAGCTTACCACTTTGACTTTCATGTTAGGAATTGGCATTGTCTAGTTTCTATCTGATGAGTGAGAAAATGGGACGCTGCACATAAATGAGGCAGGGTGAACCAATAATGAGATGTTAATGCACTTAATTCGGCCTCTCGCTACTCACTGTCAAGAATCTTGTCTTGCTGTTCAACACTTGACTGAATACTGGCTGCTGGCCAGATCTTTTCAAATCTCTAGTAATAGCACATGTTGTTCAGTGCCTAAAGATACTGCCCATAAGGTATTTGTTTCCAGTCATCAGTTTATGATTGGTAAGTTAGTGTGAAGAACCCAGTATCCCAATAGTTTGGATGCTCTTCCTGATCATTAAAATTCAAATCATTGCTGATTCTTACTCAATCTGATTGTCTCCTCTCCCTGCAGTGTTGGAAATACTATTCTAAAAGGATGCTGGACCAAGGTCCTAGCTGCTTCTCCAGGTGAACATAAAAATTCCATCTTCAGTAAAAACAGGAAACATTGGAGATACTCAGGTCAGACAGCTTCTATGGACATAAATAAGGTTGGTAGGCTGAAATTTTCCATTTTTTTTGGCAAGGTTTCAAGAGGTTTCATTGAAGGTTTCCCATCAATGTTCATGGCTACTATTCTCATGCAATCTTTGCCTGCTCACCTCATTAATTATCCATTCCACCCTTCTTATTCAATCATGCAGGAGCAATGGTGGAAATGCTCAAAACTTCTGCAATCTTGTTCTGTTCACGACATGATGCTATATTTAGATCTCAACTGTGCACCACTTCAAATACTGCAGGCCAGCGGGTCCTAAATAATCTACTGTGAACAAAATAGTTTCTGATCAGAAGAAGTAAGAATCAATTCGGAGATGGAAGTGAACTGAATTGCAGAAAGCTTTTGCTCCAAGAAAACCATAGCAAATCCTTTGAATGTGATACATTTCAGTTATTTACTGGTATCTGCCAAATATACTAAACCACGCAGTGCTACATCCAGCAGTTAATTTGGCAGTTATTGAGCACAAATCAGAGAGGTTCATCCTTTTCTTAACCTGGGATGAATTCCCAACTTTATAACGTCATAGTGAACAGATTGCGATTTTCCTATGAAGTTGTTGAATGGGTCTTTCCCATCTTTGGCTCCTAATTCAGTTCTCTTGGAATATCTTTTTTAATCAGAAAAAAAAGCATTAACTTTGAGTTCCTTCAGATGGATAACTCACAAGAAGTCCCTGTAAAATATTATAACTATAAACTGTTTTTACTAACAGAGCATTGTAGAACTCAGAACTCTGCAGTGTACAAGCTGTTAGACAGTAATCTTTTCAACATAAGGGAGAGGTCTAATATTAAATAATATTGCAGTGAAACAGTTTTTGCTCCACTCCTTGCCTATATTACTGTGTTTAGGTTACCAACCATCCATGGTTGTTTTGAAGTCTCCAGGGATTCAACATATACTTCCATAACACAGTTAGGTGTCACCTTAGACAAACATTGAAGGCTAATTTGAAATCAAAATTGAGGTAACATTTTAATATTTCCTTTGAATGCTTAATTTTTTTTAGATGGAAGATATTGATGATTTTCTTCTTTGGGTTTTAACAGTAATAGATTCTCAAGATGGCTACAGAGTACATAGACCACTCCACCATGTCAAGGGGCCCCAGTAAGCTGCACTGTGGTGCTTTCCCATTGGCACCACCGTTAACTTATTCTTAACAAGCTCAAGGTTCTACCACTATTGCATAATTAATGGCATCTCTTTTCATATGCAAGCACCAACACAATCTCCATTCTGAAGAAGTCAGTCCTTCAGGACTTCAGCTCCTCTTTCAATTCTGGGAAAGTAGGGACATCGATCCATCAGAAGATGCCTTGATAAGCCTTTCTCCTGCATCCTCCACCAGCTCAGAGACTTTCAACTTGCTGGGAACAAGGGACCTTGACGTCCCTCCTGATGTCCCTTCTTCTCAAGGAGACAGAGCCACGCCAGCAGTTACTCAGAGAAGGGAGGAATCATACTCAGCATCCCCAGAAGTTTCTTACTGACGATGATCCCTGGGGAAGGCCACACTGAATTAACTGTAGCAGACCACGCTCCAATTGGTACTGCGTATAAATTAGCTCTGCCAGCCTTTAATTGTCTGGCAACTCTTCGGGGCTGGCTTACCACCTGAGGATTTAATTCTGTAGGAGGTCCAATATTGCTCCCTTTAGTGCCTGATTGCATTAAAATAACATCACTCAATCTTTGGAGAGGTGACATTGGTTTCCAATGGGTTCTCCCACTGAGGAGCTGATCACACAGTATCTGTGTGAAATTCCTCCACTAAATCTATTCACTCTTCAAACAAGCTGTCCTGAGAATTTTTATCCCTTTGTGTTTTTATTTTAGATTTGCTGCACTTGCAATACCTTGCTTTTAAATGAAAGCTTCATCGTATTTGAAGGCTAAGGGCTTTTTCTAGGTAACTTGGCTACATCTACCCTCAGCAAAGCCAGTTAATTAATCAATTACTGCATTCCTGGCTGTGTGAAAATTGCCTGGTCTGCTTGTTGATATAACAATGATGATGCTCCAACAACATTCTGTGGTTGTGATGTTCTTTGGGATATCCTAAGGATGTGCAAGACATTATATAAATGCAATCCTGATTTTTGTAATGCTGTGTGCTTGTAGACTGTGCAGTTTCATTCTTCAAATTCCATTATTGCAAACACTTGGTAGTCCCTTAACTTTGGTTTTCTCAACAACAACAACAAAAAACAAAGTTGCTGGAAAAGCTCAGCAGGTCTGGCAGCATCTGTGAAGGAAGAAATAGAGTTAACGTTTCGAGTCCGGTGACCCTTCCTCAGAACTGCTGAGTTTTTCCAGCAACTTTGTTTTTGCTCCTGATTTACAGCATCCGTAGTTCTTTCGGTTTTTATTTGGTTTTTCTCAATCTCACCTCAGCTCAGGTCTCTGTGCTTTGGTAAGACATTTGTATGGATTGGGGATTGTGTATCTGCTTTATAATAGTCAATATAAACTATGTCATATCATATCATCCCTCCAGTGTGGAAACGGGCCCTTCGGCCCAACAAGTCCACACCGATCCTCAGAGCATCCCACCCAGACCCATCTTCCTGTAACCCACCTAATCTACACATCCCTGAACACCAGGGCAACTTAGCATGGCCAATCCACCTAGCCTGCACATCTTTGGACTGTGGGAGGAATTCGGAGCACCTGGAGGAAACCCACGCAGACACGGGGAGAATGTGCAAACTCCACACAGACAATCACCCAAGGGTGGAATTGAACCCAAGTCCCTGGTGCTGTGAGGCAGCAGTGCTAACCACTGAGCCACCATGCTGCCCATCTATATGGATGTCTAAATATTTTGATAATGTGTAATGAATTACCACAAATCACAGCGTACAAGTTGACCCTGTATAGGTGCACCCCATTTTTGCCATTGTAAAAATCATGACTTCACATAAACTTGGCATATAGGTCAACCCTCTTTTCCAGCCAATCTATGCTATACAGTCATTAGTAGACAGCTTCAATTGTTCATGACTCAAATGCACATTTCACTTACTGGTATCATATAATAAAGCTCAAGGGATCAAGCACATGATATGGCTGTGCTGCAGAGATACACATGAGGTTAATACATTGCCCATTCTTTGTGTTGGGCACTGGTCATTTCAAAATGACCACCCATATCCATGTACATTTTTATGTTTGGTTTATAAATTAACTTAATTTTAAGGCTTCAAATATCAACTGACACACTAACATCTATTGCATGTTAATCATTCATAATGTCCGAAAAGTGGCTTCCTCAATATCAAATGACAAATAGGGGATGGATTTCAACGTCAGGATTGGGGCTGAAAATAGGCCTTAGCAGACCGTCTGCCAATTAAATCCCTTGTCAGATTTTCCTTTCAGTGAAAGGGAAAATATTGACAGGTGTTGCATAACTTTTCACATCAATGTGTCTTGCAGCAGACCAGCTAAATTTCTTTATTTCTTGCAGGAGCCAAAGGAACAAACGATACAAAGCTACATAAAACATGGATAGAATTCTTTCAATTGCACAACCAACAAGTTCTGCATTGTCAATATTTTATCACCTACAACACATTCCCATTGCAGTCTACTACTGTTCATTATGCATCAGAAAAGCACATTGTTATTGAAGCTGTAGAAAGGCTCCAAAGGTTAATTATGATGGTAGTCACTAAAAGGCTTGGATGAGGTAAAATATGCAAAAATATTCAAGACAACTTCGCTGCTTGCTCAATGTAGAAAAATGGAAAGCAGTTCTGTGCTTTTAGTAACAAGTTGAATTGCAGGTGTTCTCTAGTAAGATGCCAAGGCTTGGGAGCTCACAGTCCTTATTCGTAGTGTTTAACCACGAGATATGTGGGTCAATTTGAACGTCAGCATTAGTATTCCAAGGCTACCAGCTGTGAAACTGATATGCGGCACCGTTATTTTTATCCTCTCCTCAACTGCGGCTCTTATTCAGTTGATGTGTAGGAAATCTGAGATTACACACATTATCTCCTTCTCCTCCCAAAACTACGTCTTAACAACACAGTACTCCTCCAAACTGATAAACTCCTTCATCACAAAATACAGACTTTCTTTCTAATTTCAAATTTAATAGTAATCCTGTTATTATGTAGCTGTGAAAATGACGCTATGAATTTTTGATATATTATAGAGCAGATTTAGAGATGTAGATACTGACATACAGCATTTTTCAATTCAGCATGAGGAGCACCTGTCAATAGTAATACTTTCTAGCCAGCCCCTTACAGATATGGACATACTAAGATCACTTTTGTAGCTTCATATCAGCGTTGTATCAGCTACATAAAGTAATATACAACTGTTCCTGCAGAAAATACTTATCAGTTACAGTAGCAGAAGCAACACGAGTAAGACAACAAACAGAAAAGAAACATGCAATACAGAATTATCAAGTACTGAGCTCAATACAGAGTCCATCTTCAATCAGATGGTTATAGCTTAAAGACCACACTTACTTTGTCTTAATCTTGGAATGAGAGAAGAAATACATTGCCTCATGTAGTGTTGACATGCCATCACTTAACTTAAGGTTCTGAATAGCAGAAGGAGATTGAGAGATGATGCTCGTCAATAAACCCAGGTGGTCAGTAGCTACAAATGATATGATGAAGTCCAAGTAATGAAATCTTGGCTGAAACTCCTACCTTGATATACTTAAAATAAAGGCCATGTTAAGCCAGTGCAGACCATCTGGGAAATGGAGAGAGGGCTGATTCATTCATGTTAAATGTTCCCTTTGCATGTAACCATGTATAGTCCCTGACAATTATATCATTTGAAAGTTAACTCAGTAAATTTCTCCGTGTTCTTGATTACCCTATATTTTTGACCAAGGAAGAATTGATAGTTTCCAGGCAGAAGAAGTAAGAACCAAGTGGCAGCTAGTAGTCAACTGGATTGCAGAAAGCTTTTGTTACATGAAAACCATAGCAAATTCTTTTAAAGTGATACATTTCAGTTATTTACTAGTATCTGCCAAATATACTAAACCAAGCAGTGTTACAGCCAGCAGTTAATTTGGCAGTTATTGAATAGAAACCAGAGGAGGGTCATCCTTTTCACATCCTGGAATGAATTCCAAATTGTATAACATCATAGTGAACAGATTGCAATTTTCCTACGAAATTGCCCAATGGGTCTTTCCATAAATCTTTGGCTCCTAATTCAGTTTTCCTGGAAATTGTATCATTTTGAGAGAAAAAAAACAAAGAACTTACTTTGAGTTCCTTCATATGGATAACTCACAAGAAACCCTTGTAAAATATTGCAATTATAAAATGTTTTTACTAACACAGCATTGTAGGGCTCAGAATTCTGTGGCTGTACAAGCTGTTAGAGATTAGTCTTTTCAACATAAGGGAAAGGTCTTTATTTAATAATATTGCAGTGAAACAGTTTCTCCTCCACCAAATATTGCTCTGTTTAGGTTGCCAATCATCCAAGATTGTTTTGAAATCTCCAGGGATTCAAAATATATTTGCATGGCACTGTTAGGTGTGCGTTATAGAAACATTAAAGGTGAATTTGAAAGCAAAATCTGGGTGACTTTTTAAATATATCCTTTAAATGCCAACATTTTTTAGTTGGAAAAATATTGATGATGTTCTTCTTTGGGTTTTAACAAGCTCATTTAATTAATTGGCTGTAACAAAATAAATTCTGCTGCTACCCTTCACAGAAATGTTCAATTGTTCAATGTGAGATCACGAGAGTCTGGTAACTGATCTATGATCAAGTGCTTGATTAATTAAGCCTGGTTGTGGTCTCAGAGAAAAGCAATTAAACTATGAAAATAGCTGGAATTCTTAGAGTTAATGTTTTAAAGTACCAGACGCAAAGTCCCAATGCAGATTTAAGCTCATTTGTTTAAGATATGAAATATATAAAAGTCATCCTATGTGGTATTAGAGTACCACAACCAGTGAGGCCCCATGTTTATGCTCAAATAATCCAGTTGATACCACAATTCACCACAAAGGTGGAGATGGGATTAAAAAAAAGTACTGTTTCACTAACAGTAGGAAACATCTTGAGCCTGTTTGTTTTTCAATTGGTAATATGAAGATAGTGGGATTGCAAAAATGAACTTTTCAGACAACCAGTGGTGTGGGGGCAGAATAGTTGGAGGGAAGGCATTATCATATGGATTTCCAGGAATATAGCCGAACAACATTGTCAACCTAATCACCTCCCTATGGAACCTGTAGCTGAATTCCTTCTTCTCCTCAGTTCATGTATGCTGTGGTTAATTGTAGCACCAATTAGGTTGTTATATGCTGAACCATTTGGGGAGATCAGCATGGCAACAGGTTTTGTCCTGTTATGGATTAAACATTTTAGATAATTGAGCCTGGTAAACATAAATAAGAATGTGCCAATTAGATTAATTAATCAATTTTCTCTGGGCAGGGGAATGATCTGCAGAAATTTAAGAATTTTCAACGCCTTGGGCATCCCTTTCCTCCGTATGCTGGTCATTAAAAATTTAAATTAATTACTCAATTTGTATAATTGCATAATTTACATCAGGGGTGTCAGTTTTCTGGATGAATTAAAACAGCTAAAACCAAGTATATATAATTATTCATTTTATTCTGTAATCACCATGTCTCAGTGTGGTATCTTTGACTGCATGTTATCTGCTAGTGCCTTGAAGTCTGGTTTGCAGTTTGTGTACAGTCCATCAAATGGGTATCTGTGAGGTGGGTGTGATGCTTAGACTGGACTGTGTTCATTTGGGAGAAAACTGCTCACAGAGGTATGTGTAGTCAAGATAAGTATTCACTTTAAAAGCACAGGATAGTAGAAGTGGGTTTTTTTTTTCTCTAATTACAAATTCACAAAAATCACAGTTGCCTGAGCTGCCTTTCAGCTTGTGTGTGTAGTAATTATCCCATATCAACTTCACTGCTTTGTGAATCAAAGACCTGATGGAATTTGGTAGCCAGCTATCAATGTATACCTGAAGGGTTTCAGATAAATGTGGTGATTTATTCCATCAAATCTAATTCCTGAAATAGCCTGTTGAATTCTTCTGCAAACTTTGTCAGGTATGCACAGAGTTTTCTAGGTGGAACCATTTTTCTTTGTTTTTTTTCTCTCTAGTATTTTCTCCATATGTGGGAAATGTAGCAGTTTCTTTTGAAATTGGGAGGACTTTAGTTTCAATGTATTCCTAAGCATTGATCATGTTTGCTAAGTCTTTGTCCAGTCCCTGCAGTTCACAGTTCAGCTTGTTCAGTTTTGATGTTATGTCAATAAGGAATTTGAGGTTGTGACCACACATTGACAGCTCATTGCACATTTCCCTCCTTGATTTAAGGAAAGTGACGATTTTGGCCATCAGACCTGAAATCCTTTACTGGATCTTCTCTCAACTTAACCACCTCCCATAAGAATGGAGGATTAGTTCACAATTGCCAGTATCGAGTTTGTCAAGTAAGACTTTAAACAAATGGAGCTGAAGGGCTCTTGCTCGAATCAAGTTTACAATCCGAAGAACAATTTGCATTACGTGAGAAATGTCCATGACTTTAATTGCCAATGCTTGCGGGTAGA
Organism: Rhincodon typus; assembly: GCF_021869965.1. Taxonomy (NCBI): domain Eukaryota; kingdom Metazoa; phylum Chordata; class Chondrichthyes; order Orectolobiformes; family Rhincodontidae; genus Rhincodon; species Rhincodon typus. The sequence continues at coordinate 32,710,043 of NC_063356.1, forward strand.
CTTAATATATGAATTGACAAAGAAGACAAATTGGGATCTTTTCTGCAAAATGCAACAAAACTCTGATTTAATCCAAGCATACTTAATGCACAATCAGTTGTGATGGAAACCAGTTCCTTGAATGGCAAGTTTTAATCAAGCACATGCCTTTTGATGTTGTAGGTATTGTTGCCCTTCGTTCTCCTTTTAAAGGGCATAAGGATGAGATGATCCTCCTTGCTTGTCATGTCCTTAAGAGCACTAAAGTAGTCAGTTGGACTATGTTGATCGTATCAATGATTTCATCAAACTGCATGAAGAAGCATTCACAGTCTTTCAGGTCCTACTATAGTTGCTGGAAGACATTTTTGTACAAAGGTTTTATGCATCAAGTAACATGCTCTGTATTGTTGATATTATTTCTTTTGAATAAAGAGTCAGTGGCAATGGATGATTTCTTGTGTTTTGCCAGAGGATGGCAAATGCAAGCTAATGCTTCAGTGCAGGGCCTATCTTTTGCTGCTGGTTTAGGGGGAAAAAAAGGCAATTTTCAAAAGCCCCTCAGCTTGTCAACTTGCTTTGTCCAAAGCATGCAGTTCATGGGAAAACTATCCTTGAATTTATTGTGCATCATTGTGTGGTGTAGTTCCAAATTTCCCCTTTTTACTTATCAATATAGTTAGTGACATATAGGCAAACACTTTTCTTTTACAGTTGCGAACAGAAATTCGTTTTCCCATTCTGTATAAAATCTGTAGACTTCTGGATTCTAAGGTGGCCCAGGTTCAGCGTTCATCATTATTGCTTTACTGTATAGTTTGTGGTGTCACTCTGCCACCCGTGGAGACATGGGTGGTCACTTCTGTGGTTGAGTTCTTTTCAGGCCTCCTGGTCAGCTTGCATTTCTCTGGTATTCAATGGCGGTGTCCTGAGATACTTTTCTTCATCCTGCATGGACCTATTAAATAAGCAGCAGAAGGAAAAACAAAACTGCAAGAGAACGGACATAGGAACGCATCTAGCTGAGCTTCTGTGTTGGAGAGTCCACATGAACATGATGATGGACTGAGTAACTTCCCATGTTTCTAGTACTGCAATATACTGGCATCACACATCAGTTCCTAGTATGTTTTATTTGTTAACATTATCGCCACTAAACTACTCTGCACTGATCGTCTGGGTCAAACTGAAATATAATGCAACAAACTGGCAAAGTCTTTTAAAAAGCGTACACATCACTAGACTTGTGGCCTGTCATACAGCAACATGGAAGTGCGGGCAGACAGTGAGATTGACTGACTGTCAGAGACTTGAAGTAGACACTCCTACTACTTAAATGGCAATGGGGGCCATAGGACTCTGACTTCCATACTAGAATGGGCCAGCTTTTTGAAAGATGCTGGTATTTTTGGGTTTTCAGTGGCAGGCTCTTTTGAAAATGGTGCAGCCCACAACATTGGGGTTTGTTTCCTGGGCAGCCTGCAAGTGGATCGGAGAGGTGCAATGATGGTTGTGAGGACTTGGCACCCGACATTTTGCGAATGTTTATGGAGGGGCTGTGTGCGACTGATGTCTGTTTTATGTCCTGAGATGCTGTTTGCTGCTGAACAAAAAGGGTCCTCGCAGCCAGCAGAAAGCTGAAGTCATCAAGTGCATGCACTGACTGCGGTGTTGCAAAACCTTTTGTGTGTGCATTTGGTAAATTTATGAAGCAGAATATTAATGAGGTGAGCTGTGCAGTTAATAAGGTATTTAACAGGCTATAATCCCCATTAATTGGCAAATCACTGCTGCCTGGCAAGAAATTTGCCTTGCTGCCCAGCAAATCTATAAATGATACATAGAATTGCAACTGATGTTGAGATAGGCCTCCCAGGACTTCATACCTGAATCTGCCTCAAATCTCACCATAGATCACATCAACCAGGCCCTTATAAGATTCCAGCCTAAAGTGCCTTCCACCAAAACATGTAAAATTAGCCACAGTAATAGAGCTTCTATATATTAAAGACAGAATTCAATAGACTGAATATTATGTTCCCTTGGGGTGATCAGTTAGGTTTTTGATATTCCATGCAGTTCAGTACAAGCTGTGGGACATGTCAGGAGATATATTTGCAGACAAGTATGTGCTACAGAAGACATGAATGCAGCAGGAGCCATTCAGTGCAGGGCCTCCCCCTTAAGCAGCAAATCTCTTCCCAGGCTGTCTTGCAAGAGAAATTCTGTTTAACACATACCATTTGTAGCCACAATATAGCAGAAAAGGTAATTTTGCTTCCTAAGCCCTTAACTGGCTGCGAGGCAGTGGTTAATCTTCAGATATCATCTCTTCTATAAGGAAGTGTCTTGCTTCTACTAGATGGTTCCCCTGGCATTGGCTCAGATTGGAAACTTGATATGTTGGGAATTCCAGATACAAAGTATATCCTACTGCTTGATTATAATAAGTCAATGCCTCAATAGAGAGTGCCTCAGGGATGTAGCTGAGGAGAATAAAACAAGAAAATTGTCACAGCTTTTACTTCACAGTTTAAAAATTCACACAGTGTAGATGCCAGGAATTCCAGAGGACTCAAATAATGATCTGCATAGGAGAGAAAATTGCTTTGGTTCTAACAATAACATTAGTCGTTGCAGTAAAATACAATGATCTGGGCTTTGTGGTCAGTGGTGAAGTGACCATTGCTTGATACTGGCCTCGAAGGATGCTGTCTATGAAGGTCAAGAGATCTAGGTGTTGTGGATTTCACCTTCTTCAATGTTGATGGAAATCAGTCACCAGGTCAAGAAGATCTCCAGGGATTCCCAACAGTGATGTCATCAAGTCGGGTAAACAGCCTATCACGTTGAAGAATTCTCACAGACTGCAAATTAAGAAGTAAAATGCAACAATTATCTTTCACTTGTTACAAATTTTACAGAGAAGAAAATAAAGATTAGGACATCCAGATTAGCAGCTGGAATATTGTAAATTTGCATATTTTTATAGTATCAAAAGAGACATATTTTATTTAAAAACAAAGTTGCTGGAAAAGCTCAGCAGGTCTGGCAGCATCTATGGAGGAGAAAACAGAGTTAATGTTTCGGGTCCGGTGACCCTTCCTCAGAACTCAAATGGAGACATTTTACCTGATTAGGAAAAAAAAACAAAGATGCAATTAATTTTCCAGGGTTAGAGAGGTTGATCAGTAGTTATTACATTTTAAAGGTTCTTAACAATCATTTTAGTGTCTTTTTTTTTAAAAAAAGTATGTACTGTCCATCCAATGATCTCAAATTATAGCCCTCTATAGGGATGGCAATAAGGAACTCTATGGGGGAGAAGGATTTTCATATTTACCAGCTCATATGTGGATGTTAGAGGCTATTTTCTGTATTGCCACCACTACTACTGAAAAATCTAAGCCACCCCCTCAGAATGTAGGAGCATTGGCCTGAAACCAAACTCAACAATTTTACTGAAATTCTGAGCATTAGGCAAAAAATGAATGTGAACTTTGTCTAAGTTTCAGGAGGATGATTGTCATGCTCTGCATTGAATCCAAAGGAGTTTCCTGTTTACATTGCATGCATATGTAACTTCTGCTTTGTTGTTTTAGTACTGAATTTGGTTCAATAAGAGGAGATCATTTAAGTGGATTAATGCACAGCCTGGGAATGTTGTGATCCATTCAGACCATGATGGCCCCAGTTTCCGTCTTAGTCTCTTATTCTGTGCTGATTGAGCTAAGGTGAAGTTTAGGATGCTATGATCCAACACCCATTGGGGATGGAAATTGAGCAGGATTCTGAATCAGGATGTCACACTGCCAGTTTTCCAATCCTCCTGATATTCTTCTAGTATCCAAGGATTTTTGGAAAATTACAGCCAATGCATCCACTATCTCTGTGTAGCTACTACTTTTAGGATCCTAGGACGTAAGCCATCAGGGCCTGAGGACTTATTTGCCTTTAACCTCATTAATCTGTTCAATACCTTTTCTCCAGTGATGGTGATGGTATTTAATTCGTCCCCCATATTCTTCAGTATCAATGGGTTGGTCGGTCTTCATTTATTCCACCATAAAGACATACAAAATATCCATGTACCACTTCTGGCAATGTGTCCTCAGCAGTGACTATCAGCATCTTTGGAATTATGCTCCAGAATAAACCAATATCATGGGGGGAGTTGGAAAGCAAAAGGTAACCACAATTTTATTTGAATGTATTAATTAAATCGTGCAACATGATACTAGAAAATGTGCAGACTGAAATAAAACCATTATAAATGCTAAAGTACAAATGAACAAAAGGTCACATTGCTATCCAGTTCATCAAAAATAATTCTTGTGCTAACCTAGGAAATAAATAGGCAAATAGACTGAATAAAAGAAAGAAATGCACTTTGTTTATACACCGTAAGTTGTGATAATCTGAATCCGACTGAAAAGCTGATGGAACAGATTCAATCATATTTTTCAAAAAGGTTCAGTCCTCAACAGGAAGAAAATTGTAGGGCTATGAATAACAGTGGAAGGGACCAATTGAAGAAGGTTCCGTCTAGAAATTATAGGTCAAATGTATGATTCAATGATCCTTTCATGACCTTAGGATTGTTTTACTGTGACTAACACTCTTATGAAATGCTTTCACAGTTGTAACCTAGGAAGCTTGGCAACATTGAAACGTGGCAGCCAGCTCTGCATAACAATTTACTGCAAGTCACAATGTGATAATGACCAAAATTTTTTAGTGATGTTTGTTTAGGAATAAATAGTACTAGAACACTGAAAGAACCATTCCTGTTGTACTTTAAGCATAGCATCCTTGTGTTCTTGCAAGAAGGAGTATCGGTTTAGTGTCTCAGTTGAAAAAAGTCACCTTTAAAAAAGCAGCCTCTTAGTGTATTGCACTGGAATGACAGCCTTAACATTATGCCAATGTGTTTGGTTTGAGACTTTAACTGATAACTTTATGACTTGGAGGCAAGACTGCTATCACTGAGCCATGGCTGACACATTTTGTTTTGGAAAGATATAATCTTTTAAGATTTCTAAAGCAAATTATACATCAGCTCAAATGTACCAGAGATCACTTTTTTTTCAGTAGAACGTGGTACCCTGAGGTGGGTGAGAGTCTATTTTCTACTGCAGTCACTTTGAGATCTGTGGGCTAGGCTTTGAGATTTAGCATACGTGAAAGATCTGAGAGATCACTTCTCACTGCCAGTCAAGCAACTTCTTGGTGCTATCTTAAATTCTTGTATTGAAGCCTGTCAAATAACTTTGACAGCGTGTTCAGGGAACCACCCAAAAGGATCTACCATCTCTGTAGAGATTCAAGGAAGTTACTTGTGAACCACTGCCTGATAGACATATGGTGAAAGACTTTTTTTTTTCTGCAAGTATCAGGTGGTGCTGCATTGTTCAACTGGATCCTCTGCTGTAAAAAGTGGTCTATTTTTGCTCCAGGTGTGGTGAAGATTCAATCCTGCCCATCTTTGATATAGACCATAAAAGGCCACAGGTATGGGTGAGTTCTGAAGCCCATGTTGAATGCCCTGAAACTTTAAAGAGTTTTAGAAGGTCTGTCTTGGTTCTCTGCTACTTAATCTCTGTTTTTGTAGAAATTGTTAGATCCTCTAAACCCCTACCTACGCCTCATAGTTCCTCATACTTCCTATGCCAACTCCAATACCAACTTGTGCTTCCATCTGTTCCAGTAGTCCCTCATGTCCTCCCTGCCTACAAAAGGCAAATTTATGCCACCTACACATCCCCATAACCTGTGTCATATTCATTGATACTGACCCATTATCCATCATAGACAAACTTCAGGAGTCATTTGGAGATGAAAGAGTCATAAAAATTTAATATAGCTCTTTTAAACCCACATACTTGGTAGTGAGAAAGAATACCAATTCATAAAATCCATTACAAGCTTTTAGACAATCTCAAATGGTTATCTTGAAAAGCAAACAAACTTTCAATCAGCAGGCACTTTACACTGTCAATTTGTGAACTCTTAGAGTACCCTGCTGCAACAATTTGTTTTTTTGCTTTTGAAATTTAGGCTGGCAGTTAGAACTACGTGATAGTCCTTGGGAAAATATCAACAAATCACTGCGTGACCAAATGTGACCTTTTCTTTTCTTTTCTTTTTCTAACTGCTTTCTGTCTGTGAAGGCAGTATAGTAGAACTGAATTTAGACAACAGATTGCTAGCAAAACTTAGCAGGTGTGACAGCATCTGTGGGAAGAAAGCAGAGTTAATGTTTGAGTTCTTTATAAGTGGCTGGCTGGGTTCTTCCAGCAATTCCACCACCCCACCCCCACCCCCCACCACCTCCAGATCTCCAGCATCTGCAGTTATTTGTAATAATTATAGATGTGTTATTTCAGGGAAGGTGATGGCCTTGTGGCATTATTGTTAGACTATTAATCTAGAAACTCATCTTCTGCTTTGGCAACCTGGATTCAAAGCCCAATGTGGTACTAGGTGACGTTTAAATTCAATTTTAAGAAAAAAAACCTGGAATTAGAAATTTTCCGTTGACTGAAACCTTTGCCAATTGTCGGGGGGAGGAAAAAAAACCCACCTGGCTCACTGATGCCCTTCCTTCCAGGTAAGTAAACTGCCATCCTCACCTAGTCTGACCTACATGTGACTCCAGACCCACAGCAATGTGGCTGACTCTCAACTAGCCCCTGAAATGGTCTGGCAAGCCACTCAGTAGAAGGGCAGCTAGGGACAGGCAATAAATCCTGTCTAGCCAATGATGTCCACATCCCATAAGCGAATTTAAAAAAAAATAGTAATCCTGACAGCTGCAACTTTATTTCTTTTTAAAGTTTCAGGGCATTGAAAAAAAAACACACACAGTGATCCAGACCCTAACCACGCTTCAAGAGCATTAGATCTACTCTATCAATGTATGACTCCCATTCTTAGGATTCAGGCTTTCTATCAGCCAAAATGGGGTCTGCTTCAATGCGTCACATTGTTCCTTCCAGCAAAAATTGATTCAGTCAATCGTGGGAGGGATCATCTAAATCCAGATCTCCCCTTCAGTTTTTTTTTGAAAGTACCACAGTGTCCTTCTAACTATATGATGACCTAGTCCTTGTTGTTTACATACCAAATAACTGGCACAGATTGATGTAACTATACATGTAGGTGTCCATTGGTGAGGTTAATGTTGGTACAATTTTACTTTTTTTTCTCTATGCTTTGCTTTGAGGTTGGTATATCGTGACCATACAGACAAGACTCTATTTTTGATCTCCTGATAAAACCGAAGATGACTAGGGGACAGTATAACTGACCCCTAGTTTAATTTTGATTCAAACAAATACAACTGAAACAGGAAGGAAGATTGTGGCCACAAGCTTTCATGACCCACAATTTGGTAACCACAAAAACCAGGTATTTTTCCCATTATTAAAGGATTCCATGAAATTAAAAATGTGTCGCAAGAGGATGCAATGTAATTATATTATACTACCCTCTGGCAACAAGAGAATACTGTCCCACTGGATTCATGTTTTCAAGTATGTGAAATATCTAATTGCATAATTGATAAATCAAGTGGTAAAGTGTCAACTGAGACATTTTTTACTTTGGCAGATGCCTGGTATGCTGAGCTTTTTGACCATTTCACTCACTTAACACTGTAGACTAACCAAGAGATTATGGCAAATCCCTTGATCTGTTGAAGAGTTTGACTTCAATGGTGAACATCCAACATGCCCAAATCAATTTCTGTTCTGACCATGGACCCATATATTAATTCTAGCATTGAACCTCTTCTAGTAGTTCTAACTGCTTGTTCAGTGCATCCCAGCATTCAGGACTGAGGCAATTGTTAGAACTTCCAAACTGATTTTTTTTTCATTCATTATTTTTATTTTTATTCTTTTTATCAACATTGAATGTTGAGCTAGAAATGAATTATAGACTTTGGGAAAGCTTGTAGTCAAAGGAAAAGAACAGACCAAGCAAGCTTTGTTGTGGGGCCAGGCCTGAAAGCTAATCACAGGCTGATTCTTGATTTAAAGGTGTTCCAATAGACAAAGCGACCCCGCAAAAAGTGTTTAAATAGACAGCAGAGGAAGGCTATTAATGAGGTCAGTACCTGGGAATTGGTTCCGTTGAGTCTGGAAGAGACCCGATATTCAAGCAGATGGTACGTGTTGAATGGTAATTGAGACCTCCCCTACAGTCAGTCTACCAAGGTGGAACCAGAATTAACTTTTTTTTTTAACCAAGTTTTCTTAGAGATGGTTCTGGGCTGCTGCCAAGACAGCGCAAAGGTTTAAAAGATCGGGGCTGAGACAACATGAAGGTTTGAAAGCTCGCTGCCTAATCTGATACACAAGCATCTGGAAGCCCAAAGAGTAGAAAGCTGAGGTGAAGATACATTCCTGCATTTGCCTGGATGAATTGAGAGGCAAACAACAATCAATGTTTCAGAACGCAGACAAGGAGTCCAGAGTTATGCATATGAAACAAAACATCATAAACTATTTACATAATTTGACAGTTTTGTTATTTCTTTGCTTAACTGTATTTATTTGTGTCTCTGTCTTTTGTGAATGGGGGTTGAAAACACATGTTTTATGTTTTAAACCATTGACAATAATCAGCTTCCCATGTTGTTTAATTTTCTCTCTGCTAAATGTATTGTACCTTGAATAAATAGTTAAGTTCTTTGTTTAATATACACAACTGGTGTCTGGAAACTAGTTATACAGTCTGAGTCTGGATATTGAAAAGTCTGGTTAGGAACAAATGGAATGGCTATTTGGGTGTCTTTTTAATGGTTTAATTTTACTGTGTTGAGAATGCAATGGTAAAAGGCTGTTTTGGGTTGGTTGTCTGCTTCCTTGTCGTAATATAACTGGGAGCTTGAGTCCTGGATCTTGAAACACAGATAATGTAGGCCTGGAATAGGCTTTTGGTGCTAAGAGTCGGTAATCAGATGCTGTATTTGTATTCAGACTCAAAATGACACAGGAAATTGTGAGTTTTTGAATGTGTCAGAATTTTTCCTGGTTCAACTGCAGGGTAATACTGAAGCAGAATGAGCAGCAGAGTAAAGTAACCAGAGGAAGCTAAGAATGCTGATTGTTGTAGGTTGAATAATGAAACAGTTGGGTTTAGTGGAAATAGACCAGGTGGTATAGGCAGTGCATTGGATGTATCAGCAAACCTTGATTTTGCAGTTCAGGCAAACGCAAAAGAGAAAATGTGACACTGGCATTTCCAAAGAGACCTAGAACTTAAACTGAAATTCCAAAGGGAAGGAAAAGAGAAAGAAAAGGAGGAGAGAAATAGAAAATGGGAACTTGAATTTAAAGATAATGCAGCTTCAGCAAACCAAACCAAAGGTTTGGTTAAGTGTAGATGAGGATGATTCTAGTTCTAATTCACTGTTCAGTCAGGGGATGTTTAAGGTTGTGCAAGCTTTGCCAAGGTTTGAAGAGAAGGATGTGGAAGGATTTTTCATGTCATTTGAGAAGATAGTAAAACAAATGAGGTAGCCAAAAGCAAATGGACTTTGCCCATGCAAAGTAAATTAACCAGGAAAGCAGAGGCGATTTATGTAGCCCTGTTAGAGGAATGTTCTAAGGATTATTATGAGTTGAAAGGGGCTATTCTAAGTGCATAGGAGTTCGCTCCAGAAGCATACAGACAGGTTTAGGAAATTTTAAAAAAAAAACCAGCCTGGACAAACTTTTATATGGAGTTTGAAAAAGTCAAACAAAATAATTTTGATGAATAAGAACATTAAAGATTTGAAGATACTTACGATGCTTGTAGAGAAAATGCTCTTTCAGAAGAATTCAAAACTTCCATAAATTCTATAATCCAGAATTAACGTAGGGGACCAGAGGGTAGCTGTGGCAGCAGCTATAATGGCTGATGATCATGAACAGATCCATAGAGTTTTTTCCCAACACCCTCAGAAACTGACAAAAATAGAAAGGTGGGAGAGTGAAAAGAAGTCAGATAGCCAGGGCAAGGATGGGTAGTAGAGAATGTCCCAGTAACCCCTTTTCAGATTAAGAAGGAAATTGCTGATGGTGGATGTGAAGTTTGGAAACTTAAGTTTCATTTATAATCAGTTGGGCCACGTGCATTCAGAATGTTGGAAGTTGAAGTAAACTGGGACCAATAGAAGTTAATGAAAATGAGTTGAAAGGATCACAAAAAGAGTACCACAGACCAGGCTGTAGCTCTAACAGAAGGTTAAAGGTGAACTGCCTCTTAGTAAAGGAAGTTATAAGATAGATGAGGGGTGTACAGGACTTTTGCCAAAAAGAATGGTGACTCCTTTCTCTGCAGGTCAGGTAGCTAAATTCATTATCATAGAAAAAGATACGGGGCTAACACAATCACTGGAGAAAGAGTTGACTTTTCCTTCAAGTGTTTGGTGCAAGCTAACATTTGAAACTGGTGGAAATATACTCTTGTTGTACTTTTAAATAAAAGTAAAACTAGAATGTGATTTGTTATCAGGAGTGGTAACTGTTGGAGTACTGAAAACATTACCTGTTCAGGGTTAGATTTACTTCTGGGTAATGATTTGGCAGGACTAAAGGCAGTAGATACACTGATAATTAGAGTGCCCAAAGGAGGTACAATAAACAGAATAAAATTACAGAAACAGTTCCTGGTATCTTTCCTTTGTGTGGTAACCAGGGCAATGGTTAAACAAAATCCATCACCTGAGGGTTGAGTTGACACCACAAGCGAAAGGATCGCTGAAACTTCCCTGAAAGGTGAAGATAAGCCAGGTGGAGTGTTTGTAATGACGTCCTCAATCACAGCACAAACTGCAGATCTTGAATTAAATAGATTAGCACAGTCAGCTCATACAGAGGCAGAGACTAAAGGAGTTGTAGAGTGTTATTATCTTTGGAACAGAGTGTTGTTGGGGAAGTGAAGACCCCCTTCATATCGTTGCAGATGAAGAATGGTCGGTTGTACATCAGGTAATTGGTATCACCCAGCTATCATAGGGAGATATTGAGTAGCATATGAGATTCCTATGGTAGGAGATGTGGCGAGACTCAGAAATTTCAGGCAACAATAAACAGTTATTTTACTTTGCCAAGATTGCATAAAGATGTGGTGCAATTTTGTAAAATATCATACCTTTCAACACATGATTAAACCAGCACACTTAATTCTTATACCAGTTTTAGGAGCCATTCAGTCATGTACCAGTGGATTGTGTAGGGCCATTACCTAAAACAAAAGCTGGAAATGAGCATATCTTACCATTATGGGTATGATTACTCAATTTCCAGAGGCTATTCCCTTTAAAAACAATGAAAGCCAAAGCAGTAGTGGAAAAATTCACATCGTTATTTTATCACTATTAGGGTCTACCATTGGAAGTACAGTGTGATCAAACTTTAGATCAAAACTTTTTCAAGATCTTATCAGTAGTTTGGGGATTAAGTAAACGAACTCGACTACTTCCCATCTGCAGAGCCAAGGTGCTTTGGAGAGGTATCACCAAACTCTCAAAACCATGATCGAATCGTTTTGGTATTTTCTCATGATCAAATCCTACAGTTGAGTGCCCAAAGGATTGGGGCAAGGATTACATTTTCTCTTACTTGCAACTAGAGATTCTCTGAACAGAGTGACTGGCTTCAGTCCGTCCAAATTAGTTTATGGACATGAAATAAGAGAACCGTTAAAATTGATTAAAGATAAACCACTAAGTCAGTAAAAATGAATCTTTAGTGTGAGTATTTGTCTATATTTCTCTAAAGGCTAACAGGACCATGTAGAGTTGCACAGGAACATCTTAAAATCTGCAAAACAAGATGAAAGAGTGGCCAGATAAACATGTGACAATCAACATTTTTTAAAGCATGAGATGAAATTTTGGTACAGTTGCCTTTAAAAGTTGAGTTGTTAAAAGTAAACTTTTTTGATCCCTGCAAAGTAATTAAAAGAGTCAGTCAGTTAATATATTTAATTGATACTCCTGATCATATTCACAAGACACAATCGATTCTTTTAAATATTAAGGTTGTCTCCTCTACAATAGCACTATGAGAATGTCAGGTGTCAAGGTCATGAAAAAAAAGAGAATTGTAAAACTAAGCTCAAAGTGAGCTTCCTAACATTAGATTAACAAATTTGCAAATATTAAAGAATTCAGACACTGTGTGTTTTCACATCTGAAACAAGATCAACAGACAGATAGTGAGATTGCTCAGAAAATGCAGAGGTTTGCAAAGATACACTTGGATATATCATGTTACCAAACAGGAGGTGGATGTATGTAATTTGGACCCAATATAACAAAACCCACATTAGTTGAACCAAGGGAAACAGGCCAAAGTAACAATGGGCATTCAATACACATGGAGAATCAATTGATCAAATCAATCCAGAGTTTTTGGCATTCTCCTGTGGTATTGGTTTCTCAACCAGATGCCTCAAGTAGGTTACGTGTAGACTACATGAAAGTAAATGAAATTGCAAAGTTGGAGAAATACTCTGTTCCCAGGCTAGAAGATTGCGTTGGTAGTGCACCCTTCTTTAGCAAAATAATTTTACATGAATTATATTGGCAAATACCACTGACAATGTGAGCTAAGGAAATTTCTGCATGTGTCATACATAATGGATTACACCAATGTTATGTCATTTGGATTTAAAAACATGCCAGCTCATTTCAACGATGAATGGAGTTGTAGCAAATGTCTACTTGTGTTTACTAGGATGACACTGTCGTATGTAGTACTACATGGAAGGAATATATAGAACAGTTTAAAAAAAACTTATTCACACAATTAGTTAGCTGAGTTGGTATTAAATCTAGCAAAAAGTGAATTTGTAAAAACTAAGATGATGTACTTAGGACAAGTTGTGGGACAAGGACAGGTGTCATGAAGAATAGCAAAAGTAAAAGCTATAATTGACTTTCCCATCCCTAAAACAAAACAGGAGACAATGAGGTTCTTGGGAATGTATGGATTTTATCAGGGGTTTGAACTTGATTTTAGTGCAGTTGCCATGCCTTTGAAGAATTTGCTAAGTAAATAAATGAAGATGGTGTGGTCTAGATAATGTCAGGTTGCCTTTGACAAGCTAAAGGCAATTTTAATGAATGAGCCTCTATTAACTCCACGTAACTCTAACAAACCATTTACATCAGCAATAGGGGTTAGCAACTTCGGAATTGGAGTGATTTTTGTCTACAGGATGATTAAGCTGGAATGGAGAAGCCCATGTCTTATTTCTTGATCAGACATCAACTGGGATACACCATAACTTGAAAAGAAGCGTTGGTGTTGTTAACAGTGCTTCAACTCTTTGAAGTTTATGTTTGAAGTGGACACTTTGCAACTGTCATTTTTATGTCCCATAATTCGAAGGTTTGTAGATTTTAAGAATAAGACTCCAAGGTTGTTCAGATGGAGCTTACATCTGCAGCTGACTAACAAAAATTTTACATATTTCTGGGAAAGATGATGTAATTGTTGATGTCTTGTCCCAAATATAAACTGTCATAAAATTAAGAACGTAACCAAGAAAGTTTGAATAATGAATAAGAATCTGGTGGGAGGAAGAATGAATGGCTGTGAGCTTTGTGTTTTGTTTGCCTTCTAACTGTTACTACCCCTGTCCTGAAACACCATTTATTTTAAAATGGCATCTCATTTTGAGGGTGAATTATTTTTATTATTTTTATTCTTTTATCAATTTTAATTGTGAGCTGCAAATGACTTGTGGACTACTTGTCAGCTCATTTGTGAAAGGAAAAAAACAGACCAAACAAAGCTTTCTTTGTTTGTGAGGCCAGGCCTGGATTTAGTTGCAGTTTGATTCTTGACAAAAGGGGATCCAAATGGCCCAGGAACCTGAGGAGTGCTACATTTAAACAGATAGCAGAAGTTGGCTATTAACAAGGTCAATTCCTGAAAATAGGTTCCAGAAAGCCTGGAGGAGACCCTATATTCAAGCAGATGATAACTGTTGAATGGTAATTGAGCACTTGGGAAGAATTGATCAGTCTGTCAGGATGGAACCAGAATCCACAATGGTGCCATAAAATATAAGATATGACTTGATGCATTGTTATCAGCTCGTTTTAATATATTCACCGAATTTTGTTTAGGTGCTTTTGAATTCCATTGGAACACCATAGGAAAATATACATAGTACTAAAATGATGGAATATACGATAATAGATTCCCATCTGAGGCATAAGAGGTAACAACAGTGAATTATTTGAAAGCAGATGATTGTGGCTTAACGTCTCGTCAAGACAAGGTGCTCACTCCCAGTCCTGTGCATACAGCACAATGGGCAGGACTATTACTCTATAGACTTTCTGTTTGGTAGGTTGACTTAACAACTCTTCATTCCCAGACTGATGTTTGAAGTTTGCAGAGGGCTTGCTTTGGCAGTTCAAGTGTATGCTTTGTCATCAATGTGAGTGTGCTGCCAAGATAAATGAACTAGAGGCTGATTCTTTCATTGCTGTAGTCTAGAACTGATAAATTGGACAGAAGATTGGACTTCCTTGGAAAAGTTTGGTATGTTACTTCAGGTTACTTTGTGTTTACCATAAAGCTAAATTTGTCTTGTGCTTTTGGAAGCACGTCCGTGCATCATTGCATGCCCTGTTTTAGACCAGCAGTTACAGCACACTATCAAACAGGAAATCATAAACTGCATCAGAGATAGTAGGAACTGCAGATGCTGGAGAATCCGAGACAACAAGGTGCAGGGCTGGATGAACACAGCAGGCCAAGCAGCATCATAGGAGCAGAGAGGCTGACGTTTCGGGCCTAGACCCTTCATCAGAAAAGGGGGAGGGGAAGGGGGTTTTGAAATAAATAGGGAGAGAGTGGGAGG
>NC_063356.1:32749898-32834869 GCF_021869965.1 Rhincodon typus
TTTTATTGCGTGGACGGGGTGTGAGGGATGAGGTGCGGGAGATGTGGGAGACACGGTTGAGGGCGTTCTCGACCACCGAGGAGGGGAAGTTACGGTCCTTGAAAAACGAGGACAACTGAGATGTACGGGAGTGGAATGCCTCATCCTGGGAGCAGATGCGGCGGAGGCGAAGGAATTGGGAATAGGGGATAGCATTTTTGCAGGAAGGTGGGTGGGAGGAGGAGTATTCTAGGTAGCTGTGGGAGTCGGTGGGCTTGAAATGAATATCGGTTTCGAGGTGGTTGCCCGATATGGAGACAGAGAGGTCCAGGAAGGGGAAAGAGGTGTTAGAGATGGTCCAGGTAAATTTAAGGTTTGTGTGGAAGGTGTTTAGCTCCAGTCTGATTTACTTCCTGGGAATTAGGCTGATACTTTTGTCTATCTGTAATAGTGTTTCATTTAATGCTGGATAATTTAAACATTGTGTTCATATACAAGTTCAATATTGTCAAGATAACAGAAACTCATTTACTTACAGATACTCTGAAATTGTAATCTTTTTAGTCACCCGTGGGATGTGGGTGTTGCTGGCTGGCCAGCATTTACTGCCCATCCCTATTTGCCAATGGGAAGGTGTTAGTGAGCTGCCTTCTTGAACTGCTGCAGTCCATTTGCTATAGATCGACTCACAAGGCTATGAGGGAGCGAATTCTAGGATACTGACCTAGCAATACTGAAGGATTGGCACTATATTACCAAGTCCGGATAGTGAGTGACTTGGAGGGGAACATGCAGTTAGTGGTGTTCCCATGCATCTGCTGCCCTTGTCTTTCTAGCTGCTAGTCGTGGTTGGTTTTGAAAGAGCTGTCTCAGGATCTTTGGTGAATTTCTGCAGTGCTTTGTATCATTGTACACAATGCTACTACTGAGCATCGATGGAGGAGGGAATGGATACCCATGGATGTGGAGCCAATCAAGTGGGCTGCATGTCCTCAATTGGTGTGCTTTTTTCTAGAAAAAAGTAGACATACAATGAGAAACTGATAACATATTTAAAATTTAATGGCTGGCTGGAGAGAGAAAGAGAGCCTAGAATGATACACCTGACGAGATGTCAAGGAAGCTTCAAACGAATGAATTTAAAAGAAATTCACTACAGACTGAACTGTAATCTCCTGGAAGCTACTTCAGACAGTGAACATGATGGGAGGAAAAAGTAGCACTTTAAAAAACGCACATGCTTTGTTTCTTCCCCTTTTAAAAATATTCAAGAGTGAAAGTTAAAAATCAGTTCCTCTCTGATCTGTGTGTGCTAGTGGATGAAGATGTGTATGTGAATCTAAGTGCTCATGTGTGCCAATGGCTGAGGCACCAGTGTCTATTAGCCTGAGTTAAATCACCAGTGTGTGGTGAAGGTCACAGTCAAAGAAATACCCACTATAAGGGCAAAAGAAGTGGAATCCGTTTATGCCTCCTCCCCCAGGAGGTGACAAATTTGGGATATCTCATGTGGAACCATAATAACTTGGGGAACCTCATCTGGAATTTGGCTTAACAATGTAGATACGGATCGAAATAAATATATTTCGCAATCTATATTTTCAGAATATGCATTTTGTCTAAGAATCATAACTGTTGTAGCACTGTAGACACAATTGTCTAAAAGTGAAAGATTTTAAAAATCAATTAGGAAAAATTTACACCACTTCACATTCGGCCAACAATCACTATCATCATTCTGAATTAATAGAATTGTCTTATGGCATCCAATTCCTCTCCTATCTCTGGTAGATCTCATCAGGGCACAGTTTCAAAGCAGTAAAAAAATTCTATATTTGAGAAATAAAACAAGCAAGTGCAGTCTATATGGCTCTTAAAATCTACTCAGCCATTCCGTCAAATCCACTTCCAAGGTTTATGTCCTTATTTCTTAATTCCCGATTGATTTCAGTCTTGAATATTGTCAATGATTGAATATTCACAACCCCGAGATAGAGAACCAAAGACTCACACCCCTCTGAGTAAATACATTTCTTCTCAAGTCAGGCTGGAACAGCTGATTGTTTAGCTTGACACCAAGAGCCCTCCTTTAATCTGCAGTCAGATGAAACCAACTTCAAGAAGACCACCATCATCCCGTACCTAAGAAAGCACAATGTAACGTGTCTTAATGACTACCAACCTGTGGCTCTGACCTCAACAATCAAGAGCTTCAAGAGGCAGATTATGGCACACGTTAACTCGTTTCCCAGCCTGCCTCGATCCCCTACAATTTGCCTACTAATGTAACAGGTCCTCAGCGGACATCATATCCCTAGCCCTACATTCATCCCAGGAACATCTGAACAAACACCTATGTCAGACTCCTGTTCGTTGACTATAGCTCCGCCTTCATCACCATTATCGCCTCCAGGCTGATCTCAAAATTCCATGAACTTGGTCTTAGCTCCACCCTTTGCAACTGGATCCTCAGCGTGCTGACCCACAGACCACAGTCAGTGATGATAGGGAACTGCACTTACCCCACAATTACACTCAACACTGGAGACCCTCCAAGGATGTGCCCTCAGCCTCCCATTCTACTCCCTGTACACCTACAACTGTGTCACCAAATTACAAACAAACGCCATCTACAAGTTCGCTGACAACACTTCCAGAGTGGGACGGATATCTAACAACGATGAGTCAAACTACAGAAGTGAGATAGAGGGCTCAGTGACATAGCGTAATGAAAACAATCTCTCTCAACGTCGGCAAAACTAAAGAACTGATCATTGACTTCAGAAAGAAAGGAGGTGAGCACGTCCCCATCTACATCAATGGAACTGAGATTGAGAGGATGAAAAGCATCAAGTTCCTCAGAGTGATGATAACCAACAACCTGTCCTGGACTTCCCACGTAGATGCGACAGTCAAGAAGGCACAACAATGCCTCTTCTTCCTCAGGCGGCTCAGGCAATTTTTCATGTCCATGAGGTCCCTTACCAACTTCTACAAATGCACGATTGAAAATATACTGTCCAGGTACATAACAGCCTGGTAAGGCACCTGCTCGGCCCAAGACCGTAAGCAACTACAGAAGGTGGTGTTCACAGCTCAGACCATCATGGAAGACAACTTTCCATCCATGGCCTCTATTTACATAGCTTGCTGCCGCGGAAATGCTGCCAAAATCAATGACCCATCGCACCCTGGTAATGACCTCCTGCAACATCTTCTGTCAAGTAGAAGATACAGAAGCCTGAACACATGCACAAGCAAATTCAGAAACAGCTTCTTCCCAGCCATTCTCAGATTGATGAATGGACTGTCTAGCCTCAAATAATGCTGATCTTGCTAAGATTGAAATCACCTAGCACACACCCTATGTGACATAACTTGTATGCCTCTAAGTCTTTTTGATTAGTATATCCTTTGCTTACTACGATTTGCCTGTACCGCTCGTAAACAAAACTTTTCACTGTATTTCAGTACACATGACAATTGCTCTGGCAAATTGGAAAACAGCAAATGTGACACCACTTTTAAAAAAAAACGTAGATAAAAGATGGGTAACTATAGCCTCTTTAGATTAATTTCTGTAGTGGGGAAAATGCCTGAATCTTTAATCAAGGAAGAAATAGCGAGATATCTGGATAGAAATAGTTCCATTGGGTAGACGCAGCAGGGGTTCATGAAAGGCAGGTCACGTTTAAGTTACTGGAATTCTTTGAGGTCATTATGAGAGTGGGGGACAACAGGGAACCAGTGAATATGGTGTATCTGAATTTCCAGAAGGCATTTGAAAAGGTGTTGCACAAAAGGCAGCTGCATAAGATAAAGGTGCACTGTGTTATGGGTAATATATTAGCAGGAATAGAAGATTGGCTAACTAACAGAAAAGGAAAGAGTGGGGATTAATGGGTGTTTTTCTGGCTGGCAATCAGTGGTTAGTGAGGTGCCTCAGGGATCAGTGTCGGGACTGCAAATGTTCACCATTTACGTAGACGATTTGGAACTGGGGGCCAAGTGTAGTATGTCAAAGTTTGCAGGTGACACTAAGATGAGTAATAAAGCAAAGTGCGCAGAGGACACTGAAAGTCTGCCGAGGGATATAGATAGGTTAAGTGAGTGGACAAGGGTCTGGCAGATGGAGTACAATGTTGATAAATGGCAGGTCATCCATTTTGGTTGGAATAACAGCAAACTGTTGAACTATTATTTAAATGGTGAAAAATTGCAGCATGGGTGTCCTTGTGCATGAATCACAAAAAGTTGGTTTGCAGGTGCAGCAGGTAATTAAGAAGGCAAAAGGAATATTATACTTCATTGCTAGGAGGATGGAGTTTAAAAATAGGGACGTTACGCTGCAGCTGTATAAGGCACTGGTGAGGCCACATCTGAATTATTGTGTGCAGTTTTGGTCTCCTTACTTGAGAAAGGAAGTACTGGCACTGGAGGGGTTGCAGAGGAGATTGACAAGGTTGATTCTGGAGTTGAGAGGTTTAGCTCACAAGGAGAGATTGAGTAGACTGGGGCTATAGTCATTGGAATTTACAAGAATGAGGGGGCATCTTAGAGAAACATATAAAATTATGAAAGGAACAGATAAGATAAAAGCAAGGAGATTGTTTCCAATGGCAGGTCAAACTAGAACTAGGGGCATAGTCTCAAAATAAAGGGGAGCAGATTTAGGAATGAGTTGAGGAGGAACTTCTCCAACCAAAGGGGTTTGAATTTGTGGAATTCGCTGCCCAGTGAAGCAGTTGAGGCTACCTTGTTGAATGTTTTTAAGGCAAAGATGGATAGATGTTTGAACAGCAAAGGAATTAAGGATTATGGTGATCAGGCGGGTAAGTGGAGCTGAGTCTACGAAAAGGCCAGCCATGATCTTATTGAATGGTGGAACAAGCACAACAGGTCAGATAGCTCATTCCTGTTCCTGTTTCTTATGTTCTTATGTCACTCAAAGGAAGCAAGCAGATGCAGCAGGCTATGAAGAAGGCAAAAGGTGTGGTAGTCTTCATAATGAGAGGATTTGAGTAGAGAAATAGTGATATCTTGCTGCTATTGTTCATATCTTGTTGAGACCACACCTGGAATTGTATGCAGTTTTGGTCTCCTAATCTAATGAAACACATTGTGGCTAAGGAGAGAGTGCAATGAAGGTTTACCAGGCTGATTCCTGAGATGGGAGGAATGGTGTGTGAAGAGAGACTGGATCAGTTAGAACAGTATTTACTGGAATTCAGAAGAATGAGGGGGATCTCATAGAAAGCTATAAAATTCTAGCAATATTAGAAAAGATAAGGGCAGGAAGAATGTTCCCGATGACCAGCGAGTCCAGAACCAACGGTTACAATTTAAGGATATGGGTTAGGCCTTTTAGGACCAAGATGAGGAGAAATTTCCTCACCCAGTGTGGTGAGCCTGTGAAATTCCCTGCTACAGAAAGCAGCTGAAGTCAAAATATCCAATATTTTCAAGGAGTCAGATATATTTTTTAGGGTCAAAGGATATGGGAGAAGGCAGGAACAGGGTACTGAGTTGGATGATCAGCCAAGATCATACCACAGGCTCGAAGGACTGAATGGCCTACTCCTGTTCTTAGTTGCCATATTTCAGTGAGGTAATACTGCAGGTGTGGAAAGTAGGAGTAGGAAAATGTCACATTACCAAAAAAATGTTAAAGTTGTTTATAGCCAGGCAGAGGGCAATGGTGGTTTTGCTTTATTTGCAAAGGTGATGGAAAATATGCTGTGAATCTATTGATTCTATGTCCAGGTGAGTGGTTCTGGCGTGTAGGTACGCACTGGGATTTTAGAATCCAGAAGCAGATAGTTTGTCGGCCTTTGGTCAATTAGTTAGTTTTGTGCTCATATTGGCAACATTTTTTGTTGCTAATGTTAATGGGAAACAGTTTTCCCTTAAGTCATATATAACATGGCTTTTTCAATATTATGAAGCTAACTAGATATGACTGAACCTGCTGCAGTAAAAGGTTCGTTTTTGCTCTATTCATCTCTGAAGGACTTTTGTTTCAAGTCTATATTTTGAAGGAGGCATAAACCTTTCAAACTAACCAAAAGCAGCTATTTTGAAAATAAGTTGACTCATTTACAATATTTAATGACTAACACATCAGTTAATTAAAGAGCAGAACGGTACGAGAATCAAATGGTTGCTAAGGCACAGAAAATATAATTTGACATGTAACATGTAGGATTAGTTCAGAACAGGAAGGGATCATGAATTCAGAGTAATTGTCTTATTAAATTAATGTAACAATTCCATTCGTCATCTGTGTGCCAGTGCAGGAAGTGCAATGTGTAGTGTCAATGCAGCCTACAGAGTTCAACCACAGGAGCATTTACATGTAAGCTCGTTCTGAAGGATAAGAGTTGTTGGCAGTTAAGCTGCCAATTCACTTTGCAGCTTTTACTAGAGCAGTGCTGCTGGAAAGATTACTTTAACAGTTGCCTGCGTTCTCATAGGGTTTGCCACGCAATGATGGAAAATGTGTTAAACATATCACACAAGATTTTAGACTACTTTGGTGTACATTAGTTTTACGGTTGTCTAACCCAATCCTGATTTTTTGCCTTTTATCAGGAATCTTTATGGTGTACCAACCTAAATCTGCACATCAAGTATAGATTAGAAATAGGCATTATCTGAAAGGTAATGTGCCATTATTCAAATATTTTATATTGCGACAATTTCAATAATGGTTATACGGTGACTGCGCATAAACATTGTAAAAACTAACTTTCTTGGGGGATCTTGAACAGTATTTCTGACAGCCCAACAACATATGCTGCAGCATGCCACATCAATTGTGAAAAGACACACCAATGTTTGAAAAATAACAGTTCTCTACTCTGGAAATTATTTCATGGGAAACCAATAATAAATTAATTGGAGATGTTGAGAAAGTACAGAGTTTGGGGGTGGTGGTGGTGAAATCTGTGTGTTGTTGGCTCTTCATACAAACAAACAACAGAACATTGGCGTTAGGATCAAGAACAGGCCACCTATCCCTTCAAGCCTTCTCTGCCAATGAGATCATGGCTGATCTGATTACTCCACATTCCCATTACCTTCAATATATTTTATATTGGAATATGGTACGTGAGAGTTTCGACTTTCAATGTAATGAAACCAGCCTTTTCAGTAGTCACCAGACTAATCTCATGCATTTTCTGGTGACTGACTCAAGGACAGAATGGACAGAGCTCAGAAGCAGATTTGCCAGCCATCTCAATAAGCCCAGTAGGCAATAGGTGGAGAGACTAATAAAAACTGCAGAAGCACACATTTCGTAGTTACTGATTATTAGTTCTTGACGTAGTTAATGTTTGAAGTTCTGGATTCCATCATGATATTCCATAAGCAATTGGCTAAGGTTCAAGATTCCAAGATTTCTATTTCTGGAATAAATTCAATACTTATGACATCACAAAACAGAAAATAATGGAGGCTTGTGTTAATTTCAAAGTTAAACCAGTTCCCTACTTAATATTTGGGATCGAGCTCAAGGAGATGTCGAGAAAAAAAGTAAATGGGAGAAACTCTTTTACAGTGTGGTTTTATGCCTTGCTAAGTTTGGGTTCAAGACCAACTGGTTGAGAAGATAAAGTCAAAAATAGTCTTTGTAGCAATATTGGTCCTGGGCCCTGAAGCCCTTGCACAATGTAAAGGGCATTATGTAGAATACTGAGGGGCTCTGGAATGCATGATCAGAGTTTGTGATTGAAGCAAAGACGATATCAACATCAAAGTACAGATTGGATAGGTAAATGGAGGAAAAGAGGATAAAAGAATATCACAACAGGGTGCATATGTGGGATTTGGAAGACTGTTCATGTGGATATTAAACATAATGAGTTTGCCCAACTTGGCTAAAAGGCCTATTTTCATGGGGTAATTTCAATGTAATTCTACATCTAAAGCACTGAACCTAATTCTGTCTCCATTTATAGCTGATTTTAAGGCAAGAAGCATTGATTCATTCACATAGCAACCAAGATCACACCTATCAACAGCACAGGGTGAAGATAAAACATTCTGTAAAAATTACCTCACAAATGTAAATCAAGTTAAAATAGAAATCCAACTTGTCATCATTCTAGATGAAGAGTGAAAAAATATTTTAGGATGTTGTTGAAACATTGAACAAACTTGCCTACCAATCATTGCACTGTGATGTTGAAAGAAAAACACTGAAGAATCTCACAGAAGAATATGTACTATTTGTTACAGATGTCTTTAGGTGAGGAGCTTTATTAATAAATGATTGTTTTAGAAAGATGAAAATCACCTATCAACAGGAGGTGAATATTCTAACAGATCCTATTGCGGATAAAACCAAGAATGAATACACTGTTAATTTCCTAAATCATGGTCTTTCGGTGAATACTTGAGAAAAGCAGAGTGCAATGTTTGACTACTGTAAAGATGATAATCCATATAGGATTGACAATCTTGCCAGCTTACATTAACAAAATAGAAGCACCATAGAGAGAAAAGGATTCAAAAAAGAAATAAATCTTTCAAGGTTTAGGGCAATGAATAATAATTAATAGAGACATGGCATTAATGTTTTTACAACCACTAAAAGGGAGCTCAACAGTACACTGATCCAACAAGATTGGATATCAGACTCAAACATTAGAGATAGTAAGAACTGCTGATGCTGGAGTCAGAGATAACACAGTGTGGAGCTGAAGGAACACAGCAGGCCAGGCAGCATCAGAGGAGCAGGAAAGCTGACGTTTTGGGTTGGGACGCTTCTTCAAAACTGTAGAAGGGTCCTGCCCCGAAACGTCAGCTTTCCTGCTCCTCTGATGCGGCCTGGCCTGCTGTGTTCCTCCAGCTCCACACTGTGTTAGATTCAAACATTAACTCAAACTTAAACATTTCTCTCTTCAGATGCTGCTAGACTTGTTGAGTTTCTCCAGCAATTTCTGTTTCTATTGCAGATTCCCAGCATCCACAGTATTTCTTTTAATTAGAAAACATTGAAAAATAATAACAAACTAAGACAGACCTGAAATGTTAACTATGATTTCTCTTCAGAGATGCTGCCAGACCTGCTGAGCTTTTCCAGCAATCTCTATTTTTGTTAATGAAGATTGCATTTTTGTTAGTATCTTAAGAAAGAACAGCCATTTATGATCCAAGAGAGGGGAAACGTTTTTTGGTGTTGAGAACAAAACTGGCAGAATTTTTCCAGCATCCGCATGTTGTGGGAAATGGTGTGAAAGTTGGGAAAATGTGGCAAGTGTGAAAAAAATTAGATTCCTGGTGTCCGATTTTCCCCTAAAGTTTCAACAGCTAGATGAGATGCTCATAGCATCTCTGCATTGGACTTGGCTTTTAGCACAGACAAGAAACCAGACAGCTAGTCGTGTTTGCCAACACTGAATAGTTAAGGGAAGGACATGTTGGTGTACAGCTGTATGTTACATCAACATCACACCTACGGCACATCCCAACAATGTACGTGACAAACACACTGCATGTGCTTCAATGAAATGGTCAAGTCTGAAAGTCTAAGGAGAGTAGGCCTCTGTCTATTCAAGAGGAACGATAGTCAATCAGGGACCGGGTCTCTCAAAAAAGAGGTCTCTCATTTGACATGAAATAAGCAATTTCTCTTTCTCTCAGAGGGCCTTTAGTCAATGGAATTCCATTCCCCAATTTAATTGAGGCTGGATCATTGAATAATTTTAAGATTCAGTTAGATTGGCAAGAGAGTCAAAGGATGAATGGAAGAGACAGGAAAGTGGAGTTGAGGCAACAATCAAATTGATCATGACTTTATCAAATGGTCTCAAGGGATTGAATGATCAACACCTGCTTTTAATTCAAATATACTTATGTTTGCATATGTTTATGATGATACAAGAAGATCATTTTTGACTGTGTTATCAAGAAAGAGAAATTAATCTGATTGGGCAAGTGGTGAGATGTGATGGCTGAAAGAGGTGATATAAAAGTAGGGAAGAAGGAAAAAGCCCAAGGAAGGAAAGTACAGATACTTCAGTGTTAAGTGTTGAGAAGGATGCCTTACAGAGAACTGAGGAGGGATACAGCTTTGGAGAAAAGGAGAATTGAGTTCACACCTACTTAGACAGGCCTCTGACAGTGATGGTGTGAACATAACATTTGAGTAAGAGTATCATAAATGCATCACATGATTCATTTGTTGTATTAGAAGGAACAGGTTCATTTTCTACATTAAAAGCACAGCATAATAATCTAAAGGTCTATTATAAGGCAGAAGACTTTAAATAACTCTGCATTAATATATTAATTTCATGTGACCAACTGGCATGGATCCAGCATTGATTGGTTTTAGAGGCTAATGATGGAGCCTACAGCACTGATGGATTATAAACCGTGGTGTCACAAGAGAACTCCTTGTTCTATAAGTTGCTGTCCTTTGTGTGCATTATATTTCACTTGCCTTATTATCAATTTTCACCTGCTTATTTGTTACCTATCAACATATTTCAACCAGGAAGGAGTCAGCAAAGAATACTACATTATTATCCTTATCTATCGAAGCTGCATGTAAAAAATTTTCCTGGTTGAAAATACACTCTTGATTAAGTATTTAAAAACACCTTTCCCTTTTCCCATGAATGCACTGGATCCTGTCAGGGTACAATTTCACTGATTCTGGCAGTGCCTTACCCAAGTGCCATAACTAAAAAAAAAGTGAAAGTCAAAAGTCTCTTGATATCCTTGATTTCCACTTTTCCAGGAAGTTCCATTAGATGACGATCATGATCTGACTCCCTATCCCTTAATCCAGGAAACTAGTTTGAATGACTGAACTATATCATTGCCCAGTAGTTCATGGATTGAGCTTCTTTAATCTGGACTCTTTTCCAAGGATTGTGAGCAGATGCAATGCAGGCAAAAGATGCTATGGCACACCATAGAGGAGTTTTAAGGAGTATTGTTATTTGGTAAGCCATTTTATGCGACATCACCATGTGTGTTCAATATCAAAATTGATAATCAAGTTGCGATTGACAATATTCTTCAGAGATTTTAAGGCTTGAATTTCAAATAAAGATGACAACAGCTCAATCCAGATGATGAAGTATCATGATAGACATTTAGCAATAAGCTTAGAAGTGGATGTCCTCAGAATATAAACTCCCTCTCTTTCTTTGCAACAATATTCCTTTAACATGTCTAGTGCCTTTAAATTTCCCTCAGATTTTCTTTTCTTTGCTCTTTGTGTTCTGCTAAATGCTTTGGCTCCCATTGGTGAGTACCTGGAGAGACTGTAGTTGAATTGTAATATTATTGGTTTAAACCAGGAGGTCTGAGATAATGCTTTAGGGACATGCATTCAAATCACATTGCAGCTTCTGCTGGAATTTTAATTCAAGTAACTAATACAAAATATGGAATGTAAAACTAATGTCATGAAACTATTATTAGCCTGAATTTCTGAGAGCAGCAATCACCAACAGATTCCTGCTCTCACATTTTCTTACCCTGAGTCTGTGTTCCCTGGTTTTGTGCCCAAGTTCTTAAATCAGACATGTGCAGTGTATCTTCAATTGAGCTAAATCCTCAGTGGAGGATCGTCAAAAGGAAGCCAAGCCATACCCCCTTTTTACAGCAGTAACAATCATATTCTAGTTATACGAGGGGTTTAAATGGCCTAAAGTCTAATCGAAAACCTACAGAGAGAAGATTAGTGTGTAAGGAGGTGGGTGAGAGAGTAAGGTTACTGATGGGGTGGGGTTGCGGTTACAGCAGCAGGTGGGTGTAGAGTTTGGATGTCAGGATGGGTAAGAGAGGTAGAGTTCTTAGCGCTCCAGTGAATCTGGGTTACAGTGCATTGGGTCAGGGAGTTTGGGTGGATTTGGTTTTATTGTTATCCAACAGTTACAGCAGGTTTAACCTCATTTTTTTTTGGCTGAAGTAGGTGAGGTGAATAACTCAGAAGTCTTGAATTTAACTCAGTATTGGAGATTTTCTCAGAGGGTTCCTGATTTACCATGTTGCCCGGTAGAAGTTCAGATTTCGCAGATCATTTCCAGAAGGTCAGTGTATTGGATCTCAAAAGAGGTCCCATAGTTCACCTTTCAGGGTAGGTTGTGCAACATCTATCACCCAATTGGAAAAAGGCAGGCTTACAATTGTCATAAAACCCAATTGGTTCACTCTTGTCCTTAAGGAAAAACAATCTACTCTCCTCATTTTGTTCTGATCTACATGAACTTAATTTTAACTGTCGTCTGAACTGAAATACCAACAAGCCATACAGTTCAAGAACAATTAACAATGGACAACAAAGGCTGGCCTTGCTCATGACACCCACATCCCATGGAAGAATAATTACAAAACACAATCTGCAAACTTTGTTGGACCTATGATACCAAATTAGTACACTGTACATCAACGATCATAGACAGTAAGAGCTGGCAGGTTATTCACCATTATTGGGATTGACCCCAATGTTGATACTTATGCTTGTTCAAGCAAAGATGAAGAACTGGTGATCAAGGAGGTGGTCCATGCAAAGACTTCGTTTTCTCTAACTCCGATCTATGTACTGTCTTCAGCAATGCACATATGAAATCAGTAAGAATTGGTCATTTGGCTCCTTAAGTCTGCTCTGCCATTCAATGAGATAATGCCTGGCTTGACTGAGGTCTCCACCCCACATTTTCGCCAAACCCCTATAACCTGTCTCCGCTGACAGTAACTTGTGTTCGCCACACTAGGTCAGTAAAATTAGTCATGTTGTACTCTTACAAATTTCAAGCCTGCTTTGGGTATTTTCTCTGCTGGCAGAGTGCCAACTGCCTCCAAATGTCAGCTGAGCATGTAATTTTCAGGAATGTGTCCACACTGTTCAATATCTGATAGCCAGTGTATAACAATATCATTTCTTTGCAACTGTGAATGTAAGTATTTGCTTGTTCCCCACATTTATTTCTTTCTCTTATTCCTTTCCACAACTGACAAGGAAACTCTTGGGGAGTGAGGTCACACACAAATTGTTAGGTCATTTACTTTCACAGACAACAAGTGCAACAGACTACATGCCTTATATTTACTTCTCCCCATCTCCTCAAGAATTTATATATTCTTAAAAATTATACTACGTACCCTGTCCCTTTCAGGGGCCAAGGTACCTGTTTTTAAACAATTCTCTTTATTCAAAACGACTAATTGTCGAAATGATCTCCTGAATGGTATATTCCAGTTCTGGTCCTTGAATTCTGTTGTAAAATCCTATTCCAAACCTGACTGCCCCTGTGGATCTGATGGATTTCCATTTTCCCCCAACCCCCAGGCGTGAAGATTTGATGTCATATCACACCCCTTTAAACATAGAAAGCTACAGTGGAGAGAAAGCCTCTCACGTAGACTACATTCTTTATATAGATTACATGCACTGTGCCTATAACGAGGTATGCACAAGTGACTGTAAATTAACAACAATTTTTCTATTAAATAGAACTTGAATTTATGGAGCAACTATAAATTTTACTAGCAATATGAAATTTGTTCTCCCTCAATGATATGGCACTGTTACAAATATATTGTCACAGTAAGTGAGCCTTAATATGTTCATCACAAATTCTCATTAATCGTGGATTATTGTCAGCCAAGAGAACATGTATCGCAGCTGGATAAGACTGATGCAGATAGCTTTCTTCAAGCAATGTGCACTCTGCCACTCTATTCTGCTCATTCCTGATGTTGAAACTGCCAAAATTGGTCCAAGATATCTTCAATAACAAAGAAAACAGAAGTAGCAGGGAACCAAGGATACATCCTTGAATGACGCCAGAGGTAATGGTAAGAGGGGAAACAGATTAAGTGTCATGCTATTTAAATCTCCTACCTCCAGCCAGGTTTTTTGAGCTGATTTTGTCCTTGAAACCTACTTCCTGCTCATTTAACCCTACTTTGTATCCCTTGTAAACTTGAGGTCATCCAAACCGGAATTCTCCATGTCCCATTCACTAATCCTCCCTGATTGTGCTAACTTACATTGGATTCCAGGTTGGCAATGAGTACATTTTAAAAATGTTCATACTTGTTTTCAAATCCCAGAAGCCTCAGCCCTCCCAGCCTCTGCAGTCTCCTTGAACTATACAAACCTCTCAGGTATCTGGGGAGGCAATGGCCTAGTGGTATTATTGCTGGACTATTAATCCAGAAACTCAGCTAACATTCTGGGGACCTGGGTTCAAATCCTGCCATGGCAGACAGTGGAAATTGAATTCAATAAATATCTGAAATTAACAGTCAAATGACAACCATGAATCCATTGCCAATTGTCAGAAAACCCCCTCTGATTCACTATTGTCCTTTAGGGAAGGAAACTGCCATCCTTACCTGGTCTGGCCTACATGTGACTCTAGACCCACAGCAATGTGGTTGACTCTTAACTCTGATCAATTAGGGATGGGCAATAAATGCTGCCTAGCCAGCAACACCATCATCCAATGAATAAAGCAAAAAAAAAAAATACTTGCACTCCTCCAATCCTGGCATCACAAGTATTCTCAAATTTCATTGACTTCATGCCTTCAGCTGCCAAGGCTCCAAATCTGGAATTCACTCCCAAAAATCTCCACCTCTTTTTCTTCTTTTGGATGCTTCTTCAAATTTACATATTTGACCAATTTTTTGACATCTGTATTAAAACCATCTTACGTGGTTCATGTCAAGTGTTGTTTAATATGAGTTCTGTGTAACAAGAGACATTTTACTACATTAAAGGTATTATATAAATGCGAGTTGTTGTTGATTTAAATAATTTCAATTCATCAGAGTTGGGATCATGGTGAGGCAGGGAAAAATAGTATACTATTCCTGATCGTTGTCTGCCAACACATACTTGCATGTGGATGCCGGGTGAAGACAGAGTGGGACTCAACTATGAGGCTCCTTGCGTTCTAACAGTTTGTCAACACTCATTATCAAGCTGACACCTGAATAAATGCCAACAGGTTATAATTGTGCAGAGTGATTAGCAGTCTGGGAACCATACAAGTGACAGTTTTAGAAAAAGTAGGAATGTGTAGAAAATTGGCATGAAAATAGAGAAAATATTAAAAAGGATAACGTTCTAAATTTGGATGCATTCTTCAATTTTTTTTAAAAATGTGCCACATCTCCTGATTATGCTGTTGCCACATCTCAGGCAATTCATGTATTTTTGCATTATATAATGAGTGTTCATTTGCCAGGATTTTTTTCAAAATTATAAATAGCATGGAGTCTTTTTGAATGAGCCCATTCTTCTGCATATATCCTTCTCTCGAAGACCAAACATGCGGATGTATGAACTGAAGTTTACACTTTTCAGGCGTGAAGATATACAGACTGCAAAATAGAATATCCGTCTCTGTCTAAGTGTGAGGGCAGACACATTCAGTGCCGACCGGCTCTCTGTCCCCATCCACAGAATCATAGAAGTTTTAAAGGTGCAGGAGGGACCCATTCAGTCCAACATACCTGCACCAGCTCATTAAATGAGCATCATTATCTAGTGCCAATCCTATGGTCTTTCCCCAGCTACCACCCCCCCCACCCCCCCCACCCCCACCATGCCCTTGCACATTATTTTTAACCCAAATCATCATCCAGGGCCCATTTAAAAGCCTCAATTGAAGACACAAGAAAGCAAACCAGATCAAACTCCAATCAGTACGAGACCCAACTGATGAGCTTCTGGGTAAATTGTAGGCCACGACGCTGAAGCCCCTAATCCCGAGAAACTGCCCAAAGGCTGGCAGCTTCTGGTTCGTACAGAAGGTCGCCGGAGACCTAGTCTTCAGGGGATCCAATGATGAGAACATAAGTCTTTTTCTTTCAGGGCTTGAGGGTGAGGTTCGTGGGAAGGATGGGGCCAGAAGAGTTAGACGAAAGGCAAAGGTGGGTTTCATCAGCCACCCTCTTGTCCCCCAGTTTTTTTCCCCCTGATCAGTTTGGGGAAAAATGGAACCCACATCCCCAATCCCTCAATGCTGGAATATCAAACTAGAATCCCATTCAGGAATTCAACCATCTCCCACACCTACTGGGAAAACAGGTATTCAGGTCAGTGGCCTCTTTAACATCTCACCCAGCACTTAGTTCCTGATGGGTTAAGCAGTGAGAGGGCCCTTCCAGGGCCAATTCACCCAGTTATTTGCCCTTCTCACTAACTTACTCTTCACCTCCAAGCAGGGGAAATTGTGCCCATGAATTCCAATTTTAATCTCTCCCCACTCTTTATACAAAGGCCCAGGGTGTCAGAGGGCTATTAAACACAACAGTATCACACTTGAGCAAGACCTATACGGTCAATGATATGCATACACTTTACTTGAGGGTTTTATGCTAGTAAACAGGAATGCAATTCTGGTTGATTATTTGACGTAGCTATGACTTGCAAATGCTAAGTAGAGCATTAATTACTACCCTGGCACAGGTAGTCTAATGCAGTATTGGCCAGGAGCCAAATTTTTGTCAGTATTTTGTAGTATTGTATCATTTACCCACTAAGCTATTGAACAGCTGAGAACCATTAACTAATCCTGTTACATTATCACATCATTTTTCTGGAGCTTACAAAATGCTTTTATTTCACAAGTTCTTTTAAATTTTCAAAGCAAGATTTGCACTTAAACAATAACTGCGGAGAGGGCTAGGTTGACCTTGACTACTTTCGACCTATAATCGAATACAGATAAGAAAACTGCACCAGAAGTTCTAGGTAAAGCTAATGAAGTGTGTCATTTGAATATTGTACTACATATCAAAGCAGCATTGGGCTTGAAGTTAACTCAAAGCCAATTGCTAACTTTTATTGAAGAATAGTTTCCCATTTCATGACTAAAGTGTTTTATTTAATTAAACATATTTCCCACAATTGCAGTTTTTGATGTAAGAATAAAAGCTGAGAATTTTGTGAAGCAAAGAACAAATATGACTGATGACTGAAACAAAAATCAATGAAATGAAAAATACATTGATAAAATAACATCTGCAAAACAAGCAAAGACCAAAAAAAGGGTCAATCTGTCTGTGTGGAAAAGTTAGAAAAAGTACTGCTCAGTTGAATATCTTTAAACATTGCACTGTGAAAATTATTTAATTTCTTTTTCTGCCAGTGAACTGATTATACATTAACAACTAAAAGGTTTTCATACTATATACTGACTGGCCTGGCTTTACAAAATGCCCATTCTGAGACCGCAATAGACTTTTGTACAGAGTATAAGGATCTCACCAAGATGCATGATTTTAAAATTTCCCGCAAATATGCACATCACTGAACTGTGCATTTTTCCATTCACCGATATGAATTTCTGGTATATTCTTATACAGTAAATTGCTCAATCATTCCTCAAGTGGTCCCATACCAACGTATGTGTTTCAAATGTACGTGTTCAAATCCAACAATAAATGGAAAACAAAGTTCATCATCATGCACGGGATAGTCAACTTAAAGACGAACAAATCAACTTTTTGCTAAGGACGCCATGCTATCAAGCATCATAAACAATCAATGATTGAAGTACAAATGTTTTAGAAGTCACATGAACTCTAAGTTACAGGAACGTAGCTTTTAATGTAAGCCAACTGTTATTTATGACAAACTCGTCATTTCCTTTCTTATCTTCTGAACAGTGATTTATTCAGATGTATAGTTCCTTGGGCACCAACATTTCATTTCAGATAACTAAACTGTTCCAAGGAAGGGTCACTGGACCCGAAACATTAACTCTGATTTTTTTTCCCTCACAGATGCGGCCAGACCTGCTGAGCTTTACCAGCAACTTTTGTTTTTGTTCTTGATTTACAGTTCTTTTGGTTTTTATTAACTAAAACTATTTGACCATTCCTTCTATATGATGAGGATAAACAACGAATATTGGTGGCCATTCATCACTTATACCCCTCTCATTAAGACAATAGCAACACCATCCATCCAATACCATTCTGTTCTAATCAAGTGAAAATAGGGGGATTGAACTCCTTTTTTTAAACTCTCCCCACCTCCCCTACCCTATTCTGCACACCCTCCACACTCCCCTGCAACAGAAATTTTGAGTTCTATTCAACACTTAGTTATATCCCAGTTCAGCTAAAATGCATTGTTACAGAGATAGTAGGAACCGCCGATGCTGGAGAATCTGAGATAACAAGGTGTAGAGCTGAATGAACACAGCAGGCCAAGCAGCTTTCCTGCTCCTCTGATGCTGTTTGGCCTGCTGTGTTCATCCAGCTCTACACTTTGTTATCTCAGTTAAAGTGCATTTTGCTGCACTGAAATGGGGAGCCAATTCCAAGATCTCACACACACACGCACACAATGTTTAATAAGGGGAGAGTGTTGACTGCAAAAGGAATGTCAAGAATAGATCATTTTAAAATGTCTTACACTTTAACCAGAGACTACAGTTATTTAATAGATGTGTCTTCAGCAGTGGTGAAATTTGTAGATATCATTAAGTTCTCGGTAAATGGATATTTTTCCAATTTCTTTTATCAGCTGCTGTTCTTTTTCAAGAAGGTGAGAGAAAAAGTAGGGGAGAGAGAGAGTCTTCTAGTTCTGCTGCTATCATTTCATTTTCCATTTTCTTTCTCGGCCCAGATGTTGTTGCCTGGAATACAGTTCACTTGTGGTTTCCCATTTCTGGTTTCTTTGTTATTGTCAAGTTGAATAATTTGCAGGCAACTTTCATTCCAATGTGAAACTTCCAAAAAGGTGTGTATCAACCAATAATACAGATTGGAGTTTCAATGCCTTTTCAAAACAATGTTAATTTCAATTCAGCCTGATTTTTGTTTTGAAAATAGAGAGTTTGGCAAAAACTGGTGCGCTGTCATCTTAAGCAGATTTTCCTTTAAAGGACTGTTTAGGTCCACAGAAGTTCACAAGTATTAAAATCAGATGGTGGAAGTTGGAAATTGAGATAACAATGTCTACTGGCTATGATAGGAGAAATGAAAATATCATAGCTGAATCTGAATCAGAATCAATAATGACTAAAGCATTGAGCATACACATCACCTATCCTTAGTTATAGCAGTAAGGTTAAAGAACTTAATGTGGACTCTTCTGTTCTATTTAGCTCAATAAGTGCATTATGGTGATAGATCAGAAACCCAAAGTACATATAGACTTGTCAAATCTTAATTCTAATATGTATTGTTTTAAATTTTAAAAAAAGGACTGCTACAGCCAAAAGATGATTGTAGATGTAAATTCTGTGACTGTCTGGCAGACTTTTGCATGGACCCATGGAATGACACACCTGTACAGAGTCATGTGGGCTTCAAAACAGAAAAAAGAAGAGAAAATGAGAGGCTGATGACCTAGCCCTGCTCAGCTGAAGTCCATTTCTTACAGACATATTTGTACTTTCTAATGTACCAAAAAAGGGATTGAAAACTTATTGTAAGCCCTGGACTGTATATGTTAGTAGCCTGATGTATTAGTGTGTTGTACTTTGAGAACAGCTATTAATACACCCTTGCACTGCAAGTAAATAAGGTAAATATGACTCTTGCTCGGAGTGCTGTCAGCCAGTCACTATTGAAATGAAACAGGACAAAAGAATTTCAATCACCTGAAAAGCCAACAATCTTGACATTGCTGGTTTTTGAACATTGGACAGTACCAGTAGTATCAATGTAACAGTCAGAACGTTCTATTATCTACTCTTCATAAGTGACTCAGAGATAGATCCATGTATTATTTTTTAAACTGTGTTTTGGATTCATTTTTAGTTTCTAACCTGTGTTTATGTACGCTTGTTATTATTCCTTCTTGCCTTTAGGAACAAATAAAATTCCTTTTATTAACTCAAGAAAGCTTGATAAAATATTGATTCAGAGATAGTAGGAACTGCCGATGCTGGAGAATCTGAGATAACAAGGTGCAGGGCTGGATGAACACAGCAGGCCAAGCAGCATCAGAGGAGCAGGAAAGCTGAAGAAAGGTCCAGACCTGAAACGTCAGCTTTCCTGCTCCTCTGATGCTGCTCGCCCTGCTATGTTCATCCAGCTCTACACCTTGTTATCTTAATAAAATATTGGCTCAT
Source organism: Rhincodon typus (assembly GCF_021869965.1). Classification (NCBI taxonomy): domain Eukaryota; kingdom Metazoa; phylum Chordata; class Chondrichthyes; order Orectolobiformes; family Rhincodontidae; genus Rhincodon; species Rhincodon typus. The sequence continues at coordinate 32,769,947 of NC_063356.1, forward strand.
TTAAAAAGAAAAGTGTTTGATTTGGGAGAATGGAGTCTAAAAACAGAGAAGATCTTTTTAAATTTATCCTGTTGTAACTGACCCAAGGTGTGCATGATGAAAAGAGACGATTCAACCCTCCTCATCCATGGGTTGAGCACTTTGAGGAATCCCACCTGGAACTGAAACAGATTGGGGAACTTCACTGAGAGATTGGTTGTGAAAAGTGTTACCATATAAACTATTTCATTAAAATGAGATAAATCTTCATGAAAACCAAAAAGAACTGCGGATTCTGTAAGTGAGAAGCATAAAACAAATGAGGAAGGGTCACCGGACCTGAATCATTAACTCTGATTTCTCTCCACAGATGCTGCCAGACCTGCTGAGCTTTTCTGGCAATTTATGTTTTTGCTTCTGATTTACAGCATCCACAGTTCTTTTGGTTTTTATTTAGTATTTAACTCTCAGCCACTTCTCTTCTAGGCATGCCCACCCTGAAGTTCTGCTTCTGTCTCCGACAGGACTTCTGTCCAGTCATTTTTCTTGTTCTCCACCATTAATTTCACTGTCGCTCCTGGTGTTCGACCAGGTATTTGCTAAAATTTGTTTCCACTGCCACATCACATTCCTTGGTGAATACCTCTGGCTCAGACTCAGCCCACGTGGATTTCAACTCACAATTTATCCTTTGTGCTTTGAATCCACCCAGGATCGTAGGTACCTCCGTGATGTTCAATGAAGTTCTGATGATGGGTTACTTGACTTGAAATGTTCAACTTTGATTTCTCTCCATAGATGCTGCCAGACCTGCTGAGCTTTTGCAGCAATTTCTGCTTTTGCTTTCAATTTTTATGAACTGATGTTTTGGCAAAGGATTGTTTTGGATCATTTGTATCATAGCATCATACATTTTAGCTGAAATAAACTTCAATCTTTGATCTTTCCATTCCACTTTTCAGATCCAGTGCTATATTTTCCATGCCACGGCCATAATTCAAATCTGTCATTACAGTTGTATAAATATCTATGGAATAAAACTACAAACTATTGCCATTGTGGGGGCATTTCTTGTGCACCATTGTAGCCCCAAAATAAGGTACACAAAATGTGGTGCACGAAGGATGTTTTCAAATGTTCCTGATAAATTTCATGTCGATAGATTGCATGTCAACTGGGATAATTATTCAATAAGTGCTAACTCAAACACATGATGGCATTGTCTGACACTAAACAGGAGTTAGAGAGAAAAAAAATGCAAAAGCATTGAACATAGCTTAAGACAGCCAGCAGGAAACTAATGGGATTAGGTTGGCTGCCTATTTTTACACACCACCTGATTTTCCATCGAAGTCAATGGAAAGAAACATCAGCCAAAGTACAATACAGACAGCCGACAGGACTTTCATATCCTGAAGCTGGGTCGAGTTACATCTGTCACCAATGATGTTCCAATTCTTGTTTGAGAATTGAATATAGTAAACTTGGATTACAGCTATGCCGTTAGTCATTGTGATTTGACAAACATGCAATGAAATAAAAGTTGTTAAACTATATTTTTACCATTGAACCCACATGATAGACAAATTGAGAAGGATTAGTATTTGGACAATTTCTGCCTTCAGTGATGTGTCATGAATGGGAAAATCTGCCTGCCAGAGATGCTGGACATGGTCCAATGAATCACACTGAGCTGCCAGTAACTAATGGCACCACAGGATGATATAGTTTAGATGTACACCTAACCCTTGTTTTAAACTATGAATTTGCATTAATTAGGTGCCAAACTTTAATCCTGATCACCTTGACCAAGCACCCAGGAACAATGAAAGGCCAAAGATTAAAAATAAACTACATATGTAATTTGCTGCCTTCAAAAAAATAGACACGAGGGGAAAACCATTGGCACGGAATCATTTTATCCCAATATAGTACTGAAGCATTCAGCAAGATGATGTAGTATCTGACAATCACTGTTTTGTTTAAAGGGAAAGTTTAGTTTGAAACTTACTTGAAACAAAGAGGATAGGTGTATTTGGAGCATGTGGAGCAACCTCTCTGTCCCTGAGCATTTAAAAAGTAATACACTTGTGACCAATGGCAACTCGAGGTGATACAATCACTGCGCATGCATACACTACCATTGAAAGGCAATTTTTTGAATAAAAAGATATTTTGTTATTGATTTCAGTAGGATTCATAGGGAAAAGATATAAAATAACTAGAGGGGAAGGTGATGGCCTGGTGGTATTTTTGCCAGACTGTTAATCCAGAGAACCAGGTAATGTTCTGGGGACCTGGGTTCGAATCCCGCCATGGCAGATGGTGGAATTTGAATTCAATAAAATATCTGAAATTAAGAATCTAATGATGACCATGAATCCATTGCCAATTGTCAGAAAAAGCCCATCTGGTTCACTCATGTCCTTTAGGAAAGGAAACTGCCATTCTTACCTGGTCTGGCTTACATGTGACTCCAGACCCACAACAATGTCGTTGACTCTCAACTGCCCTCTAAGCAATTAGGGATGGACAATAACTGCTACCTAGCCAGCGATGCCCTCATCCCATTAATGAAATTAAAAAAACTAAATCACTGATATAGCAATATCACTGCATGAGCTCCATCATTGGTGAACAGACTCACAAAGGGAACAAGAAATAGAGCAGTGATCAAGATAATGAGCAGGCCAGTGAGGGGAGCTATGAAGAGTGCAGAAAATTCGATGGTGAGTGATACACTGGGACAGGAAAAAAATTAGTGGTGAACACGGCAGCAAAAGTAGCAGAAAACATAGCAGTGAAGGGAGTGGAGGATAGACCAGTGAAGGGAGTGGAGACCTGTCTGATGAGGAGCATGAGGAGCAGGGCTAGAGGAGTGTGGGGAGAGATCAGAGCAAGCAGTAGACTGGAGAACAGTGTGGCATGATAAAATGGAGAACGGGTTGGTGAGGGAGGGGATAGAGAAGGGAGTAGAGAATTGAGGGGCAAGGAACAGGCAGAAACAATGGATGCCCCACTTCCAGCTCATGTGTCTTGCAGGTGCACAAAGGTCACATGGGTTGCGTTAAGTTCCTCTTCAAATACAGGAGATACACTAAAAATAGCCTGGATTCTCATTCATGACCTCAGCAAGTGACCCTAGCTGGAGTGTCCCCATCAAGTCAGGCTTCGATAAAACTTTGAGCCCTCTTGATCAAATAGTCCATTGATACTTTACACACAGAATCATGGGTTGAATTTTCTCACTGTAGAAGATTCTCAGCAAATTAACAGGCTGCTTGCAATGTTGAAAGATTTCCTGCCAGCCCATCTCAAAAGTCGACCTCTGCATGTTAAAATTCAGCACAGTTTCATATTCAAGAAAGAATATACGATCAAAACTAACAAAACCGAAAAGAACAATGCGGAACAATCAATGGATTTAGTTTGGGATTAATCCAAACATTTATTCATGAGAGTGACAAGTAAAAAAAAAGAGTAAAAATAATGGGTGACTAAAACATTTTTTAAAATGGAAAAAGCTTGGCCATGTATACAGCACATGAATAGTTTCAGAGTTTCCATGATGTACAGAAGATCTTCCCTGTATCAGCTAACACATTCGTAGACATCAGCACTGTCATAAGTTGCTCGTTCCTTGTTTTACTACCAAGACAGGGAATTTCTTTATAACAACACAATGCTATCTTTGGTCCTGAATCCACATGAGACTAGGAGTTGTGTGCATAAATCATAATCATGACACTGATAGGGCTGCTCAAAATACAACCATAAACAACCTGGGAGTTAAGAACAGTTAACCCTATATAGGGTGAGCCACACTGCAATTCTGCCTGAGGTCTTACCGCTGAAGTTAAATAGGGGTCTGTTCAGGTGGTTATCAGACCCTCCCAGTACCTCAAATATATGAAAATATAATCTTGCACAAGGAAGAGATCCCTTTGGTTTATTTTTCAGATAGCTACAAACTCCAATGTTTGCTTTCTTCGTATGCTTACTATATATAACCCAACCCTTCTGTTGACTATATATTTTTTAATGAAGAAAATATATTTTTGAAATAGAAAATGTAATTCTGTTACTGCTTCTCCTCTCCAAATGGAATGTTGGTGTGGATTTTTGTCAGTGAAGAGCATAGGCAGCTAGAGATCAGAAACAAACTCAGAGATCCAGTAAATCACACCAGTAAAATCCAACTATAAATTTCACACCAGTCAAAATGAAATTACTGCCATCCACAGTGCTTTGCAATAAACATTACAAATCATTTCCTCATGACATTTAGCTCCATAATAAGACATTATAAAACAGTTAATAGATACCAATATTGTCAATGCCAAAGGAATCATACCTCTATTCAAAACTAAAACAATTAACTCTATGTGACAGAATGTGTTTAAACAGCTGATCAATGATTTTTTTCACCATTCAGGTGAAAATTTGTTGGTAACAGCTGACCATTAGAAATCACCAGTCCCACTCTTGCACTGATGAGAAACAATTGGTTGTGGTTTAATCTGAGAGAGATCACACTTCAGACAAGGGGCAAGATTGAGAAAGTGGGACCTACATGATAATCTAAACCAGCGCATGAATTGATTCGATGCTGCAGACATTACTCAGCATCACAAAGCAACTGCCCGGCCATCTGAGCTAGCCAATACCCATGACTACCTTTGGTTATTCTGCCCATGATATTTTCCTTTCTATTGACTTGGCATACAATGGGTAAGAGATTCACTGCCACCAGTTGCCCCTTCAAATGGTAACTATTAAAGTCCACATCATTATTTTATAGTGTGGATGAAAGATGCCATTGAGAGGTAAGTGTTGATAAACTATGGATAGAATCGTACAGGCTCCTAAACAATGTTGGCAATGATGAGAAATCTGGGAGAATTGTGTGAGAAGTCAGTGGGACCTTTCTCAATGTCAGGAGCAACAAGCTGCTCCTGACATTGGTAGAAATTAGATGTCGAAAGTTGCTGACATGAAAGTGAAAGCAGAAACCTCTGGCTCACTGCTTGCTCCTGTGGACCGCCGTCTTGGACAGCCAGTATCAACATCTCAGGGGATGCTCCATGGCTAGTGACTGTGCACACCTCCATCCCCTCCCCACATCCCCCTCAACTACACAATGCCCCCACACCCACCCCTTCCATGGCCCTTGGAATCCAACACGTACAATAGCTTCGTTATAGTGCCTTTCTGATACAGCATGCTTCTGCACTTTGGGGCTCACCAGCATCTCTCATTTCAATGTTTCTTCAGGGACACTTTGTGTGCAGACTCCTAGCTCATGAATTGAGCCAGGTTGCACTTGCTCCCCTCACTCAGTGTCTTAGGGGTCATCAACACTGACCAGCACTCTGGTTTCAAAGTGGTACAGAATACTACCCAATCTGGAATGTTGGCTTGGTATGGCCAGGGTTAAAAGAAGGTGGGGGGAAGCAGGCCAGATGCAGACTCATGCAGATGGGAAGTGTGGAGACTTGGGAGGTATGAAACCTATGGAGTTCACTAGGAGGTCCAACAGGAAGGGGATGTTTACATTTGGGGGTCTACCTACAAGGTGAAGTAGAGCCGGAGGCTCACTGTTTGAGGTGTACCCACTGTCACCTTCAGTTGTGCTGGAGAACAGAAGTGCATGGTGGAAATGAAGATAGCTACTCCTACACCCTGAGTGGGCAGGGGCTGAGCACTACAATGGTGGACTGAATGTAACGTGGATCTTGCAGCTGCTCCTGGGATTACAGGCTTATTTTTAGACTGACTTCTAAACTTTTTATAGTTATTACATTTCAGTGGTATAAGTCTTTATCCATTTTGATTCATTTATAGTGAAAAAAGCCTGTGTAGGAGGTTGAGGGGTGACCTTATTGAAGTTTATGAAACCTTGAGAGATATAGATAAAGTAAATGGCATGGGTCTTTTCCCAAGGGTAGGGGATTTCAAGACTAGGAATCATATTTTTAAATGCGAGAGAGGAGAAAAAAGACATGAGGGCAATTTTATTTTTTATAAACACAGCGTGGTTTGCGTGTGGAAGAAACTTCCAGAGGAAATGGTGGATTCGGGTACAGCTACAAATGTTTAAAAAGACATTTAGCTAAGTACATGAAGAGGAAATGTTTGGAGGGATATGGGCCCAGCGCAGGCAGATGGGACTAGTTTAATTTAGGATTATGGTCAGCATGGACTGGTAGGACTGAAGGATCTGTTTGTGTGCTCTATGAATCTATGATTCTGCACTGCAAGTTCGTAAGATGCAACACCCTTGAAAGATCGAAGATTGAACAAACCTGTGAGCACTGCTTTCCAGCTGGCCCTTAGGCATTAGCTTGCCATTTGCATTCAAATTCCAAGCACCCCTGATCATTTCCTGCAGGATAGAGACTGAACCCCACTCATGCCCGAGAGTCCACAGCAATATCTCTACATCTGGAAGTAGAGAGAGTATAGTTGCCAAGGTCACAGTCACTTGTAAATTCCCCAGTGCTTGCACATGGTGTGACAGCTGCATTACTCTTCATACCTCAAGCCATGGAACATTCTGCATCAATAAGGTTGGGTATTGCATTTATGGCTGGACAGAGACTCACAAACTGTGTTGATTATGAAAAGGAAACATTTAAAAAAAAGGTGTGGAAAGCTGTTTACAATGATGTGTGACTCGTGCCACCAGAGAAACCTCAGAATAGTTTTCTTTTTTCTCCCCCTGCCACTATGTCCAGGCACAGTCCCACTGTGTGTAGCTGCTTTGAGGAAGCCTGCCCTACAGTGGACCCCATTGGCCATGGAGGTCTAGTTGGACAACCCCTGGGGCATTTTTGTCTAGACAGCCCAGACATGCTTGGTATCATGTTGCAAGACACAAAAGAGAGAATGTTGTAACTGTGGAGTGGAAATTGTGTGTTAAGATGAAATGCACTTTGGGACTAATAGTGAACTAGCACAGCAATGGACAATGTTTCTTACTTGATTACTGGGACATACGCATTTCAATGTCCACATAGGGCAAGTCCCTTTCTTTTCCAGCAAGGATGAAGACCCTCTCCTCATCCAAATGTTGGGCACCCCACCTCATGACCTGGCCTGTTCAGCCCTCTAATAGGCTATTTTCTCCTGGATCTGGAGAAGTGGGCAAAAGGAGAGACATGAAAGTGGGTGGCACAGTTTTAGTATTTGTGTAGGTGGGGAAGTGTGAAGTATCCCAAGTGAGTGAGTGGTCAGCACAAAGCGCCCATAGCATCAGTGGTATGAGGGTTTGTGGTGAGTAGGAGCATGTGAGTGAAGATGCCGAATGCAACATAAGAGTGGCAGATCTCAAGTCTTGGTGGGAGGTGGATGAAGTAGAATTAGAAAGCTGATTAATCCCAGGAAAGCTAGGCAGTAGTGAGAAATTCCAGCTACAGTGAGTGGTAGAAGGACATCATAGGGGTAGGGTGGGATAGAAAGTCATCGAGATGAGTTTAGGATGAACATGCGAGAAAAGCCGAGAGGTCTTGCAGAAAGAAACCACACATACCCCCCACCCACGCCCATGAAACCGAGCGAAAATGATACTTAGCCAAAATATGGTAGGAGTCAGCCTTGTGAAAGAACTGCAGGATCAATTTGTTCATTAAAAAAAATCTTTCTACTTATTCCATAAAACCCATAGATCCAGGTGTGTATTGTAGAACTGAGGTGAACAGAAATGAAAAGATGTCTGGCATAGACTGAGTATATTTGTGCTTGTATCTCTAGGTCAGAGATACAAAAGATCAACCATGTTTCCTATTTGATATCCAGCAGTCTTTGTTTGAAGGTAGACATGTATATACACAATCTGGCTTGACAGCAGGCCTTCTTAGGTAATGACTCGCATTTAATGGTAGTTGGTTGTAAAAAGAGTGTCACAGCCAAGCTGAGCCAGCCCACAGATTAAACTTTATCATCCTTGAAGCTAACTTTTCCACCGCAAAACTCAGGAACTATCACTTCAATATTAACACCAGCACTGTTGTTTTTTCTGGGAAATGAACATGAAAATTTGGACCACAGAGACCCGAAGTTAACAACATATTGGGCCATCAGATGGAGTTGGCAAATATGGAAAGCATTCCTGTTGTACAAAGGAATCAGCATTCATGCATTCTCAGATGTTGCTAAAAAGAAAACAATGCTCCTGTTTTCCTGTCCAATTCCTAATTATTTTTCATTTAAAGACCGCACCTGCACATTCCAAATTATTTTCACCATTTGTTTCACTAGTAAATTAATTGCATGTGTTTTCTAAGTGAATAAGACACAATTACCAGGCCAACCATTAAGTTAAACCCAAGAGATAAGAGTCAATGAATACTTAACTTCTAAAGGTGCAATGTTAAAGGGCCCTGAAAATCTTGGGCTATGGTGAGAAACCTGGGTGGGTCACCAGTGAAGTCCAGTGAGGCCTTTCTCAATGTCGTCAGGAGCAACTAGCTGCATTTTCCAACAAATTTCTGAATGTCAAGGTGAGATGCCTATTAATGTAAATTATTGCTTATTTTCAACCACTTTAACTATACACCTCTACGAGGAAGCTAGCTGGCAAGAAGTCGCAACATGAAAGTCAGTGCAGGTACTAGGTGACTACAGCTCATGGATTGGTCCTCCAGACCACCACCTTGGACATCTGGCAACAGCGTATTAGGAACTCTCCAGGGCACCTGCTGCACTGAACATGGAAGCTGATAAACACTTGCCAGCCTCTCAGACCCCTCATGGCACCTCAATGATCTGATTAAAAGAACATTTCTGCACTTTAAAGCTGCAATTCAGAGCATGATGGAAGCTGGCATCACAATGAGACTGGAAAGACAATTCTGAGCCAGGACAAGCTCCCAGCTCATGGATTGGGCCAAGTTGCATCTTGGGGATGCTCTTTTAGCCTTCCTGGATGCTCCCAGCATCCCTGACTTAACCTGCTTGTTTTTTTGTCATTTGCCCCACCACCTCACATCAGCCAGAGCTGCCAAGTTCACATTATTTCTGCCTTGCCTTGCCATTCAACACAAAGCAAAATCCAGAAAGCTGGTCATGGTTTTCAGCAGGTCCTCAGTCAAATCAGTCTGGGGTTCCCACACAGCAATGCATGGGTAGCCTCTGATATTGATCCAGAGGCTTGGGCACTGTCACTCAGCAACTCAGGGCAGCCATTGTCAGAATGCTGTCCTCAGAGGATGAGGAGCCAAATGATATGCAGTCTACAACCGAAGTCTTGGCACTTTCTAACCTATTGTGGGCTGTTTTCTCCTGAAATTGAGGCAGACGCAAGTCAGTGGCACAGCTGTTAGTGTAGGCGCTGGTAGGGGTAAGGTGGTAAGGTGTATAGGATGGGCCGAGGGGCTAAAATTGATGATATTTGACAGCCGCATGTCCTTGAATGAACGCTGTGAACATTTTTGCACGTGCCGCAGATGGCACAATCAAAACTTGTTTTCTGTATTTGTAAGCAGCTAGTTTTCTGCATCTGCTTTTCTGTGCTGGCTGTTTGTTACACCATAACAGAGTTCCGTTCCAAGTTTTTGGACTTCACCTCGGACTGAGGTCACAAACGGTGCTAGGAACAAACCCAAGCCTTCAGACCAGCCAACGATCAAGGGGTCCCTGACATGCAGGAGGATGGGAGGCTCATTCCTTTCTTTTCCTTTTTTTCCATCTTCATTTATTACTTAATAAATGTTCATAGATCAGTTCTTTTTTCCTTCCTTTTCCTTTTTTTTATTACTCACTGATATGTTCATACTTAAGCAAATTGTTAGTGTTGAGCCTTCTGTTAACTACATTTAACCAAATCTGAAAAGATCAGTTGGAAACATTGTGATCAAAGACATAAGTGGGTGAGTAGATAGCACAGAAACCATGCAGGGTTAAGTGGGATAGTGGTTGAGGTGGATTAGACTGAGTGGAGGGAGTTGTTGCACGCAAAAGAGCCATGAGCCTTGGTGGGAAATGACAGCAATGGAAGAGATGGAATGAATGTGAGATATCAAAAAGATGGTGGCACTTACCCTGGAGAAGTAGAGAAAACCATTGACCTTTTTTAACTTCACTGCTGGACATTCCCAGGTGAGACTGCAACGACCCGAGTGACAACACCAGATCTGGCTGGCAGTGTCAGATGGTGTGGCCTCCTCTCCTGGTCCTGGGGAAAGAGGAGATCCCTCCTTGGCACTGCCCCATCCACCAGGACCTCCATGACACAATCTACAATGTGGGCCACCAATTCACTCTTATCTGCCATGACCAGGGCAAATGTTACAAACTGTGCAAGTCAACTGGACTGACAGATGCACAATGACCTTTTAAAGATGGCATCAGTGTCTGAGATGTTGGTCTATTCCTGTCCAGTGGTCAGCTTTTCTGGGTACAGCATTTGACTTAAAAGAAAATTAGATTAGTATCAGATGTAAGGGACTCCATAGAGGCAGAGCACTAATTAATGGGGTGAATTTCAGACTAAAAAAAAAGGATGGCAAAAATCCATTAGGCCTTGCAGAGCAAAGCCCTCATGAAATTCAGTAGAATTGACACTAAGAAAAAAAACTTGCCAAATTCAACCATAAGTTTCTTTTCCCCCTCAACCTATTCAGACATGTCCTGTCTATCAAAGACGAGCATCATGACATGAACCTGGACCTTCTGTCCCAGTTTAGAACTTTTATGCTTTCATATTATTAATCTATAAATTTCATTACAATAGAAACAACTATAATGTGAACTTATTTTGTTGTTACATATAATTTCTTGGTATTAATAGGCCAAACCCACATTTCAACATATAGCACGGAACAATAGGCAGAATTTTCCACCTGCATTTAAATCCTTGTTTGTCCTTCGAGGTGAAGTAAACTATATACATCATCTCGAATGTAGAGCAGGATTCCCATTAAAGTCAATTTACACCCAGAAGGTTTTGCTGCATGTAGAACAGGATACCATTGATAATTGAGTTTTGAATCATATGCTCACTTGGGATTTCCTCTTTTGCTCTGTTTGTGTTTGCTTGCTTAGAAAGAGACCGCGATTAACATTATTTTGTTTGATAGCTTCAGAGATCCAGAGTGAGATTGGACTCCAGGGTCTCAAAGTCAATTTCGAAACTGCTAAGTGAAGCTTTCAGAGTCACATTGGACCACTTCTTTGGACCACTATGAAACCTCATTCCAAAATCAAGCTCTTCATACTTTGTCTGACACACACTTACCATTCTGGCTACATGACTATTCCAACTCAGGTATGACTGCCTCAAAGTGGTTTTGATGTTTGGATGCCAGCCTGGGTGAGCTTCTCAGGATCTGGTATTTTGTCCTGCCATATGCCCTTCAGAAACTTCATAAGGCAGTTTAAGTGAAAATAGTTGAGCTTTAGCACTCTGAGGGTGGAGCCAATTTTTACTGTATGCTTTTCTCGACTACGTTCTCTAATGCTTTCAATGATAATGATCATGGCATTGAAATCAGATATCACATGGACAGAAACCCGCTCAGTCGGAAATAACTGCAGGCAAAAGACAAAAAGAACAAACTAGGATGCAGTTTATGATTGTGGTATACTGCATCCGCTGTACCCGGTGTGGCTTCCTCTACATTGGGGAAACCAAGCGGAGACTCGGGGACCGCTTTGCAGAACACTTACGCTCGGTTCGCAACAAACAACTGCACCTCCCAGTCGCGAACCATTTCAACTCCCCCTCCCATTCCTCAGACGACATGTCCATCCTGGGCCTCCTGCAGTGCCACAACGATGCCACCCGAAGGTTGCAGGAACAGCAACTCATATTCCGCTTGGGAACCCTGCAGCCCAATGGTATCAATGTGGATTTCACAAGTTTCAAAATCTCCCCTCCCCCCACCGCATCCCAAAACCAGTCCAACTCGTCCCTGCCTCCCTAACCTGTTCTTCCTCCCACCTATCCCCTCCTCCCACCTCAAGCCGCACCTCCATCTCCTACCGACCAACCTCATCCCGCCCCCTTGACCTGTCCGTCCTCCCTGGACTGACCTATCCCCTTCCTAACTCCCTACCTACACTCACCTTTCCTGGCCCCATCCCCGCCTCTTCGACCTGTTTGTTTCCTCTCCACCTATCCTCTCCTCTATCCCTCTTCTATCCGCCTCCCACTCTCTCCCTATTTATTTCAAAACCCCCTTCCCCTCCCCCTTTTCTGATGAAGGGTCTAGGCCCGAAACGTCAGCCTCTCTGCTCCTATGATGCTGCTTGGCCTGCTGTGTTCATCCAGCCCTGCACCTTGTTGTCTCGGATTCTCCAGCATCTGCAGTTCCTACTATCTCTAAATATTAGTTAGTTGTTATCAGCAGTTCATTCCTATATTTGCTAAGTAGGCATATTAATGAATTGATAACAATTGAATGGGCAAAAGATTCTCAAAGACCTGACAGATCTAATTCCATTCAACCCTCCAATCTATTGAAATTCAACAGGCAAGACCAAATGAGCAAGAACACCAAATACTACTGCAATGTTTGAAATCCAGGAAATTTCATTCCTCTGAAAATTGCAAGTAGGTAGCAGTAATAAGGGAACTAATTAGATCAGGTAGGCTAGGTGGCATATGTATGGGTCAGAGTAACACCAAGAGGATAGATTCAATCCCCATTCCGGCTGGGGTAGACTTGGGACATCAGTCTTCACCCTGTTTCAGGTAGAATGTAATGCTAAGCCACAATTGATGAAAGTGACTCAGTTTCTAGCATCAGCTATAAATGACCCAAGGTTCTGTCTTCAGGCAGAGGACATGAGTAATTAGCAGTCATAAAGGCTTATATGTGGGTTTTGGATGCATTATCAGGTACATTCATTGTTTTGTTGGTAAAAATATATTGGTTGAATTGCTGCAAACAGAGTATACTGGAGAAACTCCACAGGTGTGGCTCATCTGTGGAGAGTGAAAGAGTTCATGTTTCAAGGCAGGTATGAATCTTCTTCAGAACAGAACAAAGGATGAAAAGTCGTACCAGACCCTACTGAGTTTGTTCAGCATCAGTTGTGTCTGTTTCAGATTTCCAACATCCGCAGTATTTTGCTTTCATTGGTTGCATTGCCAAACACAAAAAGAATAATAAAAAGAATCTGAAAGGGAAACAGATCAAAACAATATTACAAAATGGCAGCAGTGGCAAAGTAAGAAATGTTCGGGGTCTGTGCCTGAACACTTTCGCTCACCTGGCCAACTGCTTTCTTATTTTTCCTTTTTGTTTTCTTGTGTTTCTTACTTCTTCATTTCTCTTTTGTATCAAAGTTCACCTTTTCTTCTTTTCTGTGGCTGTGGTGGCGAAAGGCATTGGAGCCCACTGCGGCAGCAGCGTGGTGAATCTGAATGTCCATGCCTTGTAGCCATAATGGCCAAATCAAAGGCTTCATCGTTGGTAGGTCTGGCTTGTTCCTCCTGGCAACAGTGCAGCGGCTTCAATAGTGGCTCTAGTGGTGGCAACATGGTTGTTCCAGTTTGTTCCTTGTGGCCATAGCAGCAATGTGGCAGCTTCAGCAGCGACTGAAGTGGTGATGGCTTCAGCGTCGGCAGCTTGGTGGGCCCTGTCTGTCCCTCCTTGCTTTGGTGGATATGCAGTGTCTTTGGTGTTGGCTTCAGCAGTGGTAGCATGGAGGGTCAAGTACAGAATTCCTTGCTTTGGCTGCCTCAGGGCAGTTTCGGTGGCGGTGTCCTGTAGCCATTCCAGAAGCCCAGGAAGCATGGAGAGAACATAAGATAGAACTTATCCTAACTTTGTGTCAATTTAAGAGATAGCAAGAACTGCAGATGCTGGAGTCAGAGATAACACAGTGTGGAGCTGGAGGAACACAGCCGACCAGGCAACATCAGAGGCACAGGAAAGCTGACGTTTTGGGTCAGGACCCTTCTTCAGAAATGGGGAGGGGAAAGGGAGCTGGGAAATAAATAGAGAAAGGAGGGGTGGGACTGGGGTAAGGTAAATGGCATGGCGATAGGTGAGTGCAGGTGGGGATTGGTCAGTGGGATGGGTGGGGCAGATAGGTGGGAGAGAAGATGGACTGGTTGTGTCAGGTCAAGGAGGCGGGGATGAGAGGGATGGTTGGACATGGGTGAGGTTGGGGTTGGGGAGATTTTAAAACTGGTGAATTCTATGTTTAGGCCTTCAGGCTGTTGGCTCGCGAGGCGGAATATGAGATGTTGTTCCTCTAGTTTGCGGGTAGAGTCATTGTGGCATTGGAGGAGGCCTAGGATGGACATGTCACCCAGGGAGTGGGAGTAGGAGGGGGAGTTAAAATGGCTGGCAACCAGGTGGTCTTGTCATTTGTCACATACAGAGCACAGATGCTGCACAAAACAGTCTCTGAGTCTACACTTGGTCTTGCTGATGTAGAGGAGGCCACATTGGGAGCAGCGATACAGTAGAACAAGTTGACGGATGTGCAGGTGAACCCCTGTCTGATGTGGAAGGTTTGTTTTGTGCCTTGAATGAAGGTGAGGGGGGAGATGTAGGGGCAGGTGTAGCACTTCCTGCGGTTGGAGGGAAAGGTGTCAGGGGTGGTGGGGCTCGTGGGGAGTGGGGAGAGGACGAGGGAGTCACGGAGAGACCGATCCCTACAAAAGGCAAATAGGGGTGGGGAGGGAAATATACCTTTGGTCGTGGGGTCGGATTGTAGGTGGCGTGGAGAATGATACATTGGATGCGGAAGTTGGTGGGGTAATATGTGAGGACAAGGGGATTCTGTCTTCATTTTTGATAGGGGGAGGGAATGTGAGGGCAGAGGTGCGGGAAACGCAAGAGATGCGGTTGAGGGCATTTTCGATCACCGGAGGGGGGAAAGTTACGGTCCTTGAAATAGGAGGGCATCGGGGTTGTGCGGGATTGGAACACCTCAACTTGGGAGCAGAGGCGGAGGGGGAGGAATGGGGAGTAGGGGATCACATTCTTGCAGGAGGGTGGGTGAGAGGACGCATAGTCTAGGTAGCTGTGGGAGTTGGTGGGCTTGAAAAAGATTTCGGTTTTGAAGCGGTCACCAGAGATAGAAACAGAGGTTCAGGAAGGAGAGGGAGGTAAAATATAGAGAGACACAGTTAGCGGGGGAAAAGCCTCAAGTTATGTATTACTTATTATCTGTTAGATATGCCACTATAATAAGTAGTTCAACTATAATAAGTAGTTTATTTATAGTACATTTTGTTACTCAGTAACCGTTCCAAAGAATATAAAATTATGTTTTCTGACTTCTAAAATGAGTGACACCACAGAAAGTCCTTTGGAATTGTTTCCTATTCATCTTCCAGAAAACAAATTCTGTGAAGTATCATTCAACTGGCCCTTCCACCATTTTGACTAAGGACAGTGTATATTTTGAGGAAACCAAGGGGAAATGTGAAAATGCATTTTAAATAAACCATCAAAGAAAAAAAGACTTTTTTAAAGTAACCCAGTGCATTGTTCAAGTTACTGTATTGATAACAAGCTAACCATAAACAGGTTGGTAAAGCCCGACACAATAACCGAAGCAAAATCAAAAATAAAGCTCTGCAGCAGCTGGAGCTCTGAAATAGAAGCATAAGATGGTAGGAATATTCAACAGGCCAGACAGCATCTGTGCAGATGAACAGCTGTTGATACGAAAACTCTATTTTTCTGTTCAAAGATGCTGACACACCTGCTGAGTATTTCCAACTTTTTCTGTTTTTATTTGGTAAAAGTCCAATTTCCACAATATCGTATTGTTTGAAAACTCTTTCAAATAATGAATAAGGTGAATGACATTATACGAATTCTGTAATGAGCAAGCAAATTTGATTCAAGCGCAAATAATGATTACTGACAGCAAGTGGAAAAGAAAATAACCTGCTTCTAAAGGGAGAGAGGTGTATGGTTTTTCTTGCTGCTTACAGCAAAATGAATTTTCATTTAAAAAAAAACTGGCTCTTTCATGTTTGTTTTCCCTCCTCAATCAAAGAGATCACAGTCTTTTATTTAATATATCACACAACGTTCTTATTGCAACAAATGCAATCATATAGCAAACACAGTCCCCAGAAAACAAATAGAGCACAACAGAGCTCCATTGCCAAGAGCATGAACTAGGATCAGTATCATACAGTGCCCTAAACGGCATGAGATATAGTTAGAAATCAGGGACAATCACACGTGAAGTCCAGCAAAGTCTTACACAATGTCAGAAGCAACTAGTTGCATTTTCTGAGAGTTTCAGATTTCGAGATTCTTGCTAAGGACCAGTGAGTGGCCTATTAAAGGGAATTATTGCTCATTATCACCCTCGCTAATGCCAAATGTCAACTTATTAATATACAGAATGGAATAAAACTAGACAAATTCTTGCCATGGAAGTCCGAGCAGGTAACTCGTGACTCCAGCTCACCCCTTTCTCCTACAGAACAGCATCTCCAACAGCCAGTACCAACATCTCAGATCATGCTCCATGGATGGCTTCCACATAAACCCCACAGCCAGCCTTGTTGGTACCTGGCATGATCCAGACTTTGAGACATCATGACACCTCTCCAATGCACAGGCACAATACTTCTGCACTGTAGGACGACACTTTGGAATGCATCAGCAGCCCCCTATCATTGAAATGCTGCTGTATGGACACTTTGCATGCAGGTACAGGCACTGGCTCATGGATAGGACCGGGCTGCATCTGAGGGCTGCTTTCTTACTCCCTTAACACGCACTCACTTAACACTCACAGCATCCTACCTTGACTTACTGTACTACAAAGCCACATAATTCAGACTCTCAGAACTATTGCATTAGTTTGCTTCTAAGGATGCATGTTCAGGCAACACTTTGGCTTCCAGGGAATGAGGGGAGAGTGCTCGACCACTCCTGGCATATTCATCTTATCTGCCTGTGACTAGGGGTAGGAGGGAATGGTGGACCAATGCAGGGATATGTTGACATGCTGGGGAGGCATGAAACCTAAGGGGTTGACAGGGAGGGCCACCAGGAAAAGAAGGTAAATGTTTAGGCATTCACCCGCATGGTGAACATGTCACGCCTGCAGACCATTCAACCCCTAGGTATTAGCTTACTGAGAGCAATCCCAACACCCTGCCCCAAACCCTTCTGAGCATTTCATTCAGGATTAAGACTGAACTTCACTAATGCCTGTGCTGCAATAACAATGTTTATGTACCTGAAACAATGGAATCTGGCTGTCGAGATCACAGTCAGCTCCGAGTTACCCATTGCTTGCTCAATCGGTGGCAGCAGCTGCTCCCTTCACACCTGGTCCATAGAACATGGCCTAGGAATAAAGATGGGTGCTTCAGCACTTGCTGCTTTTGCTACTCAGAGACTTGCACAATCAGACGATGGCAAAAAGGTGACACATATTGACAACGGTGATGACTTAACCACAGACAGATGTCAGATGTGACACAAAAGTGCCCTCCAAAGGTTTTAGAAATATTAATAGTTGAATGTCATGTTGACTGTGGGACTAATGTGAGAGTTGTACTGCAAGGTACATTGCTCCTTAATGAATGATTAGCATATGAATGTTTTGCCATCTCTGTAGAAGCTGTCCCTGGTCCTTTCCCAACATTGTCAGGATCACCTCTTCATAGGGGAGAGGACCCTACCTATCCTAGTTCTTTTGGTCCTATGATGGACCCTTTTCTCCTGGAATGGGGGAGAGGGAGGGTTCAAGGTGGCTGGCACAACTATTATTGCAAGTTCAAGTAGGGGAAGGGTGGTGAGTTGTCCTGTGTAAATGGGGAGACAGCACAGAGGCCATGTAGGGTTAATAGGGTTGGTGTGTTGGTTAGGAAGGATGAGTCCAAGTGAGAGAAAATGTTGAATTTGAAGAAAGTAGGGCTGCAGCATGATTCTTGGTGTCAATGGGTGAAGTTGCAGAGATAGAATTGGGATGAAGTAGCAGAGGAAAGATAGTGGCACTTGTCTTGGGAGTGGAGAAGGTCATTGACTTTCGTGTACCAGTGCTGGTCATTTCTCCCAACGGTTGATGCTTATCTGGACCAAGTAGCCTCCTTGGTCTGAGTGGTAGGATTTCATGGCATTTTCTCCTCTGGTGGTCCTGGGATGGAGGTGTGAAGTGGACAATGTCCTCTGTTTCACCCTGTCCACCATGACGTCGAAGTCTCTGTCAGCAAATTGTAGTCCCAATTTCCACTGTTTAGCTGCCTTACCCTATGGGAGCATATGCAGCCATATAGGGCAGCTTCGGAATGTCAGTGACTTTGAGTGTGGAATGGCATTTTAAAGATGGCACCATCACCAGGCACACCAGTTTGTTTAATGGTATCCTGGCGAGTAGCAGAATCCAACGAATATCGGAGAGGAATGTTGAAGGTTATGGGAGGGAGTTTGAGGTGGATTTGGGATGCGAGAAATATTTCTAGGCTTCAAGAGGGAAGCCCTCTTTGAAAATGACACTTAGCCATAATATTGTAAAATTCAGTCTATATGCTCAAATCAGGTGAATGTCCATTCTATGGGGATTCCTTCATTCGATCATCTCACAAATTATTCCTGAACCATTGATAACACTCTTGGAGCATGAACCATCAAAGCATTGTTCTCAAATACAAACATTATACGTGAAGCTGTTTGTATAGAGGTGGTATGAATAAACCAAATGCAGAAGGAATACTCATCCTAGTTCCTGAGCTGATGATAAGATGAATAGGAAGCATTTAGAAGAATATGGGCCAAATACTGGCGAACAGGACTAGATTAATTTGGGATATCTGGTCAGCATGAATGAGTTAGACTGAAGGGTCTGTTTCTATGTTGTACAACTCTATGAATCTAAGATAATGAGTAAAAGGTAAATTAGTGAAACATAAGTTGGTTTTTTTTTTAACCAGGATTATTAAATGCAATCAGGAACAAAAACAAAATTGCTGGAAAAGCTCAGGAGGTCTGGCATCATCTGTGAAGGAAGAAACAGAGTTAACGTTTCGGGTCTGGTGATCCTTCCTCAGAACAGAATTAAATGCAATACTTAAACTGCCAGATTTTGTGATTTTATGTCTTTCTCATTCATTTATTCCTCCTTTCCTTCTTCTTCTCTAAAATGTTATAAACATTTATTAACGATGAGCATGTTCTTGATTACCAAAGAGATGAAAGGTTATTGGACTGTGTAAGAATGTAAAGTTGAGATTAAAATCTGATCAGCCATGATCTTATTGAATGGCAGAGCAGGCTGGAAGGACAGAGTAGCCTACTCTTGCTCCTTGATCGTATGATTATAATGATAAACTGTTCAGCCACTTTCAGATCTCATTCTCAAAATCGGCCTTGTTTAACCAGATTATCAAAGGCTTAGCATAAGTTTTATGGCAAATGTGGGGGCAAGGGAATAAGGACAATGAGAGCACTATGAAAAGAGAGAGAGAGGGAAAGAGAATCATAGACTTTTACTGACACTCTCAAAACTGACTGGTCAGTACTCCTACACAGTATATCATCAAAAAATATGTTTCTGCTCAGACTTTTGTTGGTCATGAATCAGAACTAGCAATTGTGTGACACATGTGGGTACCATGAGTAAATTATCGAATTGTAGAATGACTTGCTTTGATGCTGTATCATTCTTCCTGTCTGGACTGGCACTTTGAAAGAGCTATGATAATTAATCCCACACTCCTACCATTTCCTCATAGACCAGCAACTGTTTTCCTCTTCAAGTATTTAGCCAGCGTTTTTTTTGTTATTGTGTCGAAATGGACTACCCTTTCAGACAGTGCATTCTACATGAATGGTCATTGGAGCATGGCAAGGTTAATTTTCACCTGATTCATCTGGTGGAAATGGAGCATTTATAAATATTTTCTAATCAACATGTTCAGAGATATTATTACACACCTCTGGAGCAGGTAGGACTTGAACCTGGGCCTCCTAGTTCAGAGGTGGGGACACTCGTTGAAGGAGCTACATGGGGCATTTATACACTGAAAATTGCAATGGAATACTTACTGTCCTGACTGCATCTCCACTCAGACTCTCATCATTTCGATTGCTTGTTCATCAAGTGCCAACAGTATTGGTGTGCTGTTATGTACTGGACTCCTATGGGAAAGCTCAGGGAAACCACTGTGAAGAGATGCTGAAGAGAATGGGTGGTAGATGAGGTAAACATGGGATATTTAAAATGACACTCATAGTTTACTGCTTGATTTCAGTATGTGTGTAAGTAAACACTTGGCATTGCAGAACTGTACATTTCTAAGAAGTGAACATTTTGCTTTAATTTAAGTATTTTTACTCAAGCAGCACAGTTTCAGGATGACAGTAATTCTTACAATTCCTCTCTACATAGTGGAAGAGGGACATGAGAAGCGGTAGAACTGGGAAGAGAACACAAGCAAGACAAATAAGCATGCGTTGACAAAGAAACCAATATCCATGCAACAGGGTCAAAAAAGTCACATAATTTATCCTCCATTTCACAGATCTGAAGTGTGTTAGGACACTTTCTTGAGATATTAGGGTGTCACCTGCTACAACAAAATTTGGAGGCCAGACTGAGCAGTCAACGTATTGAATTTGGTAATCAGGGTCATGAGGACTCTAAATTGATTTGCCACTATGTCATTTCAAGCTGCAGCAGCTGATATCAAGCAATCGCCCATGCATTCTTGATTCAAGCAGCTTTTGGGTGGTGTTTTTACCAAAATAAGTGATAGAAGAGCATCTGGAGGCAGGAAATATAATAAAAAAAAGACAGCATGGTTTCTGAAAGGGTTCAGCATGGTTAACTGACATGATAGAGTTCTTTGAAGAGGTAATAGAAAGATGAGAAAAGGATAATGTCAGAGATGTCATATTGCTGTAGACAAGGGAGGAGAAATAACAGAAATGCTCAATTCCCATCTCTCCTCTCCTTATTCGCTGTGGTTTGTTTCTGAAAAGGCAGATTTCTAAGCCTCTGTTAATGTGTGGTCCATTAAAAAATATCAGCAGCAGACTTTTGTGGGTGTTAACAAAAGTTTATTCAGGCACACACTCCAAAAATCTAATCCAGTATCAGTGGCAATTCACATGCTGAAGAAAAGTACAATTAAAGAAGATAGTGCAGATCTGCAAGCATTAAATCAAAAGAACAGTTAACAGTTCACATGCCTTTGAGACCTGTGAAGAAGGTTTTATTTACTCACATTTTACTTGTATTTCAGATAAATCAAAGATCCAGATTAACAGGTGGGTTCTTGCAAAGAGAAGGATATTCAGCAGGTCATGTCCGAAAGGCATTCATGTTTGTTGTATGAGGAGGCAGTGGAATAGTAGTAATGTTACTAGACAAGTAATTGAGAGAGGCCCAGTATAATGCTCTGTGTAAATGGATTCAAATTCCATTATGGAAGCTTGAATTTAAATTCAATTAATAAATCTAGCATTTAAGAGACCATTGCCGATTTTGGTAAAAATCCAACTGCTTCGCTAATGATTTTTTATTCACTCACGGGATGTGGGCATCATTGGCAAGGCCAGTATTATTGGCAATCTCTAGTTGCCCTTGAGAAGGTGACAATGAGCTGCCTTCTTGAACCACTGCAGTCCATTGGTGTAGCAACAGCCACAATGCTGTTAGGAAGGAAGTTGCAGGATTCTGACGCAGCAACACTGAAGGAACAGTGATATAATTCCATGTTTGAATGCTGAATGGTTTGGAGGGAAATTTGCAGGTGGTGGTGTTCCCACGTATCTGCTGCCCTTGTCCTTCTAGATAGTAGACTTTGTAGGTTTGCAATGTGTTGTCTTAGGAACCTTGGTGAATTTCACCAAAGTGTCTTGCAGATAGTGCATACTGCTGTGACTGAGCTTTGTTGGTGGAGGGACTAAATGGTTAAGGTGCGATGCCAATAAAGTTCTGGATGACGTCAAACTTCTTGACACTTGTTGGAGCTGCACACATCTAGGCAAATGGGGAATATTCCTTCATACTCCTGAATTGTGCTTTGTAGATGGTGGACAGATGTTGGAAGTCAGGAGTTGAGTTACTTGCTGCAAGACTCCTAGCCTCTGAGTTGTTTTAGTAGCCAGAGTCCTTCTGCGGCTAGTGCAGTTCAGTTGCTAAGAATGTAAGTAATAGGAGCAGGAGTAGGCAATTCAGCCCCCTGAGCCAGCTCCAGAACTCATTATTATCATAGCTGATCTCAATTTGGCTCAACTTCATTTTTCTGCCTGCTCTCCATTACCCTTCAGCCCACTACTCATTAAAATCTGCCCATTTGCTCCATAAATTTACTCAATGATCAGCATCTACCGTATTCTGGGGTATACAGTTCTACAGATTCATGATCCTTTCAGACAAGTAATTTCTTCAATCTCTGTTTTAAATCTGCTACCCCTTTTCCTAAAACTATAACCTCTCATTCTGGTTAATGTGGATATTGACAGTGGGGGATTCAGTGTTGGTGATGTCATGGAATGTCGAGGGGTGATTGTTAGAATTGTGAAAACAACTGAAATTGTTGGAAATAAGGGAAAAAATGTAATTCCTAGAAATTTGAAACAAAAGAAACTGATTAGAACAGTTGAGAACAAAATACTGAAGAACAGTTCTAAAGGATATTTTTAAAATTATTAAGCCTTTTATTTCAACAGTTGCTGACTGATCTGTTGTGCTAAGCCAAACATGTTTGGTTTGATTCTCATTAAATTAGCTGTTTAGGAACTAATGACTAAAAATAGGCACATGTTTTCCTGCTGTTCCTCCAAAGAACATTTCCATTCATGGTTTTTCTGTTGTGTTCCACATTGTGTTTTTTCATCTCCGATGTTGATGTTAGTTCAAATTTATTTTCACTGAAATAGTTGTACTCTGTGAAAATACATCTCAAGCTGTACTAGTAAAGATTTAGTGAGGATGAATAACAATTGTGGAAATACATTTTTTTCCCTTGCTGTGCATAGATTGGCTGTGGTATTTCATATATTATAGAAATAATGATTCGAGAAATACAGTAAATTGTTAGAAAGTGCAATGGGAAGGGCTGAGGCAATGAAAGGCACTACATAAATGATAGCCTTTCTTTTTTCTGCTGTTAAACAAATATTTATTGGTGGTGGCACTTTTCAACTTTCAAGCCGATAGGTTTGTGTTTTTACAAGCAGCAAGCTCTAAATATCTCACACACTTTTTGATAACTTAACTTTCACATTCCCACCTTAAAATTTGATATAGATGTACATGGAGCAATGACAATTTCTAACTATCATTATCATTTAGAGATGAATAGCACTTGTACTGATGTTTTTAAAATAATTGTTAGCAGTGCTTATGATCTTTGACAGAATTAGGAAATGTTCGCTTGGGGAAATTTTAACTTTATTTATTAGAATATGATAATGTGTAAAGTTATCTCCTCTACCTAACCCAGGGTGTTGAACTTAGTCCTTGACCCTTTTTCAATGCACAAAGTAATAAATTCAAAGCATCTTTCGGCCCATTGTACCAGTTCTGAAGATTGCTTATCAATAATTCATTGTTGACTTAAATTTCCTTAACCAGTTTTTTAAATTTTGCCTCTTAATTGCAATCTGCTCACATTACTGTTCTTTGAAGTAGCAATTTGATTCAGGTTGATCGCAACTCCAGCACAAAACCTGTCAATTCAAGCAACACTCCAGAATGTGTGGCATAGCCCAAGCTGACTTGTGGTGTAGTTATTGAGGTGAGGGTTACATAATTAGTTAATCAATGCTCGGTTGGCTCATTCCAAAAAATGTATAATATCTCATGGTACTATTCATTGTTCATTTCTCCACCAAATGTGGCTAAAAAACAAGTTAGCTGAATATGCAGTTCGTTTGGTATAATGCATATGTAAATTGCCTGTTATGTCTATCTGCAGAACAACAGCGACTTGTGGGGAGATGGTGATAATATCACTGAACTAGTAATCCAGAGGTCCAGGCTAATGATCTGGTAATTAAGGTTCAAATCCCACTAATGGAACTGGTTAAATTTAAACCTCAATGAATAAATTTGGAACTGAAAGCTAGTCTTTCTGACAGTGACCACGGTTCTATCTTTGATCATCTTAAAACACCACCCAGTTCTCTAATGGCCCTTAAAGAAAATTTGCAGTCCTCACCCGGTCTGGTCTCCATGTGACTTCAGACCCACTGTAATGTGATTGACCTTTTACTGTCCACTAAAGTAGGCTGGTAAGTCAATCAGTTCAAGGGCAATTTGGATGGGCAACAAATGCTGCCCTTGCCAGTGATGTCTACATTCCGTGGTACAGTAACAAAAAGAAAGCTTGATGAGACATCTTTCAGTCATCAATGCTTCTATATAAATGGTTGTAATTGTTTTACACCCTTGTACTTCACGGGTCATTCTGCTTATCAAATTTAAAGTAAAATCAGTCAGAGTTGTCAGTACTAATGACTAGTCAATGACCAATTCTGGAAGTGCAGTCCTACGAAGGTTAAATGTGAGGCAAAACAGATCAGATTTACCTGTGGCTGAATATGTTGCTGGTGCTCCCAGAAATGAACAATGCTGTCAGTGATGTAACAGAGTCCACAAAAACATGCTCTTGCAAACAGACAAGAGTTTTAGGAAAGGACAGTTGAGACAGGAAAATTGTGGGGCAAAATGAATCCTTATTCTTTTGAGGATTGTTTCTATTTGTTCCTATCAGATACTAGTTGTCACCTGAGGGCTTCAGACTCTTTCATGCAGATAAAACACAAAGTAAATGATTAGATTTCCTTCTGAATGTTTGAATTCATAGATTTCAATTGTTTCTGTTATGAACTGTTTATGAATCTAGCTCATTGACTCAGAGGGCAATGCCATGTTGTCTTTTATATGGAATACTTCAGAGGATGACTCATGCCTGTGACAACAAACTTCCTGTTCAGACCTAGTATACTAAACGTATCCCAATGAACTTAGCTCAGACCTCAGCTTGAGTATCCTGCTCAGACAGGCAAGCTTGGATCCATTGTGTAACAAATTCCAATTGCATTATCAACATGATTTAAGGGCAATTTGCTGTGTGTTGTTTGAGTTATATACTACCAGTGGCATGCAACATTCCATAATTGTATGTTATGGTTGTATGGAAAATGCCCCACCTACGATCATTTGCAATAATTGAGTCGTGGAGTTATACTGCATGGAAACAGACCCTTCGGTCCAACTTGTCCTTGCTGTCAAATTATCCTAAACTGATCTGGTCCCAATTGCCAGTATTTGGCCCATATCCCTCTAAGTGCTTCCTATTCACCTTATTATCAGCTCAGGAACCAGGATGTGTATTCCTCCCGCATTTGGTTTATTCATACCACCTCTATACAACAGCTTCTTATTCATTGTACATATCCAGATGCTGAAGAGCTTTTCAACATTATTTGCGGATAACAACTAGAATAAGAAGGCTCAAAATGGTATGCCTACTTTAATAATAGCATGTTAATGTAGTTTTAGAATGTAAGTTACCTTGGTTTGTGCATTCATAAATGAGATACTAATCTGGATTTGCTGACGCTATTAAGTCTTGAAAGCAATTTCAATGATAACTATAGTGTTTAGTATGGATAGAATGCTGTAATTATATCAATAGTGATCCCAAAGTTGAAAAGAATTCACTGTCAGGGTATCAGTCTGTAAGAAAGACCCTCATTCTAGTTGTGTAACGTGTATTCCAATTATTTGTCATCTCCAAAGTGTGATGCTTGGATGAAGAGTTGGAGGAGGAAATAAAAATTATAATAGGAAGAAAAACTGATTTGTAAGAAGTAATCTTTCAATAATTATTGTACAATAGTCAGGAAAAAACCATTAGACATAGAAAGCATCTTATTGCAGTTACCAGTTGCGTTTATTGGAACATAATGCCTTTTTGACCTATTATTAAAATATACACTTTTGTTAACTTTACCAATGAGGTGCAGGGAGTAAAAGGTAAAGATTTCACTGTAGCGCCTTTGTGCCTCCTTTATAATGTTCTTTCATGCAAGTACCATTCTGCCCTACTTTGATCCCAAGTGTGATTAAACAATTATGAGCTTCTTCCTTTTGGCAGTTCTCCAGAGCTGCCAAGGACAGCTTGCAGTGTTTTGAGGATTGAACTAAATAGAACTGAGGACTTGACACTGAGTAGTATTGATCAAAGATGCTAGGCTGAGACTTTCCAGTGCACTTGGGGACAGCTAACAACAGCTTTGAGTTGCAAAGGAAACAGATGGCCTTTCAGATCCTTGGGTCACATTTGTGCTCCTGTTATTAGTAGAAAACAAAACTGAACAGTTATCCCACTAATCAAAGGTATTTTTAGCCTGTAGTTGCACTATACTTCCGATCTCAGGTGGGTAATTACATTATTGATTTGCGTCTGACAGCGCCATATTTTTACTGCAGGTTGCAAGTTGAACTCTTTGCCCTGAAAAGAGTAGTGTATTCCTGCATTGATGCAGAGAGTTCAACTCTGGCCCAATAAATTTTACAGATCATTTAAGTAAGATCTACTTCAAGTTTAAAGAATGTCTAGGAGGTTCGCCAAACCTCTTATGCATTGTAAAAAAAAGACTTGAAATAATAGTGTTAAGTCCATGAAGTATGAGGCAGATTCCATGAAGTGGTTTCCAGTCAGAAGTCCAGTTTGAATACTCCGTGAATGTCACACTTGTTATGTGGCAGTGATTACAATGGGTTTTGTGATCTCGAGTGTAACTGCTATTTATCAGAAGAATATTACTGCTCATACGTATTAATGTGCACAGAGCATGAACTTTGTCATTAACCCACTAAGGGAGAATAAACAAATCATTTAAGTAAAATGTTAAACAATAATAGGAGAACATATTTTTTAAAAGCAAACAGACTATCTCATTTTTTGCTTTTTTTTTGATGCTCTTCTGAAGAAGGGTCACTAGACTCCAGCACTGTTCATTGGATAAGCAAACTGACAGCTCAGAGATAATGAACGATTTGAAAGAGCTGGCGGTGAAAGACAACTGGGCATAATCAGCTAAAATGTGGAAATCTTTGCTCTGTTTTCATATGGCATTCCCAGAAACTGCAGGTAAATGACAAGCAGGAGGAGGTCAAGAGGAATGTCAGAGGCAACTGTGAGGAAGTGGGAAGAGAAACCATTGCAAGTGAATTGCTGGCAATGGTGAGGGGTTAAGATTGAAACAAGGTTAATGAAGTGCCATTCAGCTGGATGATAGTAGAGAGGCCTTAGAAGTGAAATAGCAGAAGCATTGGACAACAGGAAATAAATGTGCACTAGCTGCTGTATTAGTTTTGCAATATATTGTGAATAAGAACAACCCAGCCCATTTACAGGAAAGCAAGAGTATTTTTCTGGTATTACATAACATCAAACCATTTATGGAAAGCAATATTACATGTTTTTCTAGAATCTTTTGTATTACAAATAGTTTGAACTCCAAGATCATCAGTGGAAGTCATTATATTTTGAAAACAGTTCCTGTATTCTTAGCCATTTGGCATTTTTATATAATTAGAATTACATTCTTGTTTAATAGGCTGTGCTGGATAAATAAGCTGCTTATAAGCAGAATTGCACTCAACATATACGAATACAAATATATGTCAAAAGGAACGTAGCGAGAACAAGTTGTGGATTTAATTTAACTGTTTTTGCACACAAGATAGCATGACTGAATGATCAATTTTGCAGTTCTTCAACTTTGACCTCTTGAATACCCCATGTCCTCTTCCTCACCCAAGGTGCCTGTGCTTTCAACAGTCTTAACCCTAAATCTGGGCTCCTCTCTCTAAACTTCTACCTTCAACTCTCTCGCCCCCTTTAAGGGGTCATTTTAAAATTGCCTCTTTGTTCAAGCTTTTATGTAATTCTTTTTGGTGAGGTCGTGGTCCTGCCTATTAGCTGTAAAGATGGAGGCAAGTGTACCTCCACAGGTCAAAGAAGCCATGACCACATTTCATGGTCTTTGGTGAATTAACTACCTGAGACCATGACTTTCATACCGCCCATTTTGGAAGGATGTCTCACCTACAAGAGTTACTGGGTGGTCCAAGGCCTAGCAGCTCTCCAGCCCCAGCAGTACCACTAGGAGTGGTGGCTACCAGTGGAACTACAGTCATGGGCCCATGGAGGAGTCTATATAACAAAGTAAGTTGGCTGGCTTTCATGGGGCCATTCAGCTCAGCCCTGGCATGGTGGGATAGGGCCACATTTGAAAAGCCAGGGGGACAATGACGGGGAACTCATTTTGTTGGAGACACTCCATTGGGCATTATGTGCCTGAACGGGAGGCCAAAGGCCGGCTGCCAGGATTATGGCATCTCATCACATGGTGTAGGCAATACCAGCAGCCGTGAGAAGAGGCCTTTAAGTGGCTATTAATTGAACAGACTGAGAGGGTGCATTGACTCAGAGTCAATGGGCTAATCCCAGAGAAATTCTCTGTCCCCTCAGATAAGAAGTCTGGTCAGCTTCTGAAATTCTGGCTATCTGATGCTGGTGATGCAAGGCCTTTCCGAGACTGCAAAAATTCTGATCAGGCTTCATCCTGCCTCTCCCATTACAATGAATCCTGAATGTGCCCTTCTTTCAAGGTAATAGGTTGGAAATTATCTGCCAGATAGTATGAATTGTTCATAAAAGAAACAATGGCTTGTCCTGGCTTCTGTTTCAATTTTTAAACATTTCTGGTCCATATTGGAACTTTGCATTAAACTGAAACAGAAGTCAAAGGCTTTAAAATACCCAGATGTTGCTTTTCCTTCTGCAATACGTTGTCCAGCAAGAAAGATGCTAACATACCAGTGTATTGTTGTACACTGTATTGTCAGTGTACAACAATACACTGGCCTGGTCTTTGTCTGGCTTTTCATTAGCACCATAGTCTTAGAGATATACAGCATGGAAACGGACCCTTTGGTCCAACTTGTCCATGCTGGCCAGATATCCTATATAAATCTAATCCCATTTGTCAGCATTTGGCCCATAATCCCTCGAAACCCTTTCTATTCATATATCCATCCCAATGCCTTTTAAATGTTGTAATATTTACAGCCTCCATCACTTCTTCTAACAGCTCATTCCATACATGCGTCACCCTCTGTATAGAACAAAAAAATGCCCCTTAGGTCCCTTTCGCATCTATCTCCTCTCACTTTAAACCTATTCCCTCTAGTTTTGGACTCCTCCACCCTGATAAAAAGACCTTGCCTATTTACCCTATCCATGCCCCTCATGCTTTTATAAACCTCTATTAGTCACCCCTCAGTCTCTGATGTTCCAGGGAAAATACCCCCAGCCTATTCAGCCTCTCCCTATAGCTCAAACCCTCCAACCCTGGCAACATCCTGGTAAATCTTTTCTGAACTCTTTGTAGTTTCACAATATTCTTCCTATATGAGGGAGATCTAAACTGCATGCAATACTCCAAAAGTAGCCGAACCAATGTCCTGTACAGCCACAACATGATGTCCCAACTCCTATACTCAATGCGTACTAACCAATAAAGGCAAGTATACCAAACGCCGCCTTCATTATCCTATTTGCCTGCAACTCCACTTTCAAGGAGCTATGAAACTGCACTCCAAGTTCTTTTGTTCAGCAACACTCCCCAGGACCTTACCATTAAGTGTACAAGTCCTGCCCTGATTTGCTTTTCCAAGACTTGAGAAGTTTGGTATCTGTTGAACTGTCAGATCCGTCGCTATTAAGTTTCTTCCTGTTTACTGCGTATTCTGCTGTAGACTTTCTACCAAGCTGTTTTCATCTTGGTGGGGCTTATCCTTTTTCACAACTTGGTGCCTATGTGAGCCTTATAGTTCATCACTCACTGTTTCTAGGTGCTGCTGAGTTTCTTTTCAGATATTTCTCTGACTCCTACAGTGCGCTGGCCTCATTTACTGGGCTATCCTCATTTTTTACCTTTTAATAGGGCAGTATCTCTGGGCTTCACTTTAGGTTCTCCTTGCCACTGGTCTCCTTTTCTGAGTCTGGTCACCACCTGCCATTACATAGCAAGATGAGGACTACAATCTTTTGAGTGAACATTCACAGGTTTTATTAAGCATAACTATGTACAAAGGATCGTAAGAGAGCAGAGACTTTACTGTCTTCAATACCATGTTATCTAACATCACTATGACATATCTCCTTATGCACATGCTCAATATCTATTCCTAAGGTAAAACAATGGTCAACCCTTTACTCCACAAAGAAATAAATATGACATGTCCTTGGTCATAGTCCTATCCTTCCATCAGAGACAGAAATGTTTTGCGCATGTTATAAGAGTGCCAATTTCTGTATTGATGAGCTCAGGCAGTATAGCATCAGCACCTGGAGCTTTGCCCATGGCATGTGAGTCAATAGCTTAGCTACATTCCTTGACTGCATGTTCAATATCCAGCTGTTCCATGACACATTAGGATTTCTACTGATGTATCCTTGTATTGCACACCTTAATTCAGAATTGTCACTGATATACTGGATTGATCAGTAGCCTGGGCTATTTTACTCAAAAAATCTCAAACGGGTTTACTTAACAGGCAAGCTAATAACTCACAATTGCAGAGCAACTTATGTAGCATGCTGCTGCTTGGACTCCTTATGACTGCTATTCATGTGGCGTTATCTTGTCTTTGGCTCAAAGCAACATC
The DNA here is from genome assembly GCF_021869965.1 of Rhincodon typus. NCBI lineage: Eukaryota > Metazoa > Chordata > Chondrichthyes > Orectolobiformes > Rhincodontidae > Rhincodon > Rhincodon typus. The sequence goes on from NC_063356.1 coordinate 32,800,562, forward strand.
AAGGTCCTGCTTTGTTGCCCTGCATTTCCTGATAAGCGTTTTAAAGATGTGAAACATTCCCTCAGCAAAACCATTGGATCTGGGATTATGTGCTGGGGCTGACACGTGGTTTATGTTTCATTTGGTACACGTATCCATAAAAGGTCTGTTTGTATATAATGGTACATTTTCAAATATGATCCCTTCAGTTGTAGCAAATAGACTGAATATTTCACTCGTTTTATGTGTCATGGATGCACTTGATGTGTTATTTAACCATCTTACAATTGGAAATTTAGAAAAATTGCTGGTGACTAGGAGAAAATTATCTTTGTGTATGGTGAATAAATTTATTGTGATTTTAGATCAAGTGACTGACATAATATTGTGAAGGAATAAAGTTTCTTTGTTTTGATGTGCTGAGTGACTCTGAACCACCTCACACATCCCATTGGCTTCTTGTTGTCTTGTTGATCCCTGGGTGATACACAATACCCTGTGACAGTTTTCTTCTCTCATTGTCTGTGTGTCCCTAATGTGGCTGTGACAATACATTCTGGTGAGCAGCTCTGCTACAAGCACTTGGTTCTCTTCAGAAATTACACCTCTTGAGACATCTAGTTCACCTCTATATGGCCAAAAACATGTAAATGTGTCTGGCATGTCTTGTATAATGTCAGGCAGTCTTGCTTGTTTTGAAGGCAGAGGTAGATAAATTCTTGATAAGCAAGCGTGAGTAAAGTTAATGGAGGCAAGTGGAAATGCGGAGTCATCAAATCAGTAAAGATATTATTGAATGGCAGAGCAGACTCAAGGGGCCAAGTTACCTGGTCTCTTCCAAATGGTATTCTGAAAGCAAGTATGTTCAAAGGTTGTAGATTGTACACTTGTCAATTGTTTGGACTTAATCATTTCTAATGTTTTGTGATTGGTTCCCCCAATGAACTGTTTACCAAACCATGGAATCATATGATACCCAGCACCACAGAGCAAATATTTGATGCTCAATCTTCTAATAATTGGATTGTATTTGCGAAAAATTTTTGTATCCAAATGCAACTTATTTGCCATCTTGCTTGATGTACACTCCTATTCCTTTCTGAGATGCACTGACTTCCAAAATTGTCGTCTTACTTAGTTTGTGTTACTGAACAATATAAGTTTCTACAGATAAAACTTGCATGAGTGATTCAAACATATGCTGACGGTTTAGCCTGCCATACATATGGAACACCTTTTCTGAAGGCCTGTCTTAACATTGATCTTTTGTGGAAATATTTGGTGTGTATGGCAGAAGGAAGCTACAAGACCTGAGATCTTTGCAGGTTTTCATTGTCCTGGGGGAGTAGGCATGTAGCATATATCTTGAACTATGCCTGGGTCATGACAGACCTTATAACCAGAAAAAGTACAAGCAAAATTGTTGGTCTAACTGACCAGTTCTTTCTGTTGAAGACAAGTCCTTCGCATTGAGTTGCTATCTTCAGGGAGAGTTAATTTCAATTATGCTTGTCTCTGATTTTGTCCACCACTGTGATTTGGGAAAAAACCACACACATCTAGAAATGTTTTCTGTAATTTTGTCCATGTGCTGCTGGAGCAGACCAAAAGATGGTCTCTTCCAAATGGTATTCTGAAATCAAGTATTCCTGAGAACCTTTTGCAAAGTGAACTGACAAATATCCATGCTTGACATCCAGCTCAGAAAAGAATTTAGCTCCCGTGAATTCGGGATTCAACTCTTCCAATGTTCTAAATTTGTATGGGCACCTAAGTCCAAATATACCCTAGTTGTGCTGTCATCCTTTAGCAAACACATGAAAAACTGCCCCAGTCTGTGTATTGATGTACATGATAAATAATACTATTATGTTCCATATAGTACAGTTCACTCCTCAGTTTCTCTTGTATATAGACAATATACTTGCTGGAAGTGTCAGTTAATGGAATTGTATTTTCTGAGGTATAAGACAGTACCATTCTTGAAGGTTCTTATCGTGTTAAGTCTGTCTGATATATTTATTACGACTCTTGGACTGATTCAATGAGAGTATTCTTGATCTCTTCTGCTGTGATTGGTTTCTTACTGAATTACAGTTATAGAGTCATAGAGTCATAAAATATGGAAACAAGCCCTTCAGCTCAAATTGCCCATGTTGACCAGGTTTCCTAAAGTGAACTAGTGTCATTTACCTGCATTTGGCCCATATCCCTCCAAACCTTTCCTATTCATGTACCTGTCCAAACGTTTTTTAAATGCTGTAATTGTACCAGCTTCTACCACTCATTCTGGCAGCTTGTTCAACATGTGCAGCACCCTCTGTGTGAAAAAATTGCTCCTCGAGTCCCTTTTTAAATCTTTCTCCTCTCACCTTAAACCTATGCCTTCTACTTTTTGACTCCCCTACCCTGCAGAAAAGACTTTGGCTATTCACCTTATCTATGCCCTCTCATGATATTATAAACTTCTCTAATGTCACCCGAGAGCCTTCCATGCTCCAGTGGAAAAAGTCCCAAACTATCCAGCCTCACCTTACAACTCAAACCTTCTAGTCTAGGTAACATCTTTGTAAATCTTTATTCACCCTTTCCAGTTTAATAACATCCTTCCTACAGCAGGGTGACCAGAACTTTATGCAGTACTCCAAATGCGGCCTTACCAATATCTTGTATAGTTGTAACATAATGTTCTAAGTACTGTACTCGATGCTCTGACCGATGAAGGCAAGCATGCCAAATGCCTCCTTCACCATCCTGTTTACTTGTGATGCCATTTTCAAGGAACCATGTAGCTGCACCCGTAGGTCTGCTTGTTTGATAACATTCCTCAGGGCCATTAACTGTGTAGGTCCTCCCCTGATTTCTCTTGCCAAAATGCAACACCTTGCTTTTATCTGCATTAAACTCTGTCTGCCATTCCTCGGCCCACTAGCCGAGTAGATCAAGATCCCATTGTACTCTTAGATAAACTTCTTCACCATCCATTATACCACCAACTGCAAGCTTACTAACTGTGCCTCCTATATTCTCATTCAAATCATTTATATAAATGATGAACAACAATGGACCTGGCACCGATCCGTATGGCACCCCATTGTTCACAGACCTCCAATCTGAACAACAACCCTCTACTACCTCCCTCTGACTCTTACTGTCAAGTCAATTTTGTATCAAATTGGCCAGCTGTCCCTGGCTCCCATGTGATCTAACCTTACTAACTAGTCTACCATCCAGGACCTTGTCGACGGCCTTGCTAAAATCATGTAGACAAAGTCTACTGCTCTGTCTTCATCTATCTTCTATGTCACCTCTTCAAAAACACTCAATCAAATATTTGAGACACGATTTCCCAAGTACAAAGTCATGCTAACTATTCTTAATCAGTCTTTGCCTTTCCAAATGCATGTAAATCCTGTCTCTCAGAATCCCTGCCAACAACTTACCCATTAATGGCATTAGGCCCACCGGTTGTGAATGTACACAACTGTAGCTTGCATCCACTTACACATGTTTCAGAATTCTGATTGGTAGGATGTTTTCACTAGCACCCGTGTCAGCTTTGGACTTGAATGTATATTTACCAATTTTCTTCAGGTATTGATAACTTGATAAAATGACAAATTGATAACTTGCAGTTACAGAGCCACTTGTGCACACATCCTCAGTCAAAAAAGCTGCTGCCTACATTCCTCACGGAATGGTCATTTGGTATCATCCTGGTCTTTGACTCATGAGCATTCTCAACTCCTAAACAGAAAAAACAAATCTTAAATATAACAACTATGGTGTTTGGAGATGCCTTTTTGTGTATGTATTCTCCCTAGGGTACAACTCAACTCATATCTCCACTGGTGTTTGAATGGCTTGATATTATAGTTGTTTTTTTTGATTAAAATGCCAGGAATGAAAGTACCAAAGAATTTTGTTTTTTTGAATTTGTCGTTGCCTAGGTTACAGACAGGTGATTGCTGGTATGCAATTTGTTACCTCCCTAAGGGTTCATATGACCTTTCAGTTTATCTCTGTTCTGGACACAGTACATGCAACTCAGAAACAGAATTGTCATGATCATATTTTCTTGCTTATAAATTGAGAAGGAATGTACTGTTTCAGCATTTCTAACAAGCAGCCTGACTGTTTAACCCAGGATAAACCAGTATCTTACTTTTCAGTCCAGTTGTCAATATGGTATCCACTGCTATAGGACAAATACCATTGAAGATGTTTATGAAACTTGAAGATAATATAGATAATTAGGATTGATCTGATGTGGTTCCTTGACAGATGTATACCCCTGACTTTCTATTACGAGTAAACATATGGTACTGATATTTTTATTTGCATTGCCAGTGGAGGATGAAGTGGAATCTGAATCTGGGGGTTTCTCCAACTTCCAGTTGCCAGTGCAGAGATGGCAAGTTCTGTAACAAAACTAGAGAATGCTGAAAGTGCTCAGCAGGCTGGTCACCATTAATGGTTACTCAGGCCATTCATATCTTCAGCGGTTTGGATGAAACTGTGTTTCACACTTGTGTACAGTGTGATAGGCTGCAGCTTCAATTTTTTTATTTGAAGACCCTTCTCCTCAGGCTTTGGTGCATTTTAGTCCTGCACCCCTGATCTTTTGAAAAGGGGAAGGAAGAAGCACAGAAATACAGGCAGGGTGCTCCGGTTTCCTCCCAAAATCCAAAGATGTGCAGGCTAGGTGGATTGGCCATGCTAAATTGCCTGTGGTGTTCAGGGATGTGTAGATTAGGGGGATAGGTCTGGGTGGGATGCTCTGTGTGTCGGTGTGAACTTGTTGGGCCGAAGGGCCTGTTTCCACACTGTAGGGTTTCTATGATTCTGTGATTCTATGAAATAAAAGAGCAACCTGAATGACCTGCAAAATGCTTTAAAAATAACAGGAGATAGTTCAATGGTTGAAGATACCAAGAAGAGAAAAAGGAAATGCCTAATAAAATAAATTAATTGTATGTGGGAGAGACAGAACATGTCAATAGCTGAGCTGATGAGGCACTGAAGGGGGATAAATCAGGTCTGAAATGGGACCTGAAAAGATTAGTGAAGTGCTCAGAAGTTTCCCTTGAACAAGAATCCATCCATTTTCCAACCACTGAAATGCCAACACAAACCTTTGTACATTGGTTGCAATCCTGCTTTTAAAGAACGTTGAGATTTTGTAAGGTTTGAAGTCAACCTTAGAACCAAAGGATGACCGTGTGCTGTATTGAAAGCTAAGCAGTTCTTTGATCTCTACTGAAACAATGCAAAGTATCAAAGGTCAGCCAGCAAGCATAGTCAGTGTGGGGAAAAAGCATTATAGTGACAAATGACAAGGTGCTTCAGGTTGCATCTTTGGAAAGAATTTTAAATTCTATGGCATAGACAAAAGTGGTCCCAGAAGACGAGGTCAGAAATTCCAAAGTACTAGCCAGAAATTGGACAGATGAAAAGCTTCAAATAATTACATTTTCCCCTTGACTAACATCAAAGATTATTGATGACCTTTAACGGTGAAAAGCACAACACAAAGAATGTCATTAATGCTGAAGGGATCAGTCCAAGTTGAAGTTCCTTCAAGGCTCAACAGCTGAGACATACACAATCGACAACATATTTCAGAGACCCTCCCAGTCTGTTGTAACATACCTTACATTGATATATGAGATTTTTTGTATGTTGTCACACACAGACTAGTGCATTCTTGTGAGTGGACATCCTTCCTGTTGAGGTATTTGAGGGTTTTCTTTCTGTGGAAGAAATCTGGCAAAGCAACAGGCTGTCATTGAATACACCCTCGACTTTGAGAGAGCTGCAAAACTATTTGGCACATTTTGCACTGTTGCCTTGCTGAGACAACAAAAATGATTACATTTGCAATATGCTGGTGGTTTGTGACAGTTTCAAGTTGACTGCTGGTACTGGTAGCCATATTAGCATTATGTACTGCCCCAGTATTGCTTGGCGTAAATTTGTGATAAAATTAGGTTTGGTGATGACTTTAATATATATAGAGGGTGCATTGTGGGCAGGTTCTCATGAAGAATGTGGCAGAGTCTTAACCCAAGTCGCTGCTTGTTATAGTGGGTAATAATTTTGAAAGGATTAATATTGGAAATTGCACTAAACTTAAGCAATCTGTTGATGCCCATACAGTATTGAGTAGTGATATGAAGAAAATAGATCTAGAATTGAAGTGGACAGATATATTGTATAAGTTTCATAATAATCAGTAACAATGTCTGTCTAGTTACTGTAACTTCTATCTATTTGTTATCATGCAATAAACTACATATTTTTATGACTCATTAGTGGTTTTTCCTTTACTATTGTGTCCTTTACCAAATTGGCCCCTAGATCCAGCCAAGGAAAGAAGAACAATAGTTGGCCCCTTCTACCCACAAATACCACATGATGATCAGTGAAAGGCATCACTGCCTTAAACCACAAGATACAATGTTTGAAAAGTTAATTGACCCCAGGAGAAAAAAAACAGAAAACCAAGTGAGTTTACATCTTTAAATACATTACTCCTTTAGAATATGTTCTCATCAGCCTGTTCAGAGGTGTTATTACATACCACTCGAGCAGGTTGGACTTGAATCTGGGCCTCTTGGCTCAGAGGTAGGGGCACTACTGCTGTGCCACAAAAGCCCCTTTTACTCCTTTCGGATTATTTTCTAACTAACCTATTCAGAGACATTATTGTCCAACTCGGGAATTGGTGGGACCTGAACCTGGACCTCCTGGTCCAGAGGTAGGGGCACTACCACTGTGCTACAGGAGCACTTTTTACTCCTTTAGGAAATACTCATACAGATGGTCTGTAGCTGCAAGCACTTGACTAGATAAGCAGTCAGCACAAACTCGTGGAAAGACCAACAAGGAAGAAACTCCAGGTTAGAGCCTTAACTTCAGGCCTGGTAAGAAGCAGAGATAAAGCATTATGGTCCAGAAACAACTTAAAGACAAGCCACACACTGAATGTTTCAGGTTTCATTGAGAAGCAAAGATCTGAATGTGTGTTAGAGGTTAGTCTAGGAAGTGAACATACCACACTCTGTGAGTAGCATTGATAATCTCTGCTGTACCAGGGGAAAAACTATAAATTCGAGGCATAAGATATTAACTGAGAAGGCTAGAACCCAAGAAAAGTGCTTACAGTTCATGATGAGAATTGCCATCATAGCAAGTGAAAACCGTGAGGCATATGTGCAATATGAAAATCAAGGGCCACACTTTACTCCGAGGCCACAGCACAGGGAACACCACAAAATGTTACATTGTTAAAGTAACAAATGGGACAATTTAAAAGCTAAAGCAGACAGTCTCATAAAAGACAGTAGTTAAAACACTTCTGAGGCTGCAGAAAGGGTAGGAGATACTTAACTTAAATCATTGTTCAAACAGAGAATTTATTTAGGCTCCAGTCACAAGACTATATTTGAGGAAAACATGGAAAAGGATGTGTGTTGTCCATTAGGCTATGACAGGGAGGACATTACCCATTTTTGCTTCTTAGAAGTTGGAAAACAACCATTTGCCAAATGCCACAGCCATTTCACCTGAAAAACCCTGGGGAAACCCCCAGTAAGCAGTATAAATACACAACATGACAGTTTAAGAGAATGAACAATTTTAAAAGAAGGACTCTTATTGCAGTATTGCTAAACTGCACAATTTTAAAAAATGAAGACAAAGAAAATAAAACAGCATTGTTATTGGCAAAAATAAACATTTTCAAGGGAATTACAATTAGAACAAGTTTGATATCCAGGAGAATTTAACAGCTTTAAAATAAGAAGAAAACAAAAATCACATTGGGAAGACATGACAGGAGAATAGACGTGTCTGCAAGATTTAATATCAGAGCTGATCTGCTGACCCTGATGCCTGAGGATTCTGTGGGAGGTTTGGTTGAATGGCCACGGATTGCAAGAAGCACTTGCAGGCCTTGGGACTGAAAAGTATCATCACTGGTTTCCTCAATGTTTTTTCTACCATTTTGCTTAAGTTATGCATGGAAATTACAACAAAGAACTCATTTCTCAGTTAAAGTAGGTCATGTGCACTGCTACTTATTTTCAAATGCACCTTTCTATCTTACATTCAATTCCAGCAGGCCCAAAGAGGCTAGCACACAGTGACTAACCTAAACTGGAGGCAACACATCCTAAAACTGAACCAAACCATAAAGCTAAATATACATGAGCTGAAACAACATGCATAACTTATATTGTGTCTGTCTCTATTCTAAAGTCTGTGGGACAAACATTCTCGTTAAACACAGACACAGAACTTGCTGCTGAATCTTGGGGCTCAATCTTCACCTTAATCTACTCACGTCTTCCCTTCCCCCACAGCCCCCAACTTCGGCTTCAGACAAAATACTGCATTTTCTTAGCAGCTATTAGTTCTGATGAAGAGTCGCTGGACTTGAAGCACTAACTCTATTTTATTCCCACAGATACTGCCAGGCCTGCTGAGTTTTTCCAGCAATTTCTGATTTTGTTTCAGATCTCTAGCTTATGCAGTTCTTTATTTTACTTGTTAAACACACAATATGCTTGATCAAGAATGAGAAATAGTCTGTCAAAGAAGAAGGCCAGAGGGTTTTGAGAAAGAATACAAAAGGCAGGGAATAATGTAATACAACCTGCTTTGATATTATTGAACAGGATTTATCTGAAGTACTCTCCTGACACTTTGAAAGCACTTGAGGCAATTGTGAAATTTTCTAAAGAGTCTGAATAATGGCTCAATTGAATACCAAAGTGATATGTAAACTCACCTGCTTTACCTCAAGAGTACAGAAAGAACACCGCTGTGCTTGTATTAAACCTCTACACATCTGGAATCCTTATAGGTTTAAAAATATATCTTTCTTCCCTGAAGATGGTAATTCATTTTTTTTCATGGGCCCAAGCCATCGTCATAATTGTACCTTCTCTTTCTTTCCGTTTGAACTGAGATGGAGGAGAAGAGATTTTCCTGAAGCTGTATCCAGACCATGCAGTCATCCTGGTCCATGTATTCAATAAAGGTAGGACAAAGAAAGATTCTGCTTAGTCAGATTGAGGAGCTGTACACCAAACAAAGAAGGAGAGCCTCAAAAGTGTTATGGTATATGGATTATTACCTGAGCCATGTGCAAATTGGTATATAGCAAAAACATCAGTAACGTTATTTCCTGGCTCAGACTATGGAACAGAGACAGACACAATATAAGGTAAGATATGTATGATGTTTCAGCTCACATATATTTAACCTTTTGTTTGGTTCAGTTTTGGGATGTGTTCCCTCCACTTTAGGTTAGCCACTGTGTGCTAGCCTCCTTGGGCCTGTCGGAATTCTTCTTCTGGAGAAGGGTCCAGACCCGAAACGTCAGTTTTCCTGCTCCTCTGATGCTGCCTGGCCTGCTGTGTTCATCCAGCTCTACACCTTGACTAATAAGGAGATATGAATGATATGAAAACAAGTTTAAAATCTTAAATCCTTAGTACACACATACAGTAAACTCCATGCCTAATGTATTACAATTATAAGTTGCCAGAAACTTTTGGCTTGTCCCATTAGTTGTGGGCAAGTTGAGCAGATTTCCCTGATTATAAATCTGACTATGAACATATCTACATGTGCCTACCTGTGCTAACCAAAAGGCTTTGGTTAGGTTGTCCATTAGGCTTAAAGCACAGAGGTAGAAACTCAAAGATCAGCAGAAAATATAGTAATAACTGAAAAGTTTACTGCCACCTGTACAACATTATTACTGTCAGACTTCCTGTTCAATTACCAATTTTGCAGCACAAGAAAAAAAACGAACAAGAGAGAAATTATACTGATATAGTGTCTGTCATCAGTGAAATCAGTTGAGTCCCTAAATATGATACACCAACATGAGGTATTGTCCCTTGTAATGTAGGAGAACACAAAATTTTATTTATTTTATCGTTTTAAGACCATATTGTTGCCAGAATGTTTTGAGAGCACTGTGTGGTCGGGCTGTTCATCCTTTTATGGTTTCCATACTCTTTTAGTTCTCTTGGGCATTTTGTGACTCCACTTGAGTTCTTAGAGGCTCTAAGGTTTTGGGGTAGATTTGTTCTTAGAGGCTGATTGGTTTTACTAGGTTGCTGCTATTCTTATTCCCAAGCATCCCTATCTTTCCTTATCCTGCAGTAATCTCTCCTGCTTTCTTCATTACTCATTATTTCCACAAAGATGTAGATGTTTAAATGCAGGTCTCTCAAACAGTGGTCCTCTCCTGACCATTACAATACTCCTCTCCAGTCTACCCTGCTGTGTTTTTCTGATGTCAGGTAGCGTATTCATTTAAATCACTATCATTGACATGTTCACATTCTGTTATACTAAAGAACATCCTTAATATTTTCACACTCTTATTGTCTTATAACTTTTATTTTCTTCCAGAAGAGGTGCGGTTTATTTTTTTTTGTTCCAGGTCATTGATTCAGATCATCAGGTGTGAGATGTCCTCTTCTTGTGCTGAAAACATCTAGTATAAAGCAAGCTTGGGACATTAAACCTCATCATCAACATAATTACCAGTGATCAGACACCTTTGACATTAAAACAACAGTCATAACTTAGCACTGAGTAGTATCTTAAATCATATCTGCCATTAATGGTTTTTGATGCAGGCAGAATAGTTGCAGTGAAGTTAAAGAATGTTATTCAAGAAGATTAAACATAATCTTAATTGGGTGTTTGTATTGCTGTGCGGCTCTTTCAATTGTCCTTTTACTCCATTGATCTCCTAGTGAAATTGTGGCAAAGACACAATGGCTCTCATAGGAGATGCTGACATTTTGTTGAATTCAGATGCATCCGAATTCAGTATTTGCCTGCGAACATCACTTCCTGCTGCTGGAAGTCCTGATCCATCTGCTATCCTTGGAAAAGGCATGTGTGATATCAGCCCAAGGCCACATAGGATAGCCTTCAGCTCCTAAGGATGCACTCAGATAATGGGTTTTCTCATCGCTTTCACATTAAGATATGACTTTTACAATGTGGCAAATTTCAAGTCTCTATAATATAATATTGCAGATTGTACATAAACTGGGAATGGAAATCATTTGTTATCACACATTTTTAAGAATTGATAAACAGAGTAGATATAGCTTTTGGATGTTCTATATGACACCTTCAATAACTTGGAACATCTGACTACACTGTAAAACTGGCCCTTGCTTTCTCAAACAGTGCTGCCAAGTTAGCTGGAGGTAACAATGTTAACATGTGTAGGTACATGCTTTATCATCTATTATTACCACATCATTTTAATATGTCTGCATGTACATGTGTGGATGCTCCCAGTGGCCATTCTCACTTTTGGTGGTTAATCTGATACACAGACAAAGCAGGCAGGTACTTTGCATAAGGGATAACCAACAACATTTTTGCACTGTTGCGCATTCCTGCACTGCTAGATAAGTAGCAACGTTTTTAAAAAAAATCTACTTTATCAGAAAACAGAGTATCATTCCATTACTCAGTGTTGACATCTATCATTTTTATAACCTCAACAGGCTTCCCAAACCATGCGTTCCACTTAAGGATTCTCTGGATTATGAAAATTATAACTACTTTGATTACAAAAGAGTTGAAGAACGATTAAAAATGGACATGAAAATGTACTTATTTTACAAAAAGAGTCCAGGAAGGAAGTTTCCTTCCTAGGAACATTTATTAGTAACTTTTAATGACATAACTTTATTGTTTGAAATATACCACAAATCAAGAAAACGCCAGCAAAATATAAGACTGCTGATTTTAAAAAAAAGCTTCACAACAGAAAACTTCAAAGCAATGTAAAAGGATAAGTAATTCTTCTGGGGCAGGTGAAGTGTTAGTATAGTGGTGATGTCACTGGTTGCATAATCCAGAACCCCAGTTTAATGTTCTGTGAACATACGTTTGAATCCCATCTCTTATCTGTGAAATTTCAGTTCAATTAAAAAGTTAGACAATTGGTGACAGTTGTTCAAAATTAATGGATTTACTGATGTCCTTTAGGGAAGGAAATCTGCCATCCTTACAAATGGCTCCAGACCCACAGCAATGTGGTTGACTCTTTACTGCCCTCTAGCAATTAGGGATCAGCAATTCTGGTCCAGCCAGCAACACTCACATCCTGTGAATGAACTGAGAAAAGATTTAGGTTTTCATTTGGATCCTAATACATAGAAACATACAGGAGGAGGCCATTTGGCCCTTTAAGCCTGCTCCACCATTCATCACAATCATGGCTGACCATCCAACTCAATAGCCTAATCCTGCTTTCTTCAATAACCTTTGATCCCATTCGCCCCAAGTGCTATATCGAGCCACCTCTTGAATAAATTCAATGTTTTGGCATCAACTACTTCCTGTGGTGATGAATTCCACAGGATCATGGCCACTACTGCTGGTAACAACCCTGCATTGTATGGGAGAATGGGAGACATTCACATGGCAGTGATTTTCCATGATTTGGACAATTATTGGTCAGAGCATAGACTCAATGTCTAACTAAGAATGCTGGATGTGTTCCAGCACTAGGCAGGATAACCAATAGGAAGCCCTCAGAAGGATCAACACAGCAATTTCAAATAGGAAAGAGAGAAAGCGAACACTTCCTTCTTGAAGCACACTCACTGTAACTTTGAAAACTTTTAAACTTAAAGAGTGATGGCAACAGTTGGCCTACCATTGTAGAGGAGGATATGCTGCACAGGCAGCCTATTCCCAAAACTGTAGACAGGGAGCAAGAGTTGGCTTTGATTACCCCTGGGTCTGCTGCTATGAGGCCACTTCTAGGCAGATGGACCGGTTCACAACAACCTGGGGGCCAATAGGCTGACTGGAAAGTCCCATTTGGTCTTTGACAATAGCCTATTATGTGGCCATTAACTCTCTTTAATTTGCTACCCATTACTTTCACGTCTGTTACCTTTCTGTTTCGGCCACTTTCTCTGGTAAAATAGTCTAAGACAGGATGGTGCCTCCAAATTAGCATGTCAGCCAGCTTTGTGAATTTTTGCGCTTGTCTGTGTTCATATTTGGGGGTAAAAATCATGCCACTCGTAAAATTGTTACAACATGTAGCAAATTCCAATATGCAGTAATTTGAAAATAGTACGATCCTCAAAGTTCTGTTGTTGAAACTTTTAGTTTCTTAGCTGTTTTTGAATTGGCATTGAATATTCAACTATTCACAATTACATTCACTGTTTAATTAGATGTGAATTTAGCTGAAGTATACATCTTGCACATTAAGTTGGGCAGGTCTTTATTTTTGATCTTTTCATTTCTCTCCATTCATGAATGATTTAGTGGCGGGTTACAAGCACCTGATATGTATATACCTGGTATGCAAACAAAACCCACTCTCGGAGGAGCACAAAATCTAGGTAGTTGCTTGTTTGCTAATAGTGCTGCGGTTTTGGTGAGGTGTGGCCTTTCAGAAAAGATGGTAAACTCATACTCTCAAATGCATGTAATTGATCTTATGGTACTATTTCAAGGAAAAGCAAGCTAGCTTGCACCTGGTGTCCTGATTAAAATTTATTCCTCAATTAAAATCTTTCAAACACAAGTTAGTTGGCTGTAATCTCTCTGCTGAACGTGGGTCCTTACATTGGTAAAGTGATTAGCATGTTTCCTAAATTATAGCTCTGATCTACATTTCAAAAATGCTCACATTGTAAACCCTTCTCCTGAAGTCTCCATCATCACAGATGCTGGTCTTCAGCCAATCAAATTCATTCCACATGATGTCAAGAAAAGTTTGCAGGCATTGGATACTGCAATGACAATAGACACTGATATCATTCCAGTAATCGCACTGAAGAGGCATGCTCCAGACTTACTGTAGCTCTATTCAAGCTGTATCAGTAGAGCTACAACACTGGCATCTACCTAGCAATGCCATTAATTACTATATAGCTCCTCATTGTTGATTTAGTCCAAACATGGACAAAGCAGCTGAACTCCAGAGGTGAAGTGAGAGTGACTGCCCTTAACATCGTGGCCATGTTTGACCGAGTGTGGCATCACATCTTGATTTGTAAGGGGTTCAAGGGTTACAGGGAAAAGGCAGGAGAATAGAGTCGTGAAACATTTCGGCCATGATTGAATAGTGGAGCAGACTCAATGTGCCAAATGACCCAATTCTGCTCCTCTATCTTATGGTCTTACCATGAAGCAAGCAAAACTGAAGTTATTGGGAATGAGGGGGAAACTCTCTGCAGTTTGGAGTCATACTTGGCCCCTAGGAAGACATTTGTGGTTGTTGGAGGTCATTTATCTCAGCTCCAGAACATCTCTGCAGGAGTTTCTCACGTTCATGTTCTAGACCTAACCATCTTCAGTTGTTTCATCAATTACCTTCCTGCTATCATAAGGTCAGAAGTGGGGATGTTTGCCAATTATTGAACAAAGTTCAGCATCAGTCGCGATTCCTCAGATATTAAAGCAGCCTGTGTCCAAATATCAGGCTTGGGCTGAAAAGTGGCAAGTAATATTTGTGGCAGAAAAGTGCCAGACTTTGGGGGACTATCCCTAACACAAGAGAATATAACCATCAGCCCTTGACATTCAATGGCATCACTGTCTCTCAATTCTCCCACTATCGATCACATGATGGTTACCGTTGACCAAAAACTGAACGAGACTAGTCATATAAATATAGTGGCTCCAAAGGCTGCTCAGAGGCTAGGAATCCTGCAGTAAGTAACTTATCTCCTGACTCCCCAGAGGTCTGTTCATTATCTACAAGGTATAAGTCAGGAGTATCACGGCATTCTTCCCACTTTTTAGAATGAATGAATCGCTAACAACAGTCAAAAAGCTTTACATTATTCAGGACAGAGGATCCTGCTTTATTGGTATTACATTTACAAACATTCATTCCCTCCACCACTGACACTCAGTAGCATCACACCATCTACAAATGCACTACAAAGATTCACTAAATCTCCTAAGACCACACCTCCCAAACTCTCAACCATTATCATGTAGAAGGGCAAGGGCAGCTGATATATGGGAACATCACAGCAACAAGTCCCCTCTGAGCCTTACATCATGCTGACTTGGAACTAGTGTTCCTTCAGCATCGATGGGTTGAAATTCCGATTCACCTTCTTTGAATGGCATTGTGCTTGTACCTACACCAAATGGACTGCAGCAGTTCAAGAAGGCAGCTCACCACCACCATCTTAAGGGCAACTCAGGATGGACAATAAATTTAGCCAGTGACTTCCCATGAATGAATCAAAAAGAAATGCTTTGGGCTTTATCCTATGTTCATAAAAAGCACAGTACAAATTTAAGTGATGCCTTTCTCTGTCTTGAAAGTGCTGACTCAAAACATGGGCATTAGGCAACTCTCCAGTACCATTCTTTATGGTCAAGACTATAGTGTAGGTAGTTGAAGAATACTTGAGTGTAAAGAGTATCATAGCTAAGCCTGATCCTGTTTTTAACCAATATCACAATATTTAATGTTGAAATTTTCATCAGAGAATGATTACAGCAGTAATCACATCTTATTTCAGAAACACAAATAGAAGCAAATATTTACATGTGTTTTATTTCTTGGCCATAATCATGTTTCAAATGGGGATTAACAGCTTTCATTTGGTCTATAAAATCGCAAATAGACAGATTAACTACTCTAAGATTGAGGATGTAAATGGATATTGCATTCATTAGATTTACATTGAAGAATTTCTCCATATTTTGCAGCTGCAGTCTTGTTTCCAAGTAAAATAGATATTGAATACCTATAATGGGAGTTGAATAGACTTGCATTAAATTTTAAGGAATGAATTTGCTTTGTTAAGAGTATATTTGTAAATGATAACAGTACAGTTCATTTCTATAAATTTACATTATCTATTGAAACAAGCTCTGACAATCAGAAGTATACGGAACAATTGATAAAGGAATATGTTATTGAACAGGTTAGGCCTCATATCTGTTTAATTTGTTACTGCAGTCAGTGTCATTTTTGGAATAATTTTGCAAATTGGCATTATTAAACCTGCAATTTCTAAATTAGTTGATAAAACCTGATTTATAAACTGTGAATTATGCCTCTACATCTTTGAAAACATCTACTAAAATATGAATCTGCCTCCCCACAGTGCACAGGTCCATTCCTGCAGGTATTGTGCCAACTATAGATCGTACTCCTGGGTCACCTATGGGCATATTGAACTTTCAATTTCAACACATTTTTAAAAAGAACATATAACCAGTAAGTGACCGCCGATGTACATTCAGTGGCCGTCTTGGGAACAAAATCTTGGAATTTCATAACTGATGAGGTGTCAGGGAAGGTTCGAAGGCCTGGATTTACAGGTGAGAAATGTGTTACAAACTGAAATTTAATTTCCTGGGAGGTATCTCCGAATATGAACATGATGGGAGAAATGTAGTATATTGAAAATAGACATGATATTGATGATGGTGATGTATAAGCAGCCATGTGTAACAGACCTTGAAGGATTGAATAGTCTGAACTAGTAAGAGATGTACTTTTAGGGAACAACATTATATAGAAAGGTGTAAATAAAACAGTTAGCAGGAATTTACCAGCATCAGACAGCATCTTAAGGAGATCTCATTACAGGCCATAAACTACCAGAAATGACAAGGATAGCTATCTGTCCAATGTGCAGATAGAGCTATAAGCCTCATAGCGACAAGGCAGATTGGTCAATCAATGATGGTTACAGAAACATTGTGGAGGATTAAGAAGGGTAATGCATTACAGTAATCGACAATATCTTGCATGACTTTGCTTAGGGATGTATTGGTGCTATAGGAGGTTTGGAATCCTAATTGGATAAGTTCAACAGAGAGTTACAGGAGAGATGAGTATGGTTTTCAGAGAATGACAACCCATTCAAGGACTGAAAAGGAAAGTGAGGTTGCAGATGACGTACAGAAAGTGTTCAGAGTAAACAAAATGAAACTTAGATAATCAAAATACTTGAAGTAATTTGTGTATATTCTACTTGTCTTACTTGTGAACATAGCTATGTACTGAATCTTTGACTTTGTTATTAACTAAATGGAACATATTTCTGTCTTTCTGTTTTGAAGATTTTCTCATCAATATATCGCATACAGCTCCTAAAGGTGTTGAGCTCAACGTTAGGATGCTGTTCTACTGGTTTGACACCCTTTATCAAATCTCCATTAATCATACATCATTGTAACAGTGACTGTTGACAGCTCTTTTAGACTGAAAGGAAAAGGAGTATTCATCACAGCTCAGTTTGTGTTTAACCTCACCTAAATCCACGTATGCATGTTTCCACAAAGTATCATAGGACAGTAATCAAAAGGGAATCCCGTCCAACTTTTCCACCCTAACCCAAGGCACTGAGGTCAATTCTAACAGTTTTCTTTCCATCCTGGCATGAATAAACTTATTCACCACAGACCAAGAATCTAATCTACCAACTTTCTGACTCTGTTTTAGTTGCTCATAGTGATATTCTGTTGAGCTGCTGGGTGATCTGAATACTGCTTTTCTTTTTAAATTTATTCTATTTACGCTTACTATGCAAATGATCATATGGGTTGAGTCATAGCCTAAATGGCATATGCACACATTAGAGTAGAGTTAATCTGAAGAAGCCTTAAAGATTAAAATATTGTGTCCCTCCCTGAAATGTACTGCACCTGTCAAATTCTTAGCCATAAAGGTGTGGATTTACAATTGCACAATGGAAGTGCAGACAAATATTCCAAGTGACATTACCTCCCTGCACCTGTTATACTTTTGTGAGAAGGGAACAGGAAGGATGTAGGCCAGGTGGCTGAAAGGGCTACATCCTTCTCATCTGTCAACATCACCTTGACAACACATCGTTTTTGCCAACTCCAAGTGCGTAATATGTCTCATTATTTGTTTAATAGGAAGTTTGAGGTAGAGTTTTGTTAAGGGAGTATACCCGGAACAAATTAATCTAGGCTGAATTAAAGATGGTTATTTGGCAAATGTATTCTACTTTGCCTCTTTATTAATCTGATCAGTTGTGAATCATCTGTGTGTTTGGTAAAGAAATGACTTCTAAACTGCCCTTGAATATAGAATATAGAACATAGAACATAGAATAACATTTTTAAACAAAATTAAAATAAAGAATATGCTTTAAACTCCATGCGAAACCTCAGTGTACGAATATTTTCCGTTAATTGATAAGTTCCTTGTGCAGATAAAATTTTGCAAATGATTTTTGACCACCAGCTGCCATTAGCTGACATTTCTTACCTGTCCCATTAAAAAAGAGTGCTCTGCAGTGTGAAGTTGTGCAAACTGCAGCAGGAAGGAAAGGTTAATATAATTTGACAGGCCTGTTTTGCAGAACTGCAACTTTTGTTAGAATGTTGATGATCACTCAGACCCTGTCTACTACTTGCAGCTCATTTGTTACGCTTTACAATTACTTCTTAGGTACTGAAATAGAGTATGCAGCAGAATCCATCCAGAATTCTTGGCACTTGAAGTAACGATGATGTTATGCATTGAAATAAAATCAACGAATCACGGTAACTGCCAAGTTAACTTATATTCCTGTGCACAGTTCTTTACATCCTAATTGTCAGTGGCGATGGCCATTCCACCTAAGTTCCCTACAGTTTGTGAAATACAACTAGATGGTAAACTAACGGGGCTGCTTTATGTGTATTCCATCTGGAAATAGATTAATTAAGTTGCACAGACGCCCTGCGTGACACAACAGAATTACAGATTGGAAATTTGGCTGACACCTCCTGCTGGTGTTTAGAAGGACCCAATGGCATAAATTTTTCAACACATCTGTTACCCTTACAGCCACTAATGGAGCTATGTCTGCCACTGAAATGTTCTCCTGTCTGATTACTGGAGTATGCATAGATTGGTGATATGCTCCTTCATAAACAATAGCCTTAATATTTAAATGTACAATTAGATTATTTGGCTCTATGCAAACCGATAGTAAGATAAATGTGAATTTTAAACAGATATCGAAATGCTAAAGGCACCTGTGCTTTTTATTTGTTCCTGCAATAATTGCT
The DNA here is from genome assembly GCF_021869965.1 of Rhincodon typus. Lineage (NCBI taxonomy): Eukaryota > Metazoa > Chordata > Chondrichthyes > Orectolobiformes > Rhincodontidae > Rhincodon > Rhincodon typus. Next base: position 32,819,624 of record NC_063356.1, read on the forward strand.
ACACTGGTAAGTTCTTACTTTCTGAAACTACCTAGTTCCTTCAAGAGAGTTGGAGTTGACTTTCTTATTGAATTGCTACAATCTTTCGTAGGGTGTTCCAAGATTTTGAAACAGGATACTGGTTGTAAAAGAGAAGACATTGAGTTCAATGACGGAAGTATCAGTCAGCCGAGCTGTTCTATCCTGGGTAGTTTTGATCTCTTTCAGTGCTACGGCATCCACCAAGGACAGAAATACCAATCTGAGTCTGGTAGAGTGGTTTTGAGATTCAACAGGAGGCTACTTGCCACAGAATATGCAGTTTCTGCCCTCCTTGTAGTCATGCTGTTGATATGGCTAGCTGGCTTTAGTTGTTAGACATTGGTGACTCCCCAGCATATTGATGGCCAAGCTGTTCACAGTCAAGAAGAGGTGGTCATGATGTGGAGGTGCTGGTGTTGGATTGGGGTGGACAAAGTAAGAAGTCACACGATGCTAGTCCAACTGGTTTATTTGAAATTACTGCTCCTTCGTCAGGTGTGGGGGTCATTTGGTCAATCTTAATGGAGGTAGACATTGATTGGCATTTAATGTGGCATGAATGTACTTGTCATTTGTCATCACAGGCATAAATGCTGTCTAGATCTTACTACAGATTGCTATGTGCTGCTACATTAACAGAAAAAAATTATGAGTCAAGTTGTAAAATGTGGAATTAACAGATGTGAGTTTCCTTATGTTGGAGAAAAGGCCATTGATGAAACAAATGAAGATAGTAGACATGTCCCATAGCCCAAATGATTTAAGTACAGAGGAATAATCAGAGGGATTGTCATTGGATGGACGATGGCTGTACACTCATGATCTTCGGTATGATGAATTCCAGGGCAACAACCCCCTGAAGCCTGTATCTCAGCTACAAGAAGACAGTCATTGACTGCCATGACCTCTGCAAAGTGACAGTTTGGAAGAACATTGGAAGTCATGAGGAGAAATTAACACCTTAGGTGGCCAAAAAGCAGGCCCAAAGAAAACAGAGACCAGCAAATTATGCACTGTTTTAGCCCACTGTCTTCTTCTGCAGTAACTATGGCAGAGATTACCATGCTAGGCTGTGGCCCCGCAGTCACACATGACAAAGAATTGACCACCAAGGCAAAAACCAACATCGCATGAGATGATGCCTAATTAAACTGAATCCCTGCAGGCAGGTCATAGGGCAGAGAAGTGAAGGTAGAATCATTAAGTTGTGAGATTTTTAAATTGTGGCAAATCTGATAAACAATTGAAGTGTTGATTAACAAAGGCACTCTTTCGTAACAAATTAACAACAGGTACAGGCAGCAAGTTTGAACAATTTAGACCACCTGACCAATAAACCTTTAACAGAGGAAAGGCCCTCCGTTGCAGAAAATGAGTTTTAGTCGTATAGCTATCCATTGACATCAACTCTAAGCATTTGTGGTAATGTTATGGGTCATTCATAATTTACATATATTTTAGGAGATCATTTAACCTATCATATAATAGGGATAATTTTGCCTTTGGTTCAGCACATAATGTAAATCTATCTCAATTTGCATTTCCTTTGCAGTCTCAGACCGTTTTAGAGAATTTTGGTTTGATGTGTGATGAGCTCAGATTTTCATTATCCTTTTATTTGAGGTCCCATAAGGGTCAGGTAGTTGCTACTGTGGTTTCTATTTTATATTGCTGCTTTAGACTTCAGAATTAAAAACATAGTATCTAAATCTGTTTGATGGCGTCCAGTTAGGGATGTGCTTGAGGGGCTACTTGGTCCGATGAATTAGAAAGCACAGGTAATCATGAGTCATTACACTTTGACAAGAAAAATAAGGAAGTCACATATATTCTGAAGGAAGGATCTAAATGAGGTGGAGGAGGTAGGGGATCTGGGAGTACAAGAACACAAATCACTAAAATGTGGTGAAAGCTATGGAAACAGCATCCTAAAAAAGGTAAACAGTCAACTAAGGTTTTTGTTTATTGCAGTAGGACTGCATGCACAATACAGATCAGCTGAACCACTCTAGAAGCTGCTAGTTCTGAAGAAACATCATACCACAAAACCAAGAGTCAAATTTAACTCTGTTTCTACCTCCACAGATGCTGCCAAAGCTGCTGAGTTTCTCCTGCATTCTCTGTGTTTGTTTCATATTTCCAGCATCTGCAGTATTTTGCCTTGGTTAAGCTGTTAATGCTGCTTCTTACATAGTAAGTAGGCTTTTCTAGAGCCGCTTCACAAAAGAACCTTGTATTCGGAGAGTGTTTCCATTGTGCAGAAGAACTAAATTAAAGGCCATCAAGATAAAAGAATTACCAAGAAGTCAAACAGGGAATTCGGAAGAACATATCTGCAGAAATTGGAAAGAATAGAATTAGGTTTATTGTCACATGTACTCAAATACAGAAATACAGGAGTACAGTGAAAAGTTACAATGTCACCCCTCACAGTGCCATCTTAGGTACAAAGTACCTAGGTACAAAATGTTAGATACGAAATAGAGAAATAAAGAAAGAATTTACATTATCTTACAGTCATTCATAGCATAGGTTAGAAACTAAGACATAAAGTTAAAAGGATAAACATTACACTCAGATAAACAGATTACAGATAAACATTACATTGCAGTAGATCAGTGCAGGGGGTGGCCACACATGGTCTGACTAGGCTCGTAAGCCACTGACCACCCACACTGGTCCCCAGTCCAACAATATACTGCTCACGGCCAAAGGAACTGATTGAGATGAATTGCATTAATGTACTTGAAGGGAAATTAGATAAATAAAGCAGATGACAGAGAGGGGCCACAAGGCTATGTTGATTGTGTTAGATAGTGAAGGATTGATGAAGTGGTGCATGGACTGGCTGGGCCAATTGGCCTGTCACTATGTTATAGATCATCTGTATCTGTCAGAATGGATCTTTTACTCCTGCTGCTATTTTCTTTTTGTTTTTCTTTTATGGAATGTGGACATCACTGCCAAGGCGAGCATTTATTGCCATCCCTAATTTCCCTTAAGCTGAGTGGCTTGCTATGATCATTTCAGGGAACAATGAAGAGCTAACCACATGACTATGTGTCTGCAGTTATTTGTAGGCCAGACCAGGAAATGACGGCAGATTTCCTTTCCTGAAGTACATTAGTAAACCAGCTGGGTTTTAACAACAATAAACAGTAATTTGAATGGTCACCATTTCTGAGGCACTCTTTCAATTCCAGATTTATAATTGAATTTAAATTTCACAGCCGCCACAATGGGATTTGAACATTTGAACCAGATTTTGGGCCTCTGTATTGGTCAAGTGACATTGACATTACCCCACCATCTCTATTGTACTGTATGTAATAGAGTGTCCTGTGACAGTTGGTTGAGAAATGTGTTGCCAATGTAGGTCAGAGCCATATAAAGCTGAATCAGCTTAAAAGTTTCATTCTTAGCTAGCTGACGTTTTGTCAAATCTGTAACGTTTATCCTCAGTGACCAAAGTTTGTGAGAGGAATTGAAACAGCAGGGTTCTTACTACTGATCTGAAAATGCAAGTGTTCGTAGTGTTTGGGAAGGGGTGGGAAACCAATGGTGGTCAGACTGAAAGGATGGGTAGGTACTGTAGTAATGGTGGAGGAGATTTTCTATGTTCAATTCTCTCTCTGTATAGATCTATGAACCTACACTTTATCACAAATTGGTGACTTTAGAGTGAAGAGAAGATTCTGTACCGATACAAATATTTTAAAGAAATGCATGCAAAAGGGATCACTAAGATTATCATCAATAATCGTGGTAAAAGTCAATAATTTCATTTCCGGTCACAATCAAAGTTTCCTAATTGCAATAAAATACCATTTCTTTTTCTGTTTGTTTCTACTCAATGCAAATAGAAATTGTATTGAGGATCTCACTAGGAATTCTATTTGTCTAATGGGTGGAACTAACGTCATAGCCTGCTTATGACTTTTCTGTGCGTAGTACATTAAATTAAGCTCACCCTTTCAGCAAATATTCAGTTGAACAAGCTTCCGATGGTAACAACTCTTAAGTGGTAGACCCCCAGATAAGCAAGAAATGAGTTTTACCCAGTCTACTTCTATTTTAACATCAATTTAGTACCTCAACACCTGTGCCTCAGTATTGGTAATCTTGTCAGTTATTTGTTTAATCCAGTCCCAAGCACAGCTTCATGGAAAGCGGGTGGACTTGCACACTGCTGAAATCCCTCGAGAGAGAGAGAGAGAGAGAGAGGGAGAGAGAGAAAGTTTTACTGGCAATGGCTGGCTATAAAATAATCTTGTACAATCAATACAGGAAGACAGCGATAAGAAATTTAGAAACATTTGTTGTGTAAACACTATCGTTGAAGGTTGGGTGGGTCAAGGTTTACTTTAGGTATATAAGCCAGTGGATTTGATCCTACTCAACAGGGCATACATGCAAAACATTTGACAGTTGGACACAAGCCAGCTCATTAGTGTCTCGTAAATAGTCTTTTGAGTTCAATGTACAGAAAGATCTCCTGGAAAGGATGTTATAAGCCAGTAATCCAGGAAGATACAGCAGACTTTGCACTTTAGAAGTAATCTTTGTTTTTAGAGCTGTGAATGTAAGTACAAAATAGCACATGCAACGTATATCATATTATTCAGAGAAATGGTCCTATAATTGCATGTGAAATAAAGTTAAAGCTAAGTTAGTGATATTTGTACAAATTTCCTTGAAATCTATTCACACAATGGCACAGTCGCCTATGATAATGCTGAGTAGAAGTGCTGCTTGTTTTTGTGACCTCATGGCTGAATCCTGAAGTACTGCGAACATTTTCAAAATGAACACTGTTTTATACAAGTTTGTAGCAAGAAATTGACTATATATTTAGAAGAGGCATCTGTTGCTATGGTTGAAAAGATAATAATGGCAAAACAGTTGCAAATTCAACTCTTCCTCCCAGCTTTACTGTTAATAGTTAAAAGTTTGTTGAAATTTCCTCTTTACATTGGGAAGCTATTGACATTGAACTGGTGCTACTAGCTTGGGTTCTGTTATTATTCTGAGGAAGGATCACCGGACCTGAAATGTTAACTCTGATTTTCTTTTCACAGATGCTGCCAGACTTGCTGAGCTTTTACAGCAACTTCTGTTTTTGTTCCTGATTTACAGCATCCGCAGTTCTTTTGGTTTTTATTTAGTATTTAACTCACTGCTACGTCTCTTCTAGGCATGCCCACCTTGAAGAAGTTCTGCTCCTCTCTCCGACGGAATTTCCTTTCCAATCTTTCTTCTTGCCCACTGATATTAATTTCACTGTCACTCCTGGTGTTTGACCAGGTATTTGCTAAAACTCGTTTCCACAGCCATATCACATTCCTCAGTGACTGCCTCTGGTTCAGACTCACCCCACGTGGATTCCAACTGAAGTTTCATTCCTCATATTTTGAATCCTCTCAGGATCACAGATACCTCCGTGATGTTCAGCATTCCACAGGCAGCTGCTCTCGCCGTATCCTGAGATCCACATTCAGTGCCATGCAACGTCACATGCATAATCTTGACCTCTCTCTCCAACAGCTTCATAACACACTGGCTCAGAGTTGCACCACTCCACTGTTCCACTTCATCCTCCAGCTCATTCTTTGTACTAATAAGAAGCTTTTTCCTTTCCTTTCAGGCATCAAGTCCCACAAGATGCAACAACTCAAAAATACCCATGGCCCTCTGGAACCTTCCTCTACTCCCTTTCCCTCTGACTCCATCCCCTCTCCCGACTCCATCCCCTCTCCCAACCCCATCTCCTGTCGTATATTCACCATCCCTCCTAACCTTCTGCACTCCAATGCTGAACGTTCTATACTCAGTAAAGGCCTCAGTTTTATCCCTCTGCATCCCTACCTTAACAAATTTCGGGCACGACATGATATCGGACTCTTCTTCTGCCATCTTCACTCCGTGCTCATTTCTTTGGACTAGAGTCCTCTCCCCCTCCCACAGACCCCTTTGCCCAGTTCCAATACTGTTCCTCCACTTGGACCCCTCCCTCTGGCCTTTTACCTGCATTCGATCTGTTCATTGACAACTGTTGACGTGATATTGGTCATCTCAATTTCTCTGACCCCTCACCAAATCCAACCCATCTACCTCCGAACTGACTCCACTCCGTGCACTTAGATCAAGCCCTGACTTTGTCTTTAAGCCTGCCGAAAAGGATGGTGCTGTTGTAGTCTGATGTACTGACCTCTACATTGCAGAGGCTGAGTGCCAGCTCTCAGATACCTCCTCCTATATCCCCCGGACCATGACCCACCATGACATATCAGGCCATTGTATCTACCATGGCAACTGATCTCATTTCATCTGGTGACCATCCCACCACCCCCACCACCACTTCCAAACTGATGGTCCCCCAGCCCCACACAGCTCACTTCTACCTCCTGCCAAAAATCCAGAAAAAGGACAGTCCGGGCAGACCCATTGTTTCAGCCTGCTCCTGCCCCACAGAACTCATCTCTTCCTACCTTGACTCAGTCTTCTCTCCCCTGGTCCAATCCTTGTCCACGTACATCTGTGAAAATCCGTTCTGAGGAAGAGTCACCGGGCCCAAAAGGTTAACTCTGATTTTCTCTTCACAGATGCTGCCAGACCTGCTGAGCTTTTCCAGCAATTTCTGTTTTTGTTGCTTTGTTATTACACTTGTGATGCATATTGCTTTATCTTGCACTTTAAGCCAATATTTCTGCCTGCTCACTGAGATACGGGCCTGAAATATCTCGGGCTGCCTATGCATGTACTTCCCTAGAGGCTGCTTGCTCCTTATTAAAAAGTAAGTCTCTTCAACTCCTTGTGTACTGTAACACTACTTTGTTTACATCTGCATATTATTGTTTATTAAGTGCAGCTCTCTAATGTAGTGTCTAGGACCTTCTTCACATCCTCATTCTAGATTGCTATCTTCTCTTTTACTCATGTCTTACACACCATCAATTACATGAAGCTCATCATGCGATGATGGTAGCATTATGGTTTTAGGACATTTAGCAATGTGATGGGTATATTGCATGTCTCCAGACATAATAGGCTGAATGGCCTGCTTCTGCTCCTACATCTTATGGTCTATCTGACTAAACTGACTTTTTTTTATTTTCTTGTGATCAAGGAAATGAGCATTCTTATCTATCTTCTCTGCAGTTGGGTGCAAGACCTCCGCTCAGTCAAGGAAACATGCCTTTTGTAGTTTCTGCAGGCCTGCTTAAAAAAAAAGCACGAGTTGACAATGTGTGAAGATTGGGTTTAGCTGCAATCAGCCAATGGCAAATTAGCCTGATAACACTTAGTTACTGCAGTGAAGTTATTGAATGTAACAGTCACCAGAGTCATGGGCTTGAGATGTAAGCTTCATGAAAGGAAAATAGACTACTGGAAGGAAAAAAAGGGAGAATTCAGTGAATTTTAATAGTTGCAAGAGTAGAAAGAAGCCAATCATTTGATAATGTATCACATCTGTGTGGTTACACAGGTGAATTTCCAGTCAATTGTTCTGACATTAGTAAATGGCCTTTGTCATCCGAGCTAATTAGTTCTAAACTTCTGTAGCTGAAAAAAATAATATAAATGCCTTGGTTCTGAAAAGTTTTGTGGAGTCCTGAGGATGTGCCAGTGCCTACAAGCTTTCTCTGACCCAATGATGCTATTCGTTTTCAGTCAGCTGAAGCAGAAATGGGCAGCATAGACACGCAGAATCTTATATGTAATGCAACAGGACTGGGAGGCAGTGACAAACTGGAACAGCCCTGATTTGCCTTCTGTTCTGTCTCAACCTTGTGTTGTCATGCATATGGAGTTCATAGGATGTCAGTTCAAGCACATTCTTGTCACCCGGTTGGATGCCATCTACCTTCTGTGATATCCTGAACACGAACTTGTATCCCAATTGTAATTTTGGCAGCTCTGTAACTACATTTTTATCGTCTATGTTAGTCATCTTCTCTTGCTGTTTTAAATGCTGTTGTACGGTTTCAGAAAGAGTATTTTGGGTGTGAGTCTGTAAATTATTATGCACTTGTCTACTAAATATGAGCTCCACTGCTGTTGAAGTAATAGGTCTTAGAGGTGTTGCTCTGAAATACAAGTTTGCTAATGCATGGGACTTGCTTGGTCTGTCTACATTTGAGGATTAGATTTTTGACTCTGTGAATCATGTTCAATCAGACCCTTCGATCTGAGGTAATGTGGAGATGTGGCATAATTGACACTGTTTCTCATACATGTCCAGGAATGGTTCACCAAAAATTGTTGATAATTGTTCACAATGTTCCTTTGGTGGTATTGAATAAACTAAAAGTGGAGCTTAGCGTGTACACATCATGCTTGGCATGTTGTGATATTGATAGACAATGGAGTCCTAGGTTAAATAGTCAATGATGGCCACATAATCATTTCCGTGGGCATGAGAAAGGTCAGATTTTTTTTTGGACCAAGAATGAGCAGAAACTTCATGCAGAATCAATGGTTCCTTTTGTTGACTCGGCATATTCTCTTGATATACCTCACATTGCTTGGCAAGGACATTGTGTCAGTGCTGATACGCAGTCAATATAGTGACTCTTTTATGTGTCTTCTCATCTGATGTATGTATGGATGATAACATTGTTGAAAAATATCAGGTGGCAAATAGTCTAGTATAATGACCTGCTTTCATTTAAAAATGACTCCCCAGGAGATAACGAGCTCATCCCAAAAACACCAATGTGTCCATGGACATTGTGAATTGAATCAGGCCATTCCTTCAACGATGTTTTTCCATACTTCCTGTAGTGTGGAAACTTTTATTTTTTTTCTTGTAGCTGCTGGAATTTGCATTTTGCAAAACATACCAGGCCAATTTAGAGATCATCTTCAAGTTTGACATCAATGAAGTCATTTTACAGGTACAAGGATAGATTTTCCATTATTATTAGTTTGGGGTGACTTTTATAAAGAAATGGAACATTGTACCGTAATAGGACTCATAAATAGTTTTGTATATTTTAAAAGTCATTTTCAGCCATTCAAACTCATGCTAAACCATTTCCAGCTGTATTAATCAAATTGTTATCAATTCCACTCTTCAATGCATCAAAGGATATAAACTAAAAAAAATTCAAAATGTAGTCCAATAGCATTGCTGTGTGACCGATATGAAACTTTGGCACTATGCAAATTAATTCTAATGGAAATGAGAGAAAAATAAATTATCAGAACAGCCACAATTTTCTTCAAGATCACCAATTGTATCTGAAGCACAAACTCTAGATCAGGTTCTTAAATGCAAATTCTATTACATTAAGGAGCTGCACATTTAGCTAATTTTACTGAAGGGTGGACTCAAGCAGAAGTGCTAAACAGATAGCAGGTTTCATACTGAAGGGCTGACTAAACCAATGCAGGCTCTACTGACTCACTTTCACAGAAGGTGTGGAGAGCACCAGCTAGTATATTGCAGGATGACTCTGGCCCAAAAGTGTATAAGTTCTCAAATGTAGCACTTGCAGGGCTTTGTGGATGAGGCTCAGAAAAGGATGGATGCAATGTAACATCAATGGTGAAGGAGTCCAATTCTCCCTTTTCCAACGTTGTCCCCCCCTCACCATGCTTTTATTGTTACAAAGTTATGTAAAGCACTTGTTTCAGTTAAAAATAAATGCATTTTTTTAGGATATATGTCACATTGAAGATGCATTCCAGATGAATTTAATGGTATTTAGCATTGTTAGAATCCAAATAACCAAGACATTTGGATTTTTGCCATCTACTTTGCAAAGATAGGTGCTAAGGCTGATGATTCTTGGATTCGTAAATAAATCATTAGGATCCACTATTAGACTGCAGTTTGGCAAGAGCAATGTGGAGAACATTCTTTTGATTTGCATAAAGTGACTACTCCTAGTTCTGGTATGCAGTGGGTGGGTATCTGTTACATTGCTGAACAATGTGCTTTCCACCCACCTTGTAATGGTATCTTAAGGTGACAAATCTGAAATTTGGGAATACAAGCAGAAGTCAATGTTTCTATGATGTACTTTATTGATTTTTCATAATAATTTATGCTTAAGGAAGGGATTCAAGTTGATCACTATTTTACAGACAGAACAAAGTTGCTTAATTTCAAAATGTGATTTACATTTTCAAGAATTGACTACTGTATTCCCGAACAGCTTATGTATGTAGAGAATATTCCGCCATAGGAAGAAAATAACTTGCACTCATTTGGAACCAGTCATGATCTCAGGATCTTAATATCCCCTTAGTGCTTCACAATGGAGGAAATATTATTACTTTGCAGCTTTTTTTATAAAGTGAGGAAATATGGGAGCTAATACAATATTATCAAGGCCCTAAGAACAGTCATGCAATATAGGACTGTGTAATCTGTTTTAGTGATGTTTGCTAAGGTATGAATATCAGCCAACATTTTGAGAGAACTTGCCCATTTTTCTATTCACAATGATATGAAATTTCTACAATGAAAACAACAAATGCTGGAGATCACAATGGGTCAGGCAGCATCCATGGAGACACAGCAAGCCAATGTTTTGAGTCTAAATGTCTTTTCATCAGAGCATTGATGAGGAGTCATCCAGACTCAAAACATTAGCTTGGTCTCTCTACATGGATGCTGCCTGACCCGCTGTGATCTCCAGCATTTGTTGTTTTCAGTACAGATTCCAGCATCTGCAGTAATTTGCTCCTATATGGAATTTCTATCAGCCCACTTGAGATGTCAGGTGGAGTCTCACTTAGAAGATAGAGGTATAAGAAACTGAAAGATTTGAATAATCCATTTATGTATCAAGGGAGAACAGAACGGTTTTCATTCTGAAGAAAAGACAAAGCAACAATGTGATTTTGCTGAAAAGACAGACACAGAGGTTTGTTCAGGAGAATCCTAGTATTAGTGAGATCAAGGTTAGGTTTGATCGGATTTTCCAATCAACCCATTCAGAGACATTATTATACACCTCTGGAGCAGGTAGGACTTGAACTCAGGCCTCCTGGCTCAGAGGTAGGGATACTACCACTACCCCACAAGAACTGTTCACATCGGTATGATTGTGACTTTGTAAAACGCCTGTACCTGAACCATTACTCTGTCTCTTTTCTGGTGTTGAGGGGTTATCTGGGGCAGTTTTCCCAAGATAATTTAGGCTCAAAAATGATTCCATTGTGGCCAAGATGTAATTTTAAACTGGTTTAGCCCATTGTAATGTGAGGCTGCTTCTTGCCACCACCAGGAAGAACTGGTCAGAGGATTGCTTTGCTGATTGTAACTTAAATTGCCTGCTAGAATTCTTCATGAAAGAGTCTGCACAGCATCTTTATGAATAACACTTGAACTAAGTTAACTAGCTGATTGGGAGTAACTTCCGAATAGTGGAGGATTTCAACTCCTGCTTAAAAGTATATCATCTTTTTGAATCTATGACTGCTGGAGGTTTGAAGAGGATTTCTGAAATCAGGAGACTCTCTGTGATATTTTGCCAAGATTTCACCAACATTCTGTAAATATTTATTCTGGAAAGTCTCTGAGGGCTTCACTTAAGAAGAGTAAGTTCTGTGTTCTATGAGGATGCTTTATCGGAATCACCAGGAGGGTTTGATCATCAGCATCTTACTCAGGGTCCCTTTGGTCTGCAGAAGGAAAGGGTGGAGAAGGTAACACCAAACAGCACTGGATCAGCTGCGAGAGGGAGAGACAAGAGAGATGGGGAAGTGGGTGTAGAGGAAGGACGAGGTGCAAGGTGGACGCTATCCCCATTATTGGTACATCCCTCTTCCTCTGACCCTTATTTACTTCTAATGATTTGTTCGAGATCATGTGCATGCTTGGGTCACTGAATCATCCTGCAATGTATCACTCTGTTTGAAGCAGAATGCTCCACACATTCTGTGGAAGGGAACAAGTGCAGCCACGAGAACTGGTCCATGGAAATTGGACTGAATTAGCCCTTGAATACTAAACCTGCAGTACCTGTTTAGAATTCCAGGCTGAATTCAAATTAGGGCAATCAGCAATAAGGTTAAAAATTATGCACCAAAATCACATTTTATAACAGGTATGGCACAGTTAGGTATGCCATCCTGCTCCTCTGATGCTGCTTGACCTGCTGTGTTCATCCAGCTCTACACCTTGTTATTTCAGATTCTCTAGCATCTGCAGTTCCTACTATCACTGGCACAGTTAGTGCCTGTTTTCACCCTTCTACAAAAATAATTTCAATCTTTCCAGCATTCTCTATTATTTATTGCCCGTTTCCAACTTTTGCAGTGACTGTTGCCTTAGAATAGCTTCAAAAATATATCCAAGGCCAGTTCTGAAATTTTGCAGTTGCCAGAAAGACACTTAATTGGCTTCAGTTTATGTCTTACTCATCTGGATGCTCAGGCCAGCAGGCACTGATTCCATTCTCCTGCCTTCTTAGACTGTTTACTATGTGAGTGGGCATTGGATTCCATGGAATCCCCACACAAACCCAACGTTCATTTTCTGGCAGCAGTAGAAAACCCACCTTGTTTAGACTACTGGTTGTTTTTGGAGCCGGTGGGCAGAGGAAAATGTAATAGTTGGCTTGCCAATTCTCCTGTAGCTGGCTCAAATCCTGAGCAATACTTTATCCTCACAGTTACCTTAGCAGCTGTGTAGAGAACTTTGTTAGCTATTTGAGAGATATAAATATGTAAATATTTCAAACTTAAGCACCTAGAGCCCGCGATCTTCCATCCACCACATCTGATGGACAAAAGGAACGGCCTGCAGCTGAACAATTTTTTCATATGTACCCTAGGTATTTAGGAGTCTGTAAGAAAGTGAACCATCATCTTAAACTTGTAATATTCTTATTCTCTTTGCAAATCTTCTGGAATACTAAAATTTTTCAGATGATAACTGGAGATGAGCAATAAATGCTGGTTTTACCTGCCATGTCCATATCCATGAAGTGAATTAAAATAAAGGATGCCAGCATTTTAATAAGCCAATGTTATTTTTCTTCTCTTCTAAAGGTATGGTGAAAGCCACCTTCTAATTAACACATCAATGAGGTTACATAGTGTGGAGCTGGATGAATACAGCAGGCCATCTTCTGTTTCTCTGATGCTGCCTGGCCTGCTGTGTTCCTCTAGCTCCACACTGCATTATCTCTGACTCCAGCATTGGCAGTTCTTACTATTTCTGACATCAGTGAGGTTATTTTTTGTTTTCAAGCCTAGATGTTGAATGTCATTTGATTTTTGTTAGGAACATTCCCGGCTAAGCCTGATCCCGTTCACACAGTATTTTCACATTGACATACTTTCTGTAGAAGTCACCAATAACAATCAGGGCAGGCATCTGGCCAGTAACCTGGAAGATTCCCAGTCTGAATTAGTAGGAACTGCAGATGCTGGAGAATCTGAGCTAACAAGATGTAGAGCTGGATGAACACAGCAGGCCAGGCAGCATCAGAGGAGCAGGAAGGCTCACGTTTCGGGTCGAGACCCTTCTTCAGAAATGGGGGAGGGAAAGGGGATTCTGAAATAAATAGGGAGAGAGGGGGAGGCGGATAGAAGATGGATAAAGGAGAAGATAGGTGGAGAGGAGATAGACAGGTTAAAGAGGCAGGGTTGGAGCCAGTAAAGGTGAATGTAGGTGGGGAGTTAGGGAGGGGATAGGTCGGTCCAGGGAGGATGGACAGGTCAAGGGGGCGGGATGAGGTTAGTGGGTAGGACCCTCCTCGACTTTTTAAGAATGGCACTGGGTTCAGATTCTGGGATCCCTGACCCTGTCCCTGAGGTTTACTGATTTTCAGGTGCACCTGCTCAGAGTATGGGTCTGTTCAGTCTGGTTTGGCTTGGCTCGGTTTGTTATTACAACAATGACAATCAGACAGCTTCATGGTTACATTTACTGACATCAACTCTTTTTTTTCCACATCCTTTTCATTCAAAAAGGCCTGAAAACAATTTCTGAGAAAGCCATGATTTATTCATAACATTATTGAAATGTTCGAGTACCCACCGCATGGCTGAAATATTTCAATGTGTGTAATTCAGTATGCTGGTCTAATTATGTGAAGCAGTGAGAATGAATATTAATGAGGCATGGTCTAAAACCTCTGGTCATTGCTCATACAACCTCACAGGCACCGTCCGTCTGATAAAGGAATCCCTCTTGTAATTGTTGATGCTGATTGCATTCTCTTGGGCTTTGTGCTGATGAGAACACTTTCAGTTCTGTTTGGAGTGACACTTAGGCTCCATTCAGAATTCACAGCTGTTTTGAATCAAAAATGTAAAATTAAAAGATGAAATGCTTCTCGTACCATGGTAGATTTCAGTTGAACGGTTGATCGAACAATGAGAATTTGTGACTCGTTGAGCAAATTGATTTGTATCAGGGAAGTCTGAAATCTGATTTGGGGGTCTCTAGTATTTACTGGTCTCTCATTCTTCCGTTCGGATCAGTGATAAGAAGGCTGAATTTCCCCAAAGGCCGTGGAGGAAGGTTCAGAGGTGGCACCAGGAGACGTTGGAATAAAATTGGTTGTTGAGTCACTTGCCTGACATGGTCCTGGCTTTCACTGACCCAGCCAGAGGCTAAAGAGCCAGTTGGGGGAAAGCTTATGGTATGGCCAAACTGGTAGAACCCAGCAGGTAACCAGAGGAGGCCTCCAGGCAGCTGACTGTCGGATAACCATCACTTCCTGTCAATCAGATCAGGGCAGCTCTGCTGAGATGTGAAGGAAACAGCTGCAGCTGAATGCCATCCTTTGGGGAGGTTCGATGATAACCTTATAGCTGTGGACACGTGGTGTTGCTCATTTTGATTTTTCACAATGTTTACGAGACATGTCATGGTCTCCTGCCTGCTTCGGCAGCACCCACCTTTCCCAGTGAGGCTGCTGACCCTCCAGTTGGGCCTCCCACTTCCCCGCTCTGCCGTCCTGAACTGAATGGGGCTCCTGGACATAGAACATAGAACATAGAACATTACAGCGCAGTACAGGCCCTTTGGCCCTCGATGTTGCGCCGACCTGTGAAACCAATCTGAAGCCCATCTAACCTAAACTGTTCCATTATCATCCATATGTTTATCCAATGACCATTTAAATGCCCTTAAAGTTGGCGAGTCTACTATTTTTGCAGGCAGGGCATTCCACCCCTTACTTCTCTCTGAGTAAAGAACCTACCTCTGACATCTGTCCTATATCTATCACCCCTCAATTTAAAGCTATGTCCCCT